>NC_136722.1:7302500-7732500 GCF_936440315.1 Barbus barbus
CTGTGTTAGAGTGTGAACCAAGTGTTTTGTTTTCTGGTAATCATTCTTTGCAATGATTCATGTTATGAATTTTGTCAGGAAGGTAATAAACTCAAGTAAGGGTGTTACGAGAGACATACAGGTTGACAAAATCATCACAAGAGTCTTGTCATGTAGTTTTGACAAGTCTTCATGGCTCTTGACAATGAAAAGAAACAATGTTTTGTATGTACAGCTATCAGTGGGTGGGTGTGTACATAAGCACAACATTACAACACAATACTGACTGTTTCTTTACTTTGTTTACATAGAGTCTTTTCTGCACAAATTACATTCAGAAACTGTATTTTTGACTGCTCAAATGTTTAGAAATAATTAGGAACGACTCTCTTGACCTTTGAACTTGTAGTTATAAACTACTAAATAATAGTTGTTTTTTTTATCATAAACTACTAATAAATAGTTACTTTGTCAAATAATTTATGAAAGAGCAGCAATTTAAGCCACTACATCACTTGGTTAGTTGCTATTCATCATGCTTTTATAGTGCCTAACACAGTACTTTAATTCCAGTTAACCTCTCTACAGCAGGAGTCTCGCTCAAGGGCACTAGAGTGTTTAGGACGTTTAAAATGTCTCTCACTCGTGTTTGCCTTGTGTGCTGCTAACACAGAGCTTTGAACACTACAGTAATACATAGCACTCTAAACTACTGTTTTTTTGAGTGTTAATAGCAACTCTGCAGTATACCAGAGAGGTCATTGTCACTCTGTGAGTTTATATACATAATATTACACTTATCCCATCTTAATCTCTAGTGTTACCCTCAACGGAACTCCTGCCTACCTGTTCTCTCCACAGGTACTCTGTTCCATGAATGAATAATGAACAATCCATAGCAATCCATAATCTGTCAATGCTTCCAAATATGTTCCCAGACTTCTGATTTATTTTCTACTAATTTATTGTAAGATAAAAGTCCATCACAGATTAAATAAATATTTTTAGTATGCATTCCACTAATGTTTTCAAAACAGGATGATCTTACCTTATTCTATATTTAAGAGTATAGCGTTAATCCATATCAGAAATCAGGCACCTTCCAATCCAGACCTCCCTAGAATGAGGCAAAATTGTAATGGCCATATTTGCTGGTGTCCCTTTAGCTTTTGTGAAAGGCCTCTACAGGTCAAAAAGGGCATATAGCTTGATTAGTATTAGTTCTATTAGTACCCAGTATAAAGCCAAATCATTTTCACAGATGTGCCTACAGCGAGTTTAGATGCTATTTTATAGAGTTCTACATCCAGTACTGCTAATACACTTTTATCTCTAAGCACAGTTTTGTTTTACTCTAATCTCGGGTCCTTTACCCTTACATAATAAAGCCTTGATCATAGTTTTATATCATACAAATATTTAATGTAGCGTCGATATAGAGACAATCCCAGATATATAATTAAACTGTGGTGGTTACCTTCTGTGTTAGATCGATCATTCATTGATATATCAATCAAAAGTTAAATTAAGTTACTGTTAAATTAAGTTACTGTTACTGTATCTGTCTTCATAAACACATGCACTAATGATTTTACCTAAATCAGGTGTAAATAAATAGTATGCTATATAAACAAGCAAAAGCAGGTGCCGTCAACGGTAAACCTCTTGAGACCAAATATGACCAATAGTATTACTGAACTATTTAATCTTTCTCTGTCTGTGTGATGTTGGACAGATATAGATGTTATCAGATTACCTGCACAATGATTTAAACAGATCACCATCCATGCATGACCTCACCTCATCTCATATACACACTCAAACTATTCACCTTAATATCATATTCCATACATGTCCATCAGACTGCAGCTCTCCTATTGGCTGCAGAAAGAAGTGTTGTCCGTGATGTCAGGGTGCTGTCTGGTCATAAATTGAGCCTGGCCTATTGTCTCTGTGAAGGTGTAACCTGAGAGAATCTTTGAATGGGCAAATATGATCTACTCTTGCAATGGTCTTTTTTCTTCAGTCAGTCTTTTCTCAAAACCATGTCTTTGATGTGTATGCAGAAATAGAGAGAAAAAAAATGTTACTGCTGTTGTGTCACAGAAGTTTTTTTTTTTTTTTTTAAGAACGTAGTTGTTTAGATTTCAAATATGCGGTTTGTTAATAAAGATAGAGCCTATTTGAAAATTTGCTTTGACATTTTTGAAGATGTGAGCTCCAGGGCATCAGCGCTCATTCGGTGCTCACAAACCCACCGAGAACAGCCTTACCTTGACCAGTTATTCTGCAATTTGCTCTGGTGTCTCCATAGTGGTTAAACATGAGCTATAATTCATCTTTAACCTATCTAACAGGCAATCTTTGGTTTCATTAATCTATTATTTGTTCCAGAGCAAATAGTTTTGGCTGAGGGCAAAGTTTCATAACTTTATATTTTCACATAATTTCAATGCTTCATCAGAGCGCTGCCTTTGTATTCTTGACTGAATAGCAACTTTTATAGTGGCTGTTTCTGTTTATTAAATATTATTGCTCACTAAATAATATTTTATATAAATAATAGTAGTATTTAATAATAGTTTTTAGAAGTGAGAAACGGTCTGTGTGTTAGTGATGGTGGTTTTGGTTACATCTAATGGCGACAAGAGACTGTCTTTATGAGTGAGGCAGTAGCAAAAACTTTAATACTCAAAGAGACTTAAACAAGGTTGCAAACAATGACTTTTTTTTTATTTAAACAACACCTTGTAAGATGCAACCAACAAATGAAATCACCAGCGTTGTCATGAGAAATCCCCTTAACAGTTTAAAGGATACTATGACAAAGATCATCTTTCTCTTTATCTCATAATACTATACTCTACTTAACACAGGGACGGATCATGACGCAGAGGTGCCCTGGGCACAGACTGATTATAGGCCCCCCTCAGTTGAAATCGCAGTCATTTTCAAAGTTCAAATAGCAATGGATTTTATCTACACTAAGTGAAAATAGCAGTATTTTTAGCGATATGTTATTTACACTAAGTTCAAATAGCTATAGATTATATAGCAGGATTTTCTACTATACTACTTGTTGCAAAATAGCAAAATAGTGGCAACTGTCTGCCCTTCAGTATTGTATTACTTTATAAAACAGTATGCTATAATAATGTATTGTGTAAATTATAATTTTAATTCAGATTATTAAATGCATGCCACCTTATTGATATAAAGCCCTCCCTACACCTACCCTAACCCTACCCGATACTTTATTTTCAACTTTTTGGTTATTTCTTTAATTTTTATTAAAAAGTAAATGCCTTTACGATGTGATATGAGATTTGAAAAGGGAGAAATAAAGTTCGGCAAAAGGCCATTTTTCACGTCATAGTTCAGACGGGGGCCGGTCCTCGGGCCTGTTTTAGGTTTCTCCTTATTTTTATATTTTAGACATCCATCAATTAGTGATGAAAAACATCGCCGTGTTGGTGGAAACAACATGAGATCGTGCCGCTACTGTCAAGAGCGGCTCGATGGTGTTTAGTGTCCCGCAGCAGCAGGTGCGCAAGTGACTTCAGCGCAGCTGAATAGTTCTGCGTTCAAATGCAAGCAATAAGCTAAAGCTTGCTGCAAAGCCCCCGCAAACATAACCATGAATGTGTCCGCGCCAAATATTAAGGGGATATTTGAATTATTTACTAATATAGGCTACTAGGTTTTCTGAGTCCGTGTCGCAAGGATGAAGTTGCTGATCCTGACTCGCCGTCTCCTCAGTAGAAGCGCCTTTAGAGAGAAATGCATCTTTATTGATTATGATCAAGATTATAACAAAATAGTTTTTGTTTTCATTTTTTTATTTCGTTAAGTGATAATTTAAAGCTTTCTATAGATATATTTATCATGTCTGTGAGGCATTTATTTGCTCAGCATCGGTACATTTTTGTGAAGCGCTCCTGTTCAAGACGAGACGGCAGAAAACGCATCATGTTTGTTTTCTTTGTTTTATAAAAGCACGTTTTGTTGATATTGTGAGTGCTCACAAATAAAAGTAGACCCTTTACAGTTCCAAATGATGTATTACTCTTACCTTTATCAGAAAAAAAAAATTATGTCGTAGGCTATTTTAAGTTGTTTCCACTAAAAAAAATGCAAGTGTTTGCTCTGGTGCCTTCATGTCCTGCAGAGCGTTTCTCTAAATTAACTTAATAAAAAACGAAACGAAATATACTAATTTTGCCATTACGTACAGAACTAATAGCCGAAACAGTAGTATAAACTGTTTTGGGAGAAGGGGGAAAAAAAGACGGGCTCGGGTCGGACTCGGGCTGGTAATTCTGATAAGCTGTTGGACGTGGGCCGGGCTAGGGCCTAAATTTGTAGGCCCGTGCAGGGCTCTAGTCTCTGGCTGCCAGCCAGTGAAGTTGAGCGAACGCAGATTTTAATTTAGCAGCTGATGATGTGCCGCACTGAATGATCTAATCACACCGGTGTGATCGTTTATTAAATATAAACAATATTATTTGGCTATTTTTTTATTTTATTTTATTTTATTTTTTTTGTCTTTTGGATGCTGCATTCAAAATCCACTTGCCTCAAAAATCTGAGGGGGCACGGTTGAAATCGCGTTCTGGGAGTAGCGATATTTCGGCTGGGCCCCCCTCTGGTCCAGTGCCCTGGGCAGGTGCCCAGTAGGCCCGTTCGTTAATCTGTCCCTGACTTAACACAATAAGTTTTCAATTAAACAACTCAAAGTTCCTTCATTACTATTTCTAAAATATTTGTTTTAATTAGTAACGGGGGTTTGGGCTCATTTCAACCATATGACTTAAACTGTCAACTTGAGATTTTAATGTTTGGTGGAAGGAAGTAGTTCTGCACACAAAAGGTTTTTTAATAACAGTCCATGGTTGTTTCTGCAGATGTTTTAATGAAAAATGTAAATCATTTAAAATAATTCAAAAATAGTTTATTTTAAACATAATTTGGCACCACACTGTAAACAGAGCCAAATCTATTAAATAATGTGAATAAATTCATTATCATGTAAATTTTGTCAGTAGTAAAGGGAGTAAGGGAATTTCCTATAATTACCCATACATCAAAGTGACAATGAATATCAGCTGATAGTATCCCTGCGCCATGGTAGTACTACAATACTTTTCTCATAAGGAAAGAGAAGTGGATGCATTGTAGTCTGGATGAATGCCAAACTGCAGAGAAATATGTAGATGCTGATGATTGTGCAAATGGTTGGGTCAGTTCTGGTTATTGTGCTTATTGGCTTTATAGCATCAGATTCTCTGGCCTGCACGCTCACACCCTCAGGCCTCACACTGTTTATTTAAACTTAATCGTTTCAAAGCATCTTTGCTTTCACCGGTACTGAAAGATAGAGCCAGCGAAGAGAAGAAAGGACTGATGCAAATCTCCTCTTTTCTCTGACAGCCTCCTTTCATGGCCCCTTTTTGTCTTACTGTTTGGAGCTGTAGTGTTTGTCTCCAGTAGAATGCTTCTCATTAATCTATACCCGAGGGCTTTTATAGCTCCTGATGCTTCGCAAGCCATAAAATTTGTCAATGCAGATTTGGCAATGATTTCAACATGATTATGTGGCCAGGTATTTATGGGCCTCTCCACATCAGGTGTCTCCAGAGTTAGGTCAAAGTTCAAGAATTAAGCTTGTGTTAGTGGTGCCATTGTTGTCCTTAGAGTCAAAAGTCAAGGTCCATGCATATTAAATCCATGAACACTTTATGATGCAAATAATTCTGTATTCCTAATGTAAAAAAAAAAAGTTGTAAAACGTTGTGCTATCAAACATTTTCAGGCTTGCCAGATTTTTGGATTCAGTTTTACAACTAGAGAAAGAAAAACCTGTTTGCTGAAAACAGTGAAGCCTTCGCCTGAGGGGGGAAATATGCTGTTCACATTGACAAGACCCCTATACATCCCATATCCACAAACACAGACAAACTCAAATACTCACATTGTGTATAATTAAAATGTAGATTGCTATGCTCCAGCACTTTGGTTCATACCTGTCCCCAGAGCATCTGCTTTCTGCTGTAAAATCTGTCACGTCATGCTGGAAGAATTTCTTTTTACAGCATGATGCTTACGAGCATAGATGTCAACATGGGGCATTCTTTTTGCGATAAACCCACTTTGGTTACAGGACCATTGTACTTGAAGTGCATTTCTTATAGAAACATGAACTGTGTGTGTGTGTGTTTTAGTTTGTTTCAATGGCTTACTAAGAACTGTACATTTGCAAAAGTGTATATATACTAGCTGTGTTCAGTGGAATTTTTGTGCAAAAATACTTCAAAAAATAACAAGTGAAAAGTGTAAACCAGTCATATTAATTATAAAAGTTTAAAGGACAGATGTCAGAATGCTGTTTATTTAGGTATGTTATCTGCTATCACAGCGGAATCAATTATAGAGGCCACCAAATACACAAGAGGACAGTGAGTACTCGACAGAGAAAGATTAATATATAAAATCTATTTTATTTATTGCACTGAATGAGATTTACACACAAACTGGGAGTGAAGCCTTATCAGTGTGTGCCGTTCATGTCTGTGGGCCGAAGTTGATTTGGTGACTATGGACTCAGTCAGCGCTGACCAATCAGTAATGAGTGTTAAGCATGCGTGGGCTCAGCTCCTTGCCGGCCAGCTGGCCCTTGAGGCCATTGAGGGCTCCAGGGGTTGAGAACTTTTAATTATCAACAGCTCAGTGACCAATGACCATCACCCGACCATCAAAACATCCATGATAAAGGAACACAATGAGAAGAGTGTGCATGCGCTGGGTACATCAGTGATGGGGCCCCTTGAAGAACAGGGGAAGTTTACAGTTACATTCACACAAATACCCAAAATCACTGTATGACCTTCTGCTGCTGTTATCCAGAATCGCCTGGATCTTTTTTCTATCTTACCATTACATAAAACATGTTATATATAATCCTAACAATACAGCTATGCTTGTATCAAACTTTTATCTTAACTAGCATATTGAACTTACCCTTTATTTTGATAGTCTTCAAACAGATATTCTACTAATTATTATAAGTACCTATGCAAGTACATGTCAACTTATTCTTCTATGGCTAACCTAACATTAACAGTGCAATAACACTCTAATGAAAATTACTTAATGTGTAGTTGTGAAGTTAATTGTAGCCAACAGAATGCCAACAGTAAAGAGACCATCAAAATAAAGTGTAATATATATATATATAAATATATATATATATATATATATATATATATATATTATTCATACTGTATTTTCAGCCTCTCACAATTCTTCTACATTACACACCTAAAACAGATTACGATTTAGTATCCTGTTGATTTTATTAGTAGCAAGTCATGGGCAAACATAGAGCTGCATTTCCTGAGAATGACCCACTAGCAGTGTTAGAGAGTCACCACAGTCACCGCAGTCTCCACCAACAACACTCACCATATCCCAATCCCCTGATTTCTGATCACCGCCACCTGTCAGCACTAATCAGCAGCACTATATCCCTGCACTCCTCCCGTTCACTCACTGTCTGGTTTCAAATTTTCCATGTTGACTAACCTGACCCACTTACCTTTTGTCTATTTAGCAGTTGCTCCAGTGTTTCTATCCCTGTTGTCCACCATCTCCAGGCTCCACTGTTACCTCCGGATTCCCTGGAAAAGGAAAAAGGACATTCACACTCAGATAAGCCCCTAGAGACATTCCTATTCCCCGCCTGCTTACCTGGACATTCTACTCATCTCATTCCCCTCTGCTACTACTCAATAAACCTGTTGTTTGTATTGCACTTACCTCTGTGTCCTGTGTCTATCTGCTGACAGAATACCAGATCTGAACCGACGACCGGAAATGGAGCTCCCGAACCCCGCCGCTGCGGATCCCCTCGAAGAGATGGTCAGCGCTCTTCGAACAGCTCTCTCTCCGGTCACACACCCTCAGTCTGCCTCTGCCAGTCCCATGGCCATACCTGCAAGCTGGGTCTCTCCTCAACCACCACCAGTGTGCAGCATCCACTTGGATGATGCGACGGCAGCCACACTACAACGGAGCCAGTGCGCTCACCACACACCAGCTACAGGTGGAGAGGAGAGAGAGTCATAGAGCCAATCAAGTGTATGGGGATTATTAGGAGGCCATGATAGACAAGGGCCAGTAGAGGGAATTTGGCCAGGACACCAGGGTTACACCCCTACTCTTTACGAGAAGTGCCATGGGATTTTAATGACCACAGAGAGTCAGGACCTCGGTTTAACGTCTCATCCGAAAGACGGTGCTTTTTTGGAGTATAGTGTCCCCGTCACTATACCGGGGCATTAGGACCCACACAGACCAAAGGATGATCACCCCCTGCTGGCCTCTTCCAACACCTCTTCCAACAGCAACCTAGTTTTCACCAGAGGTCTCCCATCCAGGTACTGACCAGGCTCAACCCTGCTTAGCTTCAGTGGGCAACCATTCTTGGGCTGCAGGGTGATATGGCTGTGGCCAAGTTTTTTCTCCAAGTTTCACTCTACATAGAGATGCAATCCCATAAATTTTCCAGCGAACAGGCTAAAGTTGCCTTCCTGATCTCCCTGCTAACTGGACGGGCATTGCTCTAGGCACGAGCCATCTGGAACTCACAGACAACTATAATTAACTCTTTCAATGCTTTCTCTTCCCACTTCAAGTAGGTCTTCGGCCTATCCACCGGCTCGCTCTTCATTGTCGACCAACTCATCCGCCTCCGTCAGGGAGATTCTTCGGCCAGTGATTATACTCAGCAGTTCTGGACTCTGGCAGCCTAGTGTGGATAGACTGAGGCAGTGCTACTCACTGTTTACCATCAGGGCTTGGATCCACAGATCAGAGCCCAGATGGTGATCTATGATGACACTATCAGTCTGGAGAGCTTTATGCAGAAGGCCATTAAGATCTCCCAACGTCTCACGGCTTATCAGCCGGACATAACCGCTCATTCTCCAGCCTCACCAGCTGCCTGTCCTCCGGTACCAGATGCAAATGGATACTAATCGCATCTCATGCACTGAGCATGCTCAACGTCTCGCCACGGGGCTCTGCCTCTACTGTGGAGTCCCGGGGCACTTAATTTGGGTGTGCCCCCCCCCCCACATCCAGCGGTGAGTACCCTCCAATTGGAGCCTGCTATCTCTACCCTACCACTGCTAATGGTACAATTGCTCACCCCATGTCATTTCATTTCAGTACCCGCCCTCGTGGACTCGGGATCCTCAGGCAATTTCATCTCGCAAGCCCTCCTAAAACAGCTTGATTTACACCGCCAGGGACAGGCCGAGCTGAAGATCGAGACCATACAGGGAAAACCGCTCGGGCGTGGGTACATCAGATTCTGGTCTCCGCCGATCACTCTGCACGTAGGCTGTCTTCATCAGGAGAAGATTTCCTTTCTGAAGGGACGGTGGGTACTGGAGGGACCCACCGTCGATATCATCCTGGGACACCCCTGGCTATCTCAACATTCCCCCGAAGTCAGATGGGATAACAGCGAGATCCTCCAATGGAGTAAAATCTGCATCCAAAACTGTCTCTCCAATGTCCCTGTGCCCCTGGTTAGTAACCTGAAGCTCCAAGTTCATTCCACCCTAGTGGAGTGCCCCGAACCTCGTGAGGTTCCGACGATCCCATCTGACTACCTGGCGTTCCAGGATGTGTTCAGAAAACAGGCAGCCACGAAGTTCCCACCGCACCGGCCATGGGGAGCTATACTCCCCAAGGGTTGAGTATACCCCTTGTCCATCCCGGAGCACAAGGCAATGGAGGATTACATCAAGGAGGCTCTCCAACAACAGTTCATTCGCCCTTCCACCTCTCTGGCTGCCTTGAGCTTCTTCTTCGTGGGCAAGAAGGACGGAGGCTTGCGGCCCTGCATCGACTACCAGACCCTCAATGATCACACTGTCAAGCTCCCTTATCCTCTTACACTGGTCCCGGCCGCCCTCGAGGAACTCCGTGGGGCCCGCATCTTCTCGAAGCTGGACCAGTGTAGGGCCTATAACCTTGTTCGTATCCGGGAAGGCAACGAGTGGAAGACGGCGTTCATTACCCCCTCAGGCCACTATGAATATCGGGTCATGCTGTATGGCCTTTCAACTCTCCGTCCGTCTTCCAGGGGTTTATGAACGAGGTGTTCCGGGAATTCCTCCACCGGTTTGTCATCGTGTACATAGACAATGTCCTGATCTACACATGGAATCTGGCCGAACATCGCCATCAAGTAACGCAGGTCCTACGCGAACTCAGGAAACACCACCTCTACCTGAAGCTCGAGAAGTGTGAGTTCCACCGCCCCACGGTCCAGTTCCTTGGCTACATCCTCAGTGCGGATGGGATCCAGATGGACCAGGGGAAGGTCCAAGTCTCCATCAGTAAAGGAACTTCAACGATTCCTCAGCTTCGCAAATTTCTACCGGAGGTTCACTCTGAACTTCAGTCTCCTCTCAGCCCCCCTCACTTCTATGCTCCGTCTGAAACCCAAGTCTCTGTCCTGGAACTCCGAAGCTCGAGCTGCCTACAAGAAGCTCCAGGAGGCCTTCTGCACTGCTCCCATCTTCTCACATCCCGAACCCCAACTCCTATTCATAGTGGAAGTGGATGCCTCCACCACCGGCGTGGGAGCAGTACTGTCTCAATACCATGGAAAGCCTCCCCGACTCAACCCTTGCGCTTACTTCTCGAGGAAGCTTTCCCCAGCGGAGTGGAACTACGATATTGGACATTGGGAGCTGCTCGCCATTAAACTGGCACTGGAGGAATGGAGACACTGGCTGGAGGGAGCTCAACACCCCCTTACGGTCATCACTGACCACAAAAACCTGGAATATCTCCGAAGTGCTTAGAGGTTAAACCCCCGGCAGGCTCGCTGGTCCCTCTTCTTCACCCGGTTCCAGTTTTCCATCACATATCGACCCGGAGATAAGAATGTAAAGGCAGATTCCCTCTCACGTATCCATGCCCCCGACGAACCCTCAACACCTGAACCCATACTCCCTCCAACCATCCTTGTGAGCCCCATCTGGGGGCATCAAGATAATTCCCCTCCGGGGTTTACCCACAGCCCTCGAAACAGCAGAGGCCCTCTTCCATAATCTCTTCCGCACCTTCTGCATCCCGGAAGATCTTGTCTCCGACCGTGGGCCACAGTTTGTATCCTTTGTCTGGAAGGCATTCTTCAAACTCCTCAATGTCACCGTCAGTCTCTCCTAAGGATATCACCCCCAGACTAACGGCCAGACTGAGTGGAAGATTCAAGAGATTGGGAGATATCTCCAGACCTACTGTCATGACAACCAGCACAGCTGGAATCGCTTCCTCCCGTGGGCCGAGTATGCACAATTCCCTCAAGCAAACCAACACCGGCCTCACCCCTTTCCAGTGCGTACTCTGCTACCAACCCCCTCTGTTTCCCTGGACAGAAGAGCCCTCCGATGTTCCAGCTGTCGACCACTGGTTCCGAGTGAGCAAGAGAGTTTGGGACTCAGCTCATGTCCAAGTCCAGCAGGCAGTGCGTAGACAAGACCTATGCAGATGCCCATCGGTCTTCCACCCCCGTCTATCATCCTGGAGATAAGGTCTGGCTCTCCACCCGGAATCTGCGTTTCCGCCTGCCCTGCCGGAAGCTGAGTCCCCGCTATATAGGTTCCTTTTCCATCGAGAGGCAGTTAAATGAGGTTACTTTCCATCTCCAACTCCCTGCACGGTATCGTATCCATCCAGCATTCCATGTCTCTCTCCTCAAGCCTGTCTCTCCCTCTGTCACAGAACCCGACGAGCCTGCAGTACCTCATCCTCCCGAGATAATAGAGGAGCCCCTAGTCTACAGGGTGCAGGACATCTTGGACCCTCGGCGATGGGGTGGTTGCCTGGAATATCTTATTGACTGGGAGGGATACGGGCCGGAGGAAAGATCCTGGGTGGCCCGGGACGATGTGCTGGACCCCTTTCTCCTGGCCGAGTTTCACCAGAACCACCCTGACCGTCCCGCACCCAGAGGCCGTGGCCGACCCCGTCGCGGTAATATGGCGTCAGGAGCCGCCCCTGGGGTAGGGGTTACTGTCAGAGTCACCGCAGTCTCCAACAACGACACTCACCAGATCCCAATCCCCTGATTTCTACTCACCGCCACCTGTCAGCACTAATCAGCAACACTATATCCCTGCACTCCTCCCGTTCACTCACTGTCTGGTCTCAAACTTTCCATGTTGACTAACCTGACCCACTTACCTTTTGTCTACTTACCTGTTGCTCCAGTGTTCCTATCCCTGTTCTCCACCGTCTCCACGCTCCACTGTTACCTCCAGATCCCCTGGAAAAGGAAAAAGGGCATTCACACTCAGATAAGCTCCTAGAGACATTCCCATTCCCCGCCTTCTTACCTGGACATTCTGCTCATCTCATCCCCCTCTGCTACTACTCAATAAACCTGTTGTTTGTATTGCACTTACCTCTGTGTCTATCTGCTGATAAGCAGCAGTGGAGTAAAGAATGATCACAATGGACAAACTCCTGGAACTAATTGCAAGCTGTGTGTCTTGCACTGATAAACTACACCCTGCAGTTTAATGACATGTTACATTCAAGTCTACAAAGCACAAACATTACACCTATTATAGAAACTCCTCAGAAATGTGTGACATTTAATATAGCTTTTTACCTGTCTTCAAAGTTCAGACTTTTCTATTAATATCTTAGACCATTCACGACCGCACCTGTTACACCGCCCAAATGACAGCACTGCACAGATATTAACATTTGCATAATGCTGATTGGGGTTTGTTTTCCATTTATGATATCATACTTGCTGATTTTAGTACAAACACATAATTGACCTTTTTTTTTCAAATTAATCACATTTTTGCTTATTTCTTTCTTTCTTAATTTTCTCTTGAGGCCTGAGGAAAAAATCTGGAAAAGCCTGGTTTTGTCCAAAACTACAGAATTGTTATTTTCATCTGAAACCATTTTTTTTTAGGCCCAAACCAGCACATTGCTGCTGTGCATTTATTTTGGGGGAATTTGTCCTGTTTTAGCTACCAAAATACAGCTGAATGTTTATTTTTCACTGACAAAGCATGTATCATGTGTGTACACATATTTGCATTTCTTCCTCACTGGTTAGCCAACTTGCAGTTTGTTATAATTGTCAACACATGATGCAACTGTCCGTCCTTTAAACTGTAAGAAAGTGACATTAGCCTATTGTGGATGAGGCCTCATTAAGATTATTATAATCTACAGCTACTGAAAAACACATTTATCACATAGTTTTACTAGTGGACTATTAACAATACAATGAGAAATGAGAAATATTTCAGATTTACCCTATAGAGTTGCATGCTTTAACTAGGAAGACAAGATCTCTATCTATCTATATTATCTAAAACTTAATTTATATTCATAGTTCCAACTATAAACACGTTTGTCTTTGAGTTACAGTTAACTCTTGGTATCTTTGGGACCACCATCAATGACTGTGCTATTTCTCTGTTTTGGCCATCGTTGTTGTGATCTGTCGCAACTGCTGCAATGAAAAGTGTGGGAAAGAAACATGTGGATGCCCTGGTTCCCCTCATAAAGTGCCACAAGTACCTCTTTGTCTCAGCACAGCATTAGTATTGTGTTGGCAGAAGTTTCCGTTTATGACCTCCCGTGGTGTAGGGCCATAAGAAGGAGTCTTTTAGGCTGCAAGGTCCACCCAGGTCCCTCAAGTGTCCAGATCGAGTCAATTAGTCACCACTACTAATTCATTGTGTCCTCAATGTGGCATGTCAGCGTTAGCCTGACAGAAGAAGACCCTGGCTGATGGGAAGGGTTAGGGTAGGGCCTGTAACAAGGGTTAACTCAATGCATATGTCACCTTCTGTCCACACAAGAGGACTGTCAAGAGGCAGCACCATCAGGTGGTCTCATTTAGCACAGTGTGTGGTATTTAAGTAGATATTGACCTGATTGAGTGCTCTCATTACTGTCGAAACTCAGTTAGAGTTAAGAGACTCCACCTTGGGAGCATCTGAGTAGCCCTTCGCACTATCATACTGATACAGGAAACATAACATGAAAGAACTGAGAAGAGAAGCACTGACAATGAGCAGCTCACATCACAGAATGATAAATGAAGTTTATGAGGACTGGCAATCATAATCCCACCATGCATTTGCATTGTTATCCCAACTAGGGTTAAGAATTGAATCCAATTGTAAAGCTATTGTGACCCTAGTTGACAAAGCACGACTTGTTTCTGGATCAACATCTTTGTTGGTCCTGGTACAACATTCCTTTCAACCAATCAGATTTCAGTAATAAGAACAGGTAGGGCTAGGTTTGGATTTAGGGCTGGAGTTAGAGAGTTGAATCCCATTTGAATCAACCTATCATTAACCTCTGATCCGAAGATCTGAAGTATTAATCATTGTAATGTTTGGTTTAACATTGTGTACGGATTCTGAAATTTTTGGACATCTAAACTTTTCGTCTCAAAATGCCATTTTCAAATTTTGGCTGGAAATTTTTACGGAAACCCTTACTTTAAAATCCACACATTGACATCTGACTTGTAATTGTACTGGGGTCAGGGAGTGACAATGCTATGATGAATAAGGAACTAATCTGCTCAGTTACTCTGGTCAAGTGATAAGACAGTGATAGGTAAGAACCAGCTCTGATCTATTTGTACCCAAAGTCTCAGAGATCCATCATAGCGCATTATTCTCTAAATAGGTCTGAATTAAATCCATCTCTCTGTTATGTGCTTCTAAAGAAAAGGTTAATGTGCCATCATAATGTGAACACAAGATCTTTTTTAAAGACGTGCTGAACTCGGGGTGAACTCTCAACCACCAGACTCAGCTATCTGTTCGTCATGTTGTGACAGCTAGAAGCTGAGGGAATTCAATTAATATGATTAAATGCTCCTCTACCAAGGGCAGAGCTGGAAAAGTTCAAGGCTGTGGTGAAAGCAGAGTCAAGATAATGCAGACAACTCCTCCCTAATTACAAAGTGTATATGGGTGGAGTTTTGATGGAAATAATGACGGTCCGGAGGTGGTACCAATAGCAGCAGGTGTTTGTGGGATCTCAGTGACAAACATGTGCCTGGACATGCTTGACTAAAACACAGGAACAAATTATGTTCTGGCATAGCTAAAGATTTAATTTTTTTCAGTCTTGAGTGTTCTATAGAAAAGTAGTCCAGGAAGACCTAGCCTTCCCACTACATCTAACCCGAGATCTGAGACAACAACAACTTCATTTAAGCCTTTAATATGCCCAAAACCTCATAACTGAGGACATGCCAATGGACCTGCTGCAAATTAAGAGCCAGCTCATGCAATAACCAAAGCTGGCTGGTATTATCTCACTGAATGAGCTTTCCAAACACTTTATTCCATTCATACAGCACATGTCCTGTTTACTTTCTCCCTCCTTTCCAAATAAACACAGACAAACTGCTTTAGGCTTGTAATGTGCAGTGTGTGCTTCTCTAATTTATCTGTAAGCATGTCTCATGTTTGCCTCTCTTTTTCTCATCTATTCATCTATTACTGTCAACTGGCCACATAAGTCTCCAATGATAGGAACCCTACTGGCCCTGACATCTTACCCTAGTGCAAAGGATAGACAATGCATAAAGGCTTGTCTGAGGGGAACTCTCAGGCCCCTATTCAGGATGGTGACGCCCAGCTGCTTAGCTGCGTCCTGCAGACTGTGGTCCATTGTGTGGCTTTAGGCACATCTTTGCCCAATGGACTCCCCCTGATGATCTATAGCTAGGCGGCAGGGCCGACCCAGACCGGCTCCATGGATCTCACTCCTGGGGTTGATGGATCGCCTGTCAGTTATTGTTTTCCACAACAGGGTCTTAAATGAGTGACTCATCTGTCAATATCGTACATTTTTTCCACCACCCAGAGGGTCCCTATCTGAAAATCAGTTTATTTGCTCATATGTTAAAGACTATAATGTTTGGAAATTGTTTACCTAGACTCAAGATAGCATTTAGCAAAGACACAATGAGTCTTTTCCCAGTTCTTTGATTCCAAATTACAGAGTCAACATTTGTAATGTCTGCATGGTTTCAATCAATTTCATGCAGAGCAATTGCATAACATTAAAGACGGGCAAGACAAGAGATGTGTCCAGTTAGCCCAAGTCGTAAAGGGTATATTAATGGTTTATGTACCTCACTGGTGCATTGTTAATGGCAAATGACATGTACTGTGTGATGCAGCCTAGGCCATTTTGAACACTTTATGGTTGATCTATCATGTGATGTGCTCAAAAGAAAAAAACCTTGGCAGTATCAAACAAGACTCAACACAAAGACTATACCCGAGGGCTAGATATAAAGTCCTTCACTGTTCTACACAACACAATTAATAGTTTTACTTAAATTTTCCAGATATGAATCAAACTTACTTGTATTTAGTTTGTGGTAATGTACAAGCTCCCAGTTTGTGTGTCACTCCCACAGTAATTTTAAAAGGCATACGCTTATCATCAGATATGCGCAGTTCCAGTCTGGTTTGTTGTATTCTGCTATTTTTTAAAAATGCTCTTATTCTTCTCAGAAAAATGCTACTACCATTTTCTGCTCTTTTCATGTTATTGCTTTCTATTGTTTGCAAATTGTCACATGACCAGAGCAGTTTATTTCCTGTTTGCACCTTGAGATGATGATGGCTGCATCAAAGCTCCAAAACAAAAGGCTAGTAAAGTATGTTAACATAAAGATATGACAAAGATTTTTGGTACACATTATCTTTAAGGTGTCTTGTATTAATATATGAATTCACATATATTCAGTTTTGTTGAGTGTGGTCATAGAATGAGTAAACATGTTGACGGTCACAATAGTGACCGGTGGGATAACAGTGAACTTAGGTATACAATATAAATCCAATTGCAGTTGCTAGTGAAAATGATAATAAAATGTTGCAATGACAAAATATTGCACTAAATAAAAAATTCAAATGTTACAAAAAAATGTACAATAATGGCGTTGTAATACTCGTAGTATTAATATAAAAATTTGATGTTATATTTTATAAAAATTAACAATTTTGAAATGCAGTGATGGTTGAATTTTTTTTTTTTTTTTATCTCAGTGTTCCTATCAATGTTGCATAAGGTTTTTTATGCCTAATAGTATAGAATGTGAACAGTTTAAAATAGCTGGGCTAAGATATATAACAATTTTATGACTGTAGAAATATGTTATTTCAGTACACACATTATCCCACCTGTCACAATTGTGACCGAACATAAAACACAAGTTTTCACACACTTTTCCAAAAAAAAAAATCGAAAAATAATTATTGATTATTTCAAAGGGTTACTTATGACACATCATTTGGATATTTTCATGTCTGGGAAAAAATTGGGATTAAACGGGATAATAATGATTATATCTTAGAGAGCCTAATGATGGTGTTTCAAGGATTTGTGTTGTGTGCACTATGACAAGAAAAAAGGGGAAGAGTGAGCAAATGGGCTCCTTTTAAAAAGCATGACACTTGATTGAAGTGTAAGGTTTGTGTTAAATGCAGCCAGATTCAGCCCAGGAACAGATGCCACACTCGTGCATCAATAAAATGCTTATAAGTTACTTATTTAGTGCTGCCTGCTATGAAGGGAAATGACACGGCTTTAAGCACAAGTGCCCCAAGGGCGATTCCCCCTCTCTTTGTCTTGTCATTTCAAATCTTTGGATCTACTCTAAAATACACAGCCGTAGACAACAGGGCATACAGCAAAATACAAATGTTCATTGCTATATTTCTGACACCACCTTTTACAGTCATGTGGAATTGTTATTGTTCTCATTATAGAAAACACACAGTGAATATTGATTTTAAGAGATAAGAGATACTACTACTGAATATTACTGAAATAGAATGCATTTTTATTCAGTTTCTTGTCCTTCGTTACAGATAAAAACTGTCTTGCTTGACAGATAGCTATGTGAGTTGCTCCTTTAAGACCAAACTGTCAGATATTTTGTATGACACTTTCCCAGAATTATCACGATAGGCTATCTTTTGTCTCTCTTTGTCTCTGTCTGTCTCACAAACACATATGTTCAAGCTGCTATTGAATTGTTGCAGATCTGGTTAATCAACTTCTATTTGCATATTTGAGCACAAGCTGGTCTCAGCAGCTCTCACGGTGACAGAACACGGATCTGAGGTCGAGGTAAATAAAACTTCAAAGGAAGCTCAAGTTTGTTTGTGGCTAAGAACAGACACATTGTAACTACACAAATGCATTGAGCTCCAGTAAATATAATTTTTATCTTTTTTCAAAAGATAGGCATATATAATAAATAAATTTTCATAGTTATAATATTATATGTGCAATCTGTAAGGAATATATTATATTGAATTATTTTGCTAGCTCATCCACAGATGTAGATTTGACCCATTTCCTAAAATTCTGTGTATATACTTATTTCAGAGAGCTGTAAATATTCCAGTGCACATTATGTGGAAATAAGATAGAAATCTTTTTTGTTTGGTTTATATTATAAGATACACACACACACACAGCTACAGCTGACTATTCATTCATGCATGTTTTGTGCATATTGAGTGACAGTTAGTAAAGTACGCCATAATCAGACACTGATTTGGTTGCATTTGTGTGTGATAATGTTCAGTAGACATTTGAGAAAAATGTGGGACGTGGAGAAGATAATTAAAAGATCAGGAATTACCCACACATGAGCAGTGCAGCTCAGCTGAGTTTGGTCCAGCCCTGACCATGACGGTCCAGCACTCTGGCCATATCCCGTCATTGCAAAATACAGCACAGATCAGACCACTACAACACAGCTCAGCAGCACAGCCAACTTTTTCCATGACTTCATTCATCAGGCATTAACCCTATTAGCTGGTTCTTATTTGCAGATTTCTCTCCATCTTCCTCTTGCTCTCCCTCTTCATGTGCAGCTCACCTTGCCCTCCCTTTGTTTTGTTGTGGGTTTATGTGTGTGTAGTGGCTTTGTGCCAGATATCTGCTTGTGCATTTCATGTTCAGGCTAATTTCTGCCCTTCTTTTAAATGGTGAATGAGCACTGTAGCCCTCCACTGCTCTGTGATCATGTAGATGTGTGTGTATGTTTATGAGGACCCTGTGCTGTTAAAGGTCAGAGAGAGGCAGAGTTAGAGCAGGAGTCAGTGAGTCATTCTTTCTGCTATGCTGACTCTGGCTGTCATAGCCTCTGCTGTTCCCCAAACACTCACACGTCACAAAATCTCTTACAAACGAACATACATGCGCGCACACACACACACACACACACACACACACACACACACACACACACACGCACACACACACATTTGTTTATGTGAATTGTTGTGACTTTCCATAGACTTCTATTACTTTTATATTGACCAAACAATATTTTATATCCCCAAACCCTACCCCTTTTAGAAAACCTGTTTGCATTGTTACACTTTCAGATAAACATTATTTACTTTTTTTTTTTTTTTTTCCATGTCAAAAATGAAAAGTTTTAGTTCAAGTTTTACTATCTTTGTGGGGACACACCATGTAGCATAAACAAGTATACACACACACACACCATTTACTCTGTGTATGTAAATGCTGTTTACTCAATTCAGTATTGTTTAAGGGTATTGCAAGTAATTTAAGTCATTTTGCTAGCTTAAGTCACACCAGGGGTGTAGGCAGTGGACGGGGCCTGAAGGGCACAACCTTGTGCCCAGGCCCGCCCACTCTAATGATTTAATCTATTTTAACACAATTACAAAACTACTATTACATCTCAAATAGCTAAAATAATCAAAATGTGTTTTTGCTTAATTCTTGATTAGTTTGATTGACAGCAGTGTTAGGCAATTAAGTGTTTTCCAGGCTGTTTCGGGCAGGACGCGCCTGTGAATTTGTGTGTGTTTATGTATTCAGTTAGCCTGCAATCTGCAGTTGTGTGTTAGAAAATGTTAGAAAACAGCAGCAATGCATAATTCTGTAAAAAGGCAAAGACTCGCACTGAGGGAGAGAACCCGTCCATCAGTCGCAAGTAACGGTAAGACATTCAGTTCCAAGCGCAGGCTGATCGCATTCATTCTGTGAAGCCGGGAACACACTAAAGCCGATTATGAATGTGATTTGGGCTCAGTCTGTGTTTTCAGTCAGTGTTTAAAGTTGTGTAGTGTGTGGTGTCTAAAGAATTTAAGATCAGCTGTTGCCATTCATCTTCACAAAGATTATTTTCATAAATTTTGTGACTGACGCCGGCAACTAACTGCACCTGTTTCCTAATATGTCTATTAATTTAAATAACGAATTAAAAAAAAAAAAAAAAAAAACGACATTTCTAAAAATAAAATAATTTTATACACTTTAGACATACAGGCTATGTTTTATTAAATAGGCCTATAATAGGCTATATTTTATGAAATATGATGAGGAACCTTGGTATTTGTAGTATATTAGTTGAGCAGAAGTGCATTAGTGACATGGCGTGAGAGATTCTTTTTACACAGTTTCACAGTTTATTTAACCTACTGTAATCTGCAACAGTATTTAGGGATTGGGGCTAATGTGAATGATTTTAGGTAATGTTGACTATGGGCAATTTCGTGACGGTGGCGGAGACGTGGTAGTTTTACTATGCATGTCTTCCACGGTTTATTTCTCAATAGGATCAAAGAAAAGAATATTGAAATGACCCGAATATTGTGTCCGACTCCGTCCATTAGTTAGCCTACTAGTGCCCGCTCACTTTTGCCCAGGCCCGCCCAAAAATAAAATTCTGCCTACACCAGGAGCCACACTCTCTAAAATCCCACCCTTCAAATGTCAGAAACCCTGCTGCTTCCCAAAAGCATTGTGAGCCCAAGTTGACTTTGGAGACCATTGGCACCAGTTTAGCTCATGATGAATGCAGCTCTGAACATACAAAATAATTGACAGGCAGAGAGCATATATTGGTAAGTATTCAGAAAGCACAGGCTGCTCCTCTGACTTCTCTGATTTCAGTGATATTTGTCAGGTAGTCAGGTACACATTCTCTAGATATGTTTCGGATCACATGCTTTATCATCCACTTTGTGAAAATTGTTGGTCTGATCACTTACCACATCATACCATGTTGTAAGTATGACAGGCTGAAATTCTGGTAGCTGTATATTTTACAGTTCCTAATTGTATTTGTCATTAAATTATATAATACTTATTTAACCTATTCAAATCGGTTTGTTAACTTAAACTTCATAAATATGTAATTAATACTTAAAATAAATGTTTTCCCATAAAAATAATTTTACTTTATGCATTTTAAAATGTATTTTACTATCTTAAAATATTTTAATAATGTATTTAAAAAAAATTGTTTACTGCAGATGGTAAGATGTCTTACAATTAACAGGTTTTAATATTTACATTCTTCATCCATTAAAATAACTATTCAGGTATATAGATGGAGTAACAATACAGCCTGAAAACTGAAACAATATTATGTAATTCATATTCTGAACTTTGAGGCACATGTGTAAAGCAAAGACTTTATCTGGTTCTGGCTAATACAGTAGGCTATCTGGTGTCAACAAATCTCATGCTGCATCAACATTTATTTATTTTTTTATTCTTTTCTGATCTCATTTCTTTCACCTTTTTTTTCCTCCTTTTCTTCTTCCTTTCCCTTGAAATTGATTTCTTCTTGTTTGTCTTGGCAGTAATGAGATCAGCTGTGGGATTACATTTCAATGGCATAGCACCTTCAACCCCAGGCAAATGATTTGTCCAAACTTAATAATAAAACACTTACAATGTATTGTCAGAGGTAAACAGTAGTTGTAATAAAACGTTGCCTGGGGTACAGACTTCTTTTAACTTGTAAAACCCTATTTGTGTTAGCCTACACACCTACTGTATCTGCACCAATATGACAAAATGAACTACATTTAGACAAACGAGGAGTCCAAATTTAAGCTATCTACAGGGTGAGGCAAATCCAGATATCTGACCTAATGGGACAAAATAAACCAATCAAAAATTCATCAAGACTTTTAACACAAGCAGAAAAAAACCCGCAGTGTACAGTATGTGTGTTGAAACGATCTTTTCTGATCTGTGAGAAGTACATGTTCTCTGCATCCACCTGTAGAATATTAGTTAACTTATTAGCATTTCATTGCGAGAGAACTTAACTACAATTAAGCTATAAAGGGGAAATTTATTTTCTAATGTTCTTTTCTAATCTGATTATATAATTTATATTTTGTCTGGCACAAAACACAAAATGTTTAGCATGCAATTTATTTATTTTTTCTTTTAGAATAAATAAATATAACAGCTACTAAAATTCAAACTGTTGAACATTAGTTGTGTTATTTAATTAGTTATTCTTCAGCAATCACTTAATAAAATAAAGTGTAACCAAAATTAATTATTCAGTACCATGGTATAAGTGGAAGTACCATTGTATTACTATAACTGTACTATTATTTGAAGGCGGGCATAATGGATCAATTGAAAAGCATACTGTGTGTGTGTGTGTGTGTGTGTGTGTGTGTGTGTGTGTGCACGTTTATGTGGTTTATGAGGACACAAATTTGTATAATGACATGGGTATGACAGAGGTATTACAATATGAAGGTGGTTTATGAGGGCACTGCCTATGTCCCCGTAATTCAAAAGGCTTAAAAAACATACTAAATGGTGTTTTTTTGAAAATCTAAAAATGCACAAAGTCTCCTGTGAGGGCTAAGTTTAGGTGTAGGGTTGGTGTAGGGCAATAGCACACACAGTTTGTTCAGTATAAAAACCATTACGCCTATGGAGAGTCTCCATAAACCACAAAAACCAACATGTGTGTGTGTGTGTGTGTGTTTGTGTTTGTGTTTGTGTGTGTGTGTGTGTGTGTGTGTGTGTGTGTGTGTGTGTGTGTGTGTGTTCAATAAGCTTGTGTATATGTGCTGTTAGCATGAAAGTGCAGAGAAAGTGTTCCTATATGGAGGTTTCAGAGTAGATTAGTTAAACACCTGTTTGCAGTGATGGAAAAAAACAACCGTTAATAGCCTGTCATGAATCACTCAAGCTATTGTGCTGTCACCAACTTGCAGAACCACATTTTTAGTGGCTTGGACTTTCAGTTCAACCCAACAGTTTTTGATTAAGATCACTAGGGCAAAGTATGTTTCAAAGACAGCTGATTTACTACACAAGTAAGCTAAATCTGACAGAACCACATTTAACCTTTACCTGTAAAAATGATAAATAAACTCAATATTTTATATATATATATATATATATATATATATATATATATATATATATTTATTAGGGGTGACATGGTACATGTAGTCGTACCGAACCGTCACGGTACGGACATCTCGGTTCGGTGAATGAGGCCTTACGACGAATACAGGCCATTCACCCCCAATCTAGAAGGGGGCGCCAGCAGTAATGCAACGCTGTTTGATAACCGCCAGCAGAAGAACAGCGAATGCTATGTAGCTCCATACGTATCCCTTGAGTTGCGCACTTGAAAACAAAGCCCACTAGACAGTAACCATGTGCTGATTCTCAACGCATCTCTCCCATAGACTGACAAAGGTATACTTTAAAGGCTTGTGGACTCAACTGTTTGCGAAATGGGGCTTTGTGCTCGTGTATCCTACATCTCTCATTCAGCACAAATCCAAATATTCCATAATATTTCCATATTTGCGATGTAACGTGTGCTAAACTATTATTTATTATGCAAATTATAGGCTTTGTACTTCAGTCGCTTTCCAACGGTGACAGAGGCCGGTGCGCTGATGTTTGGCTCACTGTATTTTATTTTGATAAAGTACCAACTGCGCTGTCAAGTTAGCAATGCTGGAACTGATGTGTGTGTGTGTGTGTGTTTTGTTGTTCTTGTTCTTGTTTGTTTGTTTGTTTGTTTGTTTGTGTGTGTGTTTTGTCGTTGTTTTTTGTTTGTGTGTGTGTTTTGTTGCTGTTGTTTGTTTGTGTGCATGTGTGTGTGCGCGCACTCTGGCGTGATCACTTCAACTGTTTCCTTATACCAGCAGAATCAACTTTAAACACTTAAACAGATTATAGCCTATATATATATATAACATATAATAATATTTAGTATTTTCACATCTAGATAGATTTTTTTATTATTATTTGCACTACTGTCTGTTCAAAATAAATGAAAAGAAACTGAGCATAGTAGATTTCCTGTTGTACCAAAATCGTATCGAACCGTGACCCAGAACGAGGAACCGATCCGTGACATATTAGGGATGGGATTCCCCGATTCGCTTGGTGCATAGGCAAAACAAAAGTGTGCCTATAGGATTCAAGTTGGCATTTGTATCGCAATGCATCATTTCTAACATATGGTAAAAACCGATGTATTTATATATAATTACTAGTGGTGCTGCACTTTTATTGTTTAGAAAATGACCAATAATCTGTGACCAATATTTTATCTGTAGATTTATTTCTCCTCTAAAGTGTTTCTCAAGCGCGTTCTCTCATCACCACTGCTGCGTGAATATGACGAATCACAACAACCCCAGACCCGAGGAAAAACAGGGATTAAACTCCAAACCCTGTCTTGAAAT
This sequence comes from Barbus barbus, assembly GCF_936440315.1. Lineage (NCBI taxonomy): Eukaryota > Metazoa > Chordata > Actinopteri > Cypriniformes > Cyprinidae > Barbus > Barbus barbus. Next base: position 7,327,106 of record NC_136722.1, read on the forward strand.
AACCTAACAAATCAATCGGGGCTAAAGCGGTTATAAACGACCATGTAAATTCACACAATCTAACTAATTTGTGCGCGCTGTTTCTTAAGCAGCCCTTAATGTCGATCATGGATCAAATCGATCCACCATGGCAAACAGCGAATATATTTGAGCTATTGAATGTATTTGAGACGTTTTGTTTTCCTCAGTGCATAACTGACATGTCACGAGTATATTTTTCATCTATAAATGTTAGAAGGTCATGCAAATGTATTCATTTTATTGTCAGGAGTGGGCTTACCGAGTGGACGAGCGCTGCTTCGCGCATGCGCGCTAAAATAGGAGCGCAATAATTCAAATATGCATTTTAAAGTATAAAGTCAAATATGCATTTTATGATAGCAGTAACTGTAACTATTGTAATGGGTAAATAAAATGTAAGCTAATAAATTCGTAATTACTAAGCTCAGATGAGTTAATGTGTGTTTCTTATAGCAGTTAAAATGTAGTTTTAATTTAATGATTTTAACTTTTAGTTTAGTGATTAATGTTTTAAAGAGCAATGTTAGATTGTAATGTTCTAACTATATAAGGTACAGCTGTTATAAAACCAGAGAGAAAGGCTGCATGGCTATGATAGTATTGGTGATATCATTGCATTCCTATTGGTCAGTGAGGAGCTCAGTTTAGCCTGACAATTTGCCTGCCCTGAACCAGGTTATCTTTCCAGCATCAGTGACATTTGACAGTGAGTCAGACTAACTGAAATAAGTCTGGCCTATTCGGTAAACTTGTTTTATGAAACAGGCCTCGAGGCGTTAGAAGTCAGAAGACACAAGTCAATTTATGATTTGCTGTCTGTCTGTACCAAAGAAATAAAAGCGATCATATATTTTCCATTGCATCGCGTTGCATCAAATCGCATTGTGTTGAATCGAATCGAAATCGAATCGCACTGCATCACAATAGAGGTGAATCGTATCGCATTGCATCGTGTGCTGCTTCATGTGTATCTTCAGTGTATGGTATCGTTGCTATACATTGAGATGCGTATCGCATCGGCCTCAGTAATGGAGATGCACATCTCTAATACTGTATATATATATATATATATATATATATTTTTTTTTTTTTTTTTTTTCTCGAGAAAAGTAACAAAAAATGTTCATTCATATATTGCTGAATAGGCCTTATACTGCTCTGTGGCTTCTTAAATTTGACTGGTTATATTATTTAACTGCTTATATTTTCATGTCAAGCACATGATATTGCTTGAAATATTATATAATGTAGACTATGTATTATTTACATTATTTATTATTATTAACATGATTTACATTCTCTAACATTGCTAGTGTGCAGTACTAGATATTTCCAGATCACTTTTATAAAAATGAGTGCTTTGACTTGAAAGATGCTGAGCATCAGAATGGAGGAAATTAAGTCAGACAATCCTAGTAAAAGAGCAATTTGAAACAGACGGCCCTCTCCATGTGGTTAACACATAAACACAAAAATCAGCAGCATGCTCTCTCTATTTTTTTTCTGTTTCAAGTCACACAAAAGATAGCAAGGCAGGAGTGAAAGTAAAAGTGTAAAAGCAAGACTAGAGATGGGATCAGTAGTGCATAGTCTCAAAAAAAGACTCACCTTTTGGGCCAAGCCCATTGAAAGCTGACACTGGAGAAAGCAAATAAGAGGGAGGGGTGGAGGATGACAGGACGCAGGGGCTGCTCAGACTCTACCGCTGTCTCTGCCTGGTTAATGCGGGTAGGCTGTAATAAAAAGCCACCATGTGCCAATTGAGCTTCCACAATTAACAGATTAGGGTGATAATAAGGTGCATGACTGCGAGGCAGGGCTGCCCCCCTAAGCCTCAGGGCATCATGGGTAAGGAGTGGGCTACTCTCCTGATGAGGGGGCCAGATAATCTCCTTCTCTTTCGCTTTACATCCATTCTTAACCTCTCTCCCCCTCACAACCTTGTGCCCCGAAGCACCTCTGCAAATATCTGCTCAATATTCAAGCAAAAAGTGTGTTCAGGGCAAGCGGCATGTCTGCAAAGGAGAGATACAAAAGCCGGGCAGAAACAAAAACCGTGACATCTGCTAAAATGATTGCGAGTAAATATGTTTGACAATTATTGTTTACAGTGACAGTGGTAACAGTTCAAGAGATCCAACCACATTTCTGTTTGCATTGAGGCAGATGGGCCTACAGCGATTCATTAGCAGCCTGTCAAAAGCTTCATTCGCAACTTACTTTTATTGTGAGGATCTGTTCAACAGTGGGAGGAAGGCACTTATTTGGCATAATGATTGCAATCAATTTGCCTGGGATAAATCACTTGCTTTTCTGTCATTCTTTTTGCTGTCCTTTTTCAGTCTTTACATTTTCTCTTTTCCCGCCCACTCTTTCAAGTCTACCACTGTAAATATTTACTCTTCAGTGATGGTTCCTTGATTTTGTGTCTCTGGGCTGTAAGTTAGAATTTGTTACTGAAGGATGACTTTAACCTTCGAGAATTCTTGGAGAGGAAAACAGCCATGATGATATCACAAGGGAAGCAACAGAATCTTTCGACAGCCAGAAGAATTTTCCAGAATTGTCAGTAATCAGGCGAAGTTCTGGCTTCCATTGGGATAGTTAGATGCTTTCAGGGTCAAACCTCCTATTCTTGATAAAGCTCATACTCTGTGACTTAAGTAATTTCTTACTGCAAACAGTATTGTTATGTTGGTGTGTGTTTATTTTCTTGGCTATATCCAATTACGCTATAGATAGTCCACATGGGCAGGTGCTTGCAGTTATGGACATGCAAAGCACATGGTTTGAATGTGGCACGCAAATGCGCCTGGTATGATCTGACACAAAAAGCACGGAGAGTCCCACACGGAAGATATTTAGCCGTCTTTAATACTGTGAAACAAGGACACAAATAGAGACTAATAAATTAGTCCCCCCTTGAGTCCCCATCGCTGTTGATCTGATCCACTCAATCAAATGTGTTAAGTCATAATTAACCCCAGCTCCCGTTGCTCTAATTGAAGCCTATTAGACAGTGCATGATGTTGACACAAACAGAGGAGAAGACCAACAGCCATTGAATTGGTAAGCAAAGTACAGCGACACCTCACACAGTAAGCAACCAACACTTAATTATCAATGAGCTCTACCCTTCTTTATCTTGCTGTTGCTCTCTTTTCTCTTTCTCTCCTGCTGCTCTCGGGCCTCAGGCTCTACAAGTAATGGAGTACTTTAATGAAACTTGTTTTAAACACGGTCAAGGATGAGATATTTATTGTGCATTTGATAACAAACGTCAGTGAAGGAAGTGTCAGCGTAACTGTCTTTTGCTGTGTTTACATGACTATCCACACTTGGTTGTTGCTGTTGTTGTTGTTTTATTTACCTTTATACATATATGGCTATTTCTTCACACAGTAAAGATCGTGAAGTTGATAAAATGACAAATCACAACTATAACAAGTGGCATACTGTGTGTTGAATCATATCCTGCAAGTTTCCAAGCATTCACCTGCCATCTTTCTGATGAAATAGTGGCTCAGTAACAATATACAAATCAATCTGATAATAAAATTCATCCAAATAAATCAAACCCTAACATGCCTGAATTTACAGTAAGATTTGGGTGACAGCATATACTTCTTTCACGAGATGTTTGCATTTCTTTTAGTAATGATATGCTGAACAGGTTCAGCGTTTCATGTAGATGAAATTATGCAATAGATGAGATATGGGTTAGATGGGAACCATTGGGAAACACCTTCACTGACTCAGAACTGTTCCTTATGAGCATCTTCTGTTCACGCCCTAAAAGATTTCTGGCAAAATACCAAGAATGAGGAGAAACAGGCTGACAGATAAAATGTATTTGAAATTGTAGTGTGTCTGTATATATATATATATATATATATATATATATATATATATATATATATATATATACATACATACATACATACATACAGTATATTTATATATGTGTATGTGTGTGTGTGTGTGTGTGTGTGTGTGTGTGTGTGTGTGTGTGTGTGTGTGTGTGTGTGTGTGTGTGTGTTGGCTGGAAGTGTTATGCTGCACTTAAAGACCACTAAAATCATTTCACCCTCATATAGGCTAAACCTTCTCAGAAGCTGAAAGATTTTCAAGAAAACCTAATGTGTGGAAATTAAAGAAAATACAAGGAAAATTACTGCTGTAAGGTGCTGTAAACTCTCTGGCTTTTTTAACTGATTTAAAACTTTTAACTTTTTTAACTGATTTTTCCTGCAAAAAAAACTTGGGGGACTTAAGGTATTCAATCAATTTAACAATGTTAAACAGCGGGCAATATAGTTCCACGCACTGTGTTGACTTGGTGATTTTTTTCAGATGTCTCTGCCATGGAAGCGAATCGGAAGACTTAAATTCTCTAAATACACAACACTGCAAAAAGTAATTACATGTTTGATACAACAGACTCTTTGTTTCATCATATTCTGAGAAGGTTTACATTTTGATGACCTCTAATTTAATTATTCACAGTTTCTTTTGCATTCTTATACAACCAGATTTACACCAATGAGTCAGACATCTTAGTACAACTTCCTTCACAACAAACTTTAATGTCAAAGCATGTTTTAAAAGGCAATTTCCAACAGGATTTCATTCACAGCCGACACAGATTATGTATTTTGATTTGAAGTAGGCTACATAAAAAGGAACCATTTTAGCATAGTGTCTGTTTCTGGCCGTGAAACGGGACGACGCTAACGACAGGTCTAAACAGGCTCAAACGAGATTAATAATAAAAACAAATAAAAAAAATAATCTAAGCAATGGTTGACAAATGTCAACCAGCATCAGCTCTCCATTAAACGCATTGTTGGAATGAAGTGACAAACGCATGTAAAAAGCCTGTTATGATTCAAATTGGTGGTTTTAAGGGCTTGATCTAGCCTATAATATGCTGAAATAACCAGCTCAGCAAAATATATATTTTTAAATATTTGTCTTCATGCACATCTTGTGAACAAGAAATTATGAATTGTAGCTCTATTGCAGGTTCTTATTCTTCTTCTTGCATTATGCATGCTTAATAGAATTTATTTTGTCATCTAACGTTTGTTAAAAATCATATTTTTACCAAATACATTCTAATTTAAACAAGTTCGTATTTGTGCTGTACCATCTGTGATGTTTAAATGTCCGGTAATGGTGCAAAGAGCCAAACTGGAAAAAGGGGTAAAAAAAAAAGATTGTGTATTGTTTAAAAAAAAAAAAATGAAGAGAGCAACAAAAGTGATCTGGCTAGCCCGTGTGTGTGTGTTTAAGTCGTTTATCAGGGTCGGGCACTGGCACTGCCTGCAGCTATGAGTCGCCTGGAGGAAGATTCAGACCATCATCATCAAACTTCATCATAACAGCACAGCTGCGCTCTGATGGAACAGATAGAGCCACATGAAATAGTGTTCTTCTTTAGTGTGAAATTATCACGTCTATTAATTCTCTCTCTCTCTCTCTCTCTCTCTCTCTCTCTCTCTCTCTCTCTCGCTTTCTCTTTGTATCTCACTATCGTGAAAACACGCGATTCCCAAGAAAATGGGCCGACTAATTTTCCCATCGCTGTTTCACCGAAAAAGTTAAGACAGTAAAATACAGCGTCCAACAAGTCAGGAAAAAAATACAGAACTTAAATATTTATAAAGTGTGCCGGTAATAATAATAATCTATTCACTAAAATATATGAAATTATTTTGTCATGTATATTATTATTTAGTTTTTTTGTCATGCAGCCTACATTTTATATATATATATATATATTTTTTTTTTTTTCAGAGCGTACAATGATTTGGTTGTTCACTGTATATTCCGTTTTAACTAGCTGAATATGTTGTTATATCTAAATAGTTTATTCTAGTAAATAATATCTAGGCTATAGCTACTATCATTTTAAGTGTCAAGATCAAGTAGAAATAGCCAATAAATAACGTGCGAATAGTGTCGGCATTTGTTAAATATCACTAAATTTGACTTTTGATAACTTCACAGTGGTCAACGCAACGAGTCATCACTTTGAGACGGATTATAAATTGGGATAAACAACCCTAAATATAACTCCAACCAACAAGGAAATACACAAAACAAACACAGAGACTGCAGGTCCCTTCGTACGCAATGTACATGCTTTTGTTGAAGCGTGAAGCGGTTTGTTAAATGTTCACATCACTGGCGAGGTTCTGAGGTTTGATAAAAAGAGACAGCCCTCAAAAGCAGTTGATTGAAATGGCGTGTGCCTGGCTGACGGGAGCCAGAGCGGGACAAAGCCCTGCGAAAGCACGGCCACTCCAGCAATTATTCCTGCACGCTGAATTTGGATTAGTGCAATGGAAAGAAGCATATGTTTGGCCCGCGGCGACACTCCCCCCGGCTGGCTTCAGAGAATGAGAGGAGAGAGAAGGAGGCAGAAACTAGAATATCAACTATTTGGATGAAAAGGGCGAAACATAACAGTTGTGGACGCCTTATTTTAGGGTGCACACGAATGTGTGAAGAGCTCGGATGTAGGAGGTCAGGACGTGTAGTTGCTTAAGATTTTAATGACCGAAAACTTGAAAAGTAAATCGAATTAACACTGAATCGATGAGTTCCTAAGATACACGGTTAGCAATATCAAATTCATTCAAATTCATTGAACCGTTAGAGCTGTCTTTTTTTTAATCTCCGTTTGTTCTTTTATCGCTCCCTTTATTTCACTTACATAGCTTTTATTTTCTTCACTCTTAAAAGGTTATAATTATAATTATAATTATATAACTAAGTTTATAAATCGAGAAACTATAGGCTACTCTACGCGGATTTGAAGAATATTGGAACATCAATAAATGTTCAGCTCAGTCAACTCAACGTAGCCTATATTTTTAGAGATGTTAATATTATTATTATTATTATCACTTCTGTTATGTAAGTACTGTACACCCTTTGGCAATCATGTAAATGTTAACGAGCGCTGAATGTGTGTGTGTGTGTGTGTGTGTGTGTGAGAGAGAGAGAGAGAGAGAGAGAGAGAGAGAGAGAGATTAATTTTATCCAGACTAAACGCAAAATGTCTAAATTATAGGAGTGTCCACTTATTTGGAATAATTTGTTTATTCAAAGGCACGTAATGTTATCTAATCGATTACCTTATGTCTCAAGTAATCATGGGTGGTTTTATGAAGCTTCTGACCTCTTTTGACATTAAGGGGGTCCACTCCGTTTAGTCGGGAGGGGTCAGTTGAGTGGGTGATGAAGTTACGAGTACAACACAATTAACCATTTTGCACTCCACTGAAAACATCACTGAAATAGAATCGCTTCATTCGATTGGGGGCGTGTGTCATTTGTCCCGAACCTTGCGGTGTTTCCTTCCTAAAACATTCCTAATCTTCAAGGTTTAGATGAGCAGTCCTCCGGCGTGAGACAGTATATAGGCTACATCTTGTAACCGCGTTCAAATAAACATTTAAATCATTAGCGCTTGTTTTGCATTTCATGTTTTGTTTTTGTTTTTTATTAACGAAAGTGAAGAATATTGCTACGGCACATTGAGTTTATTATTCCTAAAAAAAATAAAATAAACTACGATGTAGCCTATTTCAGTTCAATTTACTTCGCTTTATAAGTTTGCTCACAACAACAGGGTATGCCTGGTTAAAAAATGTTATATAATATTTTAATAAGTGCCAGGTTTTGCGATTATGGTTCAAATCATGCTCTTAAGATCATCCTAAATTACTTCGAACGTTATTTTACGGAGGAGCAGAGCACCAAACTGGCCTGTAGATTGCTCAGTATTACGCAAATCTTCGTTACGGGAGCTGTCAAGTCCAAAGGTGCTGAACTAAGCCCAAGAGCATCTCCAGTATCAAGTTTTTTTTTTGTTTGTTTTTCACCCCCAGTACTGCCAAACAAAATGTACTCTGTCGCTGCGCTGAAAATAATCAATAAATATGGAAAATAAATAGGCCTAACCAGGGCTTTCGATAAGTTATAAATAAAGAACTATGTGCATATTTAGTAGCTCAAGGTGAAAGCATGTAATATTGATAATGTTGAACAAGATAGCTTGAAAGATTAAATTTAAAAGATATAAAGAGGCACTTGTGTAAATTATCCGGTTTAACGTCTAAACACACTGCAGTAGATGTCTATTATTATGTCTTATTATGTCTAGCGCAAGACAGAATTACTTAAAGTGTCTACTAATGTGCAAAATGCCATAACTATGCTATACGTGAGTAAAATTGTACCAGCCAACAAGGAAGAGAGAAGGAGGCATGCAACACTCTTTTTATATTATTACTACGCTGCTTGATAGGCTATCATTTATTTAATTGAGGAAAGTTTTGTTTTGTTTTGTTTTTTTATTAGCCTACACCTAAAAGTTAGGCTCTATGGCATCTAAAGTAGAGTGTCGTCGCGGTATTGCTTTTTTATGATTGCCCACAAGTTTTATGATTTAGGATGCACACAGAAAGTTTTAGGTTACTAGTCCGAGGAATTCATTCCTGCTGAGATAAGTTAACGCAAGTTCAAAAATGGTTACAATTACGAAGCAAATCCAAACGCGCTTGCGTAAATGTCTCTCATACCCAAACCCTCCTCTTAAGACACACACTGTGTGCACGCATAACAGCGTGTGTGTGTGTGTGTGTGTGTGTGTGTGTGAGAGAGAGAGAGAGAGAGAGAGAGAGAGAGAGAGAGAGAGAGAGAGAGAGAGAGAGAGAGGAAGAGCGAGAGAGCTAGAGATAGAGATAGAGATAGAGAGAAAGAGATACATTTTCCTTTACATGCCTGTTCCTTTACATGGACTCCTCTCTCTCTATATATAACAAATTATGTGATTGACATTATTATATAGCAATTGGTATAGCTGATGCTGAAGGTTGTGTAGGCTAGTGATATGACCGAAATCAGCAGTGTATATATTTCCGTAAACTCTAAGGCTACTCTGGGTTTTATATGTTTTCATTTTGCTGCATGGTATGATTCTGTTCAATTAGTACAACTAAAAAGAAATGGGTAAAAAAAAACTAAAATATAAATCTCATTTCCACAGATCTGTATTTGGTTTCTACGTTGATGTAGCCTATATATATAAGAGACATAACTCTTGTGCTTGTTTGGTATATACAAATGCTTTCAATAAAAAAAATCAATGCTTTCGTTAAAAAAATCGTCCGGCCTCTAATACGTTTAATCAATGACATTAGCGCTAATGACACATGCACGTGAAGGAATTCCTAATTCCGATGAATACGATTTAACATGATTGTGATTTCCCTTAAAATGACTATTCATGCGTGTTTTTTTTCTGCGCCTGAACAGGAGGAGCAGCCGGGTATCCTTTCTGAGAGATCTATTGTGCCTGAGGTTAGAATCCCACACACAATCTGAGAAGCAGCCAACAAAAACAGTCTTGACAGACAATGCCTCGCTTCACCTGCTGCTGCACTGTGCATTGCAATTATGCCAAGGACATGTACAGTTAGGCTCCGTTCATGTTATTTGAAAACAACTGCATATGAGTCGAACAGACTGTCTGAGCACAGAAAAAAATTAATAAATAAAAAATAAATGTAAACGAATAACCACTACGGTGAAATATTGTGCAGGCAGTTCTTTTCTCGGTGCCATGACAGAAGTCTGCTGTACATGAACAGAACACAGCAAGCAAATCCAGCAAGCTCGAATGGAGATTGATTTCCCTGCTCGTGCTATCAATAAACAATCAAACTCTATTTTGAAACTAAGTTATGCAATGCACAAAATAAGCATACGTGTTCTGGCATGACATCTGCAAGTGTACCTAATGACTAAACTAATTGGAAAAGTAAAATTACGACATGGATGCTGCTTTTCGTTTTAACGCTTAAGGGCCATGCCCTCAATTTCGTTCAAACGAACTGTAAAATGATTTCAACGAACTATAGATCTGCATTTTAATGACATAAATATTTAGCATAGTGACATTGTTTTAGGAGAAGTAAGGTGACGTCTACAAATAAATTCATGAAAATGGCAAATGCACTAACCTTCAACTGGATTCTACATCTGACTGATTTAAAGAGCGCTATTGCTCAAGGGCTAAAACTACACACATTCGCTTCAAACGCGAAAGAGAATTCATTGTTTTCCGTGTCATTTGGCTTGGCAAAAAGCTCCCTGCCATATTTGAATGATCCTGTACTCTGAACTAAGAGTTGAAAGTTAGTATTTTTTTTGTTGTTGTTGTTTTTTTATATATATATACTTGAGGGAAACAATGGGTTCAACTGCTTATTGCACGGAGCAATCGTCAAGGGAGAGTTAAACTCAATTACAGTAACTGTGCTGAATAGAAAAGAGAGCGAGCGAGCGAGAGAGGAATACATCGCAGCAAGCAGTGAATAAAAAAAGGAATGAATAAAAATCGACATGAAGCGTATCAAATATTTATTATTATGTTATTTTTTTGTCTTTTTTTCTGGGCAACAAAGAACTATAATACATTGACAGGCATGGGAGCTATTGCCAGCACAGGTTTATACAATACAGATAAAACCGCCTCCAATTTAGACAGTGGACACGCAAGATATCAGATAGTCCCAAATGTTAAATTTATTATTTAAAAAAATAAAATTAAAAAAGGGAAGGAAGGAAAGAAAGAAAGAAGAAAAATAAGAATTCGTAAGACAATATCCATTTATTGCTCTTGTGGTGCTTTGAGGGAAGAACAAGAGGTGATTGGCACAACACATAAAAAGCTCGTATAAAAACAAGAAGATAGAAACACAAAACTAGCATCGTCGGGGTCTCTGCAATGACCTTTTTCGATCTAAAACTGAATGGCATAAGAATAATATATAGAGAAATTGATGTTTATTTCTTTTAAATTTGTTCACTTGCTTCAGTGTCGCCTCAACATGCTACAAGAGGGCTGAATTGAAATATCCCAGAGAAGAATACCCCAAACTTCTGTTTTCTAAGAACCATAAAACCACATGAAGAACTAAGCGAATATTCAAACCCACTAAAACAGGAGGCACCAGATAAATAAAAAAGAAGTTTGAACAGACGTACCATATTTACAATTCCCATTAAATTACACATAAATAAATATATACATACATGAACACAGATTCCCTCATATAACCGTGAATCGTGTTGAAATTCAAAGTTGAAAAGTCGGTTCTTGAAGTCATGGTGTGGAGCTGTAGATTTTTTTTCTTTCAAGTTTATTCACAATACTGATAAAAAAAATCTTCCTCTTTCAGCTTCTTGTTGTCACATGGCTACAATCGTAAATGGGGATACTGATGGGAAATCGCTGAATTTCAGTCCATTGAACTCATACAAAGGGAGTTCATGAAAAGTCCTGCTGTGGCAGATCTATACTCCTTTCATTGGCACACTGCTTTATTTTGATTTAAATAAATGCTTTGTCCACGAATCCCAAAGTGAACTGTTTTATTCGTTTTTTTTTTTTTTTGTTGTTGTTTTTTTTTTTAAGTTTCAAAATGTCAAGATCGGGAGGTGGTGCGTTCAGTGTTTCATCTTGATCACTAGTGTTTATTATATATGTATTTTGTCATACATCAATTGGGATGTGTTGGCTGGACATCACTTTCTGTGCTTCTCGTCTTTGTCACCCGCCTTCGACCCCGTCTCATTGTGGCTATTAGGATTGTTGTTCAGGTACATTTTGTCCATGGCTTTAATGGCCTCCGTCAAATAGTTCTGCAGCGCCGTGAGGGCCGCGCACATAGCCGGAGTCCCGAATCCATGAGAAATAAGACTGAAGTGGGTCAAACAGCTCTGAATCCCGGGCTCAAGAATGGGCTGTGGACGTGAATTCCCCAAGGGCGAGCGGTCTTGCGAGAGTAGGTCCGTGAACTCTTTGCAGATTTGTCTAGAAGGAGACACAATGCAGGATGCGTGTCAGGATGAAGCTAATTACAGCTGAACGTATGAAGTCAGAAATGTATTGAGACTGCGTGCTCCTTGTGTGTCCCTTAATCAGTGGAACGAGGGTTCCTTTTGAAAGCAGCTCATTGAGCAGTGTCCATCAGAGTGATGGACAACTCAAGCTCAGTTTGAAAAGAGAGTCGCATATACGTCAGTAATACGTCAAATGGAAACGTAAGAATTGGATTAGCCTACACCTAAAAGTTGGGCTTTATGGCATCTAAAGTTGAGTGTCGTCGCGCTGTTGCTTTTTTTATTAATATATTTTCATATGGAGCTTGCGCATGTTTATACTTTGTCTCTTGATTATTTGTTTGTTATATAGGTAGCCTATATATATATATATATAACTTATTTATTTTGCAGTAAATCTAAAAAAAGAAATTAGCCTACGGGAAAATACTATTTTGTTACAGGTTACGAGTAATGCAAAAATTGTATTTTAGGAAACCATTTGGTTCCAAAATGCAGGCATATTTATTAAAAGCTAGCCTAGATAGGCAATTGGCACCTGTGTATCTAACGGAAAGCAAATTTCAATATGGTGTTAAATACAATACGACAATTAAGCAAAAAAAAAAAAAAAAAACGGTGTCATAAACAGTGAAATGCGCGTAGATATCTAAACAGAATAGCACTCACTTCGATGCCAATAACATGTTTTTTCTTTGGACTTGTTCGTTTGGGTCGGAATGTTGTCGGTTCACATATTCTGCTACCGCCTTGGCTGGAAACTCAGTCTCGCATACATAACCAAAATCTCTGGCCAGATGCACCGCTTCACCTAGAAGACAATAAAAGTCAGTATGCGTAACATGTTACTGCAATAATGTAGACTAGTTAACATATTTCATAATTGTCATCTAATTAACGTCCTCGGACATTGAGCAGGACATCGTTCTTTATCAATTCTGACATTGTTAATGCACATTTATTTTCTATTAGCTAACAGATAATTGAATTCTGTCAAATGTGTGCGTCAAAATGTGCCCTCCTTGTGAGATTAACAGAACATAAGATTCTGAACATAAGATTGACACCGTATCATTTTTCATGATCCTATTTCAAATATTAGAATGCTGTTCTATATAAAACAGCTAAAACCTCCCATACTCCGACTAGGTCTGTGTGTTTGGTTATTTTGTCCCCCTTTGGTTTTAATTTCCTGAAACAGTTGGATTTTTACTGCGAGCCTTCCTGTCATAAGCCTAGAATCCGGAAGAACGCATGCGCCAATTAGCATCAAAGCTCAACTCTACTAAACTGCTTTCCATAAAATGGAGCAGATCATAAACAATAACAGCACATCAGAAAGCCAGTGTCCTCCGACTAAATCAGCGTCTGCTTGCGTGTCCACCACCCCCACCCCCTCGCCCTTATCTCGCAGGAATCATATATTTCTTCAGGCTCATTACCATACAAGACTAAATTTCAATGAAGCACGATGAATATTACATTCAGTCTTCAGCGGCAATGATTAACAGGAACCAATGAACCGTCTCCAGCTTTCACCTTTAAAACTCATGGCACACCAAATACCACTGCACGGAATAATCACCTCCAACTATGCAAGCAAAATGGATTTATTCAACAGCAATGGCATCTTTGCAGTGCAACATAATTAACTCATTTATATTTTATAATAGGCTTTCAACCTACAGGTCAACTCAAGCAGACAAGGATAAAATCCACACATAATTAAAAATAAATAAATAATAATAATAATAACAATAAATAATAATAATGAATGTCATAGTGATTTCGGCTGTGGTGAAATATATACAGCAACTGCATAAAAGTGTCATAAAACAGCATTGCAAATATGACACAAAGTAGGACCTACAAAGACATCCGAATTCACACCATGCTCAAATTTAAAGACAATTGGTGCTGCTAGAGGTATAAAGGAGAGAGGGAGGGAGAGAGAGAGAGAGAGAGAGCGAGAGAGAGAGAGAGAGAGAGAGAGAGAGAGAGTGATTCCTGTAATTCCACAAAATTGTTTTCCAAATTGTATCTCCGGAATCCGTTCTCTCTTTTTTATCCCTCAGCTTTGTTGCTTGCAAAACATACTTTCTCCTTTTCACGGATGAATGCAAATGCTGATTTAGAATGGCTCTCATGTAGCAGCAATAAACACCTGCTTTATTAAAATATATTTGTCAGGAAACTTACCTTCCACCAGTGACGTCAAGAGAGTAACATTGGCAGCTTTGCGTCTCCCTGCTGGTAGATTTAATCCGATTTTATCTAGCTTTTCTCTTAAAGATCTTCCGCCATTCTTAGATTTGGCCCTTTGAAGTAAATGACAAAAATGTTATTAAATATCATTATAGTGTTGTAATTATGTTATAATTATTTATTGTACTGCCAATCATTATAGCCTATATGCTATACATTATACATGCTATATATTTACATATAATTGATATTAAAATTTATAATATTTATAATAGCCCGGAGCACGCATAACCTTGAATAATTTTTTTAAAAAGTCAGTCGTGTGTCCCCCAAGAGACCTGTTTAGGATACATAACATCTCTGCAAGTTACTTTTTAAGCTAAAAGAAAGACATGTTGCTTTCGAGGATACCATGGAATGTTCCAAAAGTAAAAATCTAAATAAACAAGTAAATAAAACATTTATTTTATTTCCCACTGTCATCACGTGAGATATAATTGAGTGTCTATTAACTTGCGTTGCATAAAGATATTGAAGCATGTGCTCATTGCGACTGGGTAGGCCACTACAAGTATATAAAAAATTAATTCAGGTTCAGAATTTTGCCTGTGTTGGGGTATGATTTTTAATAGGCTGTCATTTTGGAGGGTTGGGGCGACGGAAAGCGCTTGACAATAAATAATTACTGAAGTATGCAATAGATGTCCAGCTCACCTCCTCAAGACCCCACCGAGCAGGGAAGCGTTCAGGCACTCAGGCGGAGAAAGACGTCTCTGCACCTCCGCTACTGTGACTTTGTACTTTGACGTTGAGCTAAGAAGAGACAGACGACCCGGAACCGAACAGAACACTTCGTTTGGGTTAACCACACCTCCAAAAAGCCCGTCTTTATTTATCTGTATAGCAGAGATGTTGCTGTTGTTCTTGGATATGGAAACAGGACCTTGAAAGAAAAGAACATTATTAGGCCCCCCATTTCAGTCTACAGCACCAACAAAATGGAAAAAGATGAATTGCGATGCAGCAAGCAGCTTTTGAGTAAGATTAGAGATATGCGTTTATATGCACATCCTCTCGCACGCGGAATCAAAGGCAATATGGTCTTATCAGAGAGGAAGGAAAATAGATACCACAGCAATTGCTTTTCATTCAGCTCATGAATGTAACTGCTGCAATATGCCCCAAGTAATGAAGTGGCCCAGCCATCAAAATATTTCATATTATCGCAATGGTGACTTCACACCAAGCTTGGAGAAAATGACAGTTCAACAAGCATGGCATTGCCTCAAATTTTCCACTAACTGCTCAGTGTAGCTGTTATTTGATGGACATCATAAAACAGAAACTGATAAACGAAAAAATATCGGGAAAAAGTGGCATAATCCACGTACATGTTTATAAACGTATTTTAATTAATAATAACACTAATATTAATAGTAATTATTATACATTTTAATCCAATACTTCCTACAAATAAAACTGTGTATTATTTCTCATAATAGTTTTAATCTCTAAAACCTTGCCACACAAGCACATTGAATGACATTCACAAATCCGAAATACACACACTCACACACGAGCGCTTACAAATAAGTGTTCAGGCCTAAATCCTGCTGCAACGCCCGTTGTTTCTTTATGTGCTAACCGGAAACAAAAGCACAAGCACTACTGGATAGATCACTAGTGACATTAATAGCTCAGGGGAGACTAATAGAGACAAGAGGAGTTAAACGAACTCGTGAGATCGCAATTATTACGTGCATGTGCAATGTGTATTTTTGTGGATTTATACATGGTGCATCAAATTTAATATGTCAAAGCTTTTACATTGTTAAAACGAAGAAAATTAAATCTATCCACAGCGCACGTAAAAATGAGAAAACAATTCGATCTCAACACACTCCTTCTCCTGCAGCCCTCTTTGACCATCTGCGATCCGAACGAAACAAAGAGGCACGTAATTGCAAAATAATGACTTAAACTGAAATTTACACAGAAGGCATGTTTAATTTACTACATATGTGTTTCGTAGTAAACTGTGTCACGCGCGTTTCTCATGTCATCTTTGAATGACACATTCAGTAAATTTCATTAAAGAATACTATTTTAAATTTAGTCACAGACTAAGTCAAACACCAACATATTAACTCACACATATTAGCTACACGAATAGTGCCCGCTATGGAACACTTGGTTAAAATGGTTTGTGCCTTTTCGTCAAGCTATCTCAAGGCCTACAAATGAACCCGATCTGTCTCAAAGCAAGCACGGGTAGACTTTACGAGCGGAGAGCTGCTAGTGGAAGCACGCACGGTATTTCAGAGGAAATTGCTTACCTTTCTTGATTACAGTTTGGTCTGGGATGTGAATTCCTTGATCTTCAACATGCTGCAAAGACCAAAAACCATATGAATAATGATCGAAAGTTCAAAAACATCGTACATTTTGCAAACGAAATAAAATGCAATCCAAAGAGAAAATTAACAAACGCGTTACATAGTAGCCAAGTATTTATGACTACGCACACTATAAACAACATCTTTATAGAAGTACATATTTTTGACCCATATCAATTACGTCTATGCTGTTTAAAGTAGACATTTAATTAAAATAATAAACTCTTGAATTATATTGTTTTATATCATAAAATATAATAATAGTAAATATATTTATTTACCCAGAGAATAAACGTGGTAAACCTATAAAGCATGCAGTTATGGTGGAACAGAGAATTTTGTCCAGACTCAATTCGTCAGATCTCTTCAGCAGGCACATTGCAATCAAATTACTGATGAAAAGGGGGGCAGCCAAGAATCACGTCCAAAAATGGCAGACAATATTAATCAAAAAGCCCAGTACACCACTCACTTTGTGTTACTGGGATGAACAACAGCGAGAGAAAAGAAAAAAATCCAATAATTAATTCATGGGGAAAAGGGATATTACTTTCTTTTTCTTTTCTTTTTTTTTTTTTTTTTTAATTTCTCGCGCTACCATTTAAAATAGAACTTTACATAAAATTACTTATTTTTCTAAATGGTTTTCCTCATAAAACATGCAACGTTTACCATAGGCCATCAAGGCAAAAATGTCGAACATAATTGACCACCACCAGCAAATATACATTTAAATAGTATATTTATATTCAAACAACAATTTAAAATCTGCCACTTTTTTCTTTCTTTTTTTACCAACTTCACCGATTTATTCTGACAAAAACCGTTCTGTTGTGCATTACCGTAATATATTCGATAAAACAGCTTAAATAAGAACAATTTAAATATGTGACCCGATATTTGACTGTCCGAGATTCTACAGAGAATAGCACCAGCAGCAAATTCAAATTATGGAGTTGGATTATGGAGGTGACATGTTATAAGATTTAAGCTTTTCTCCTTACCTGAACATCTTCTAAAGAATGATGTATTCCATGGATAGGAATTGAATCCGTGAGTCCAGTCTCAATGCCGTGACCCGAGGGAAGTAGTACTTCTCTGCGGTACTCTCTGCACAGCTGATGCGGTAACCCGCGGTGCTGGTGCAGCAGGCTGCTCTCCTGACTCTGCCGCTGGCCGGGCCAGCCCGGGTGCTGTGGCTGAGGCTGGGCGTGCAGAGAGTTGATGGAGTACGGGTCATTAACGTGAGAGTAAGGGTCCTGAGACTGCGGGTAGATGGGTTGGTAGGGTGGCGGAAAGTATGGCGGCTGGAAGTCTGAGTTGGGCGTGTGAGAGAGCGGAGGAGCGCTGGCGTACGGAGACTGGCCCACGCTGCCCAGTTGGGGTAACCGGGCTGTGCCATTGCTGGTCCCGTCGTGGCGATCCTTAGGAGAGAAATATATAGTGCTGTTTTAGTGCTGGTAAAAAAATAAAAATAAAAACAACAATATATATATATATATATATATATATATATATATATACATTTTTAAGATAGAAAACAAACCAACAAAAAAACAGGAGTGATTTGTTATGTACTTAGTAATTTATTTAATCAGAAAACCGAACATGCCTTTAATCTGGTCAAGAACAAAGATATCAAAACAAAAACACTACATTATAATTAAAATAATATCCATATTGACTAATATGTTATTCTACATTAAAATGTGCATCGATGGTTTGTTGTTCATTCAGCAATTAAAGATTCTACTGAGAGGCAAATAAAAATAATCAGAGCTCACATCAAGTATTTGTAATAGCATTTTATGCTACCAATTACCGCTTGCATGATGGAACAGACAACACAACAGGATAAAGATAATAATACATAAATAAAAAAACAAACGGAGAGTAAATGCTGAGCGCAGTCTTCAGATTTTTACTCCCGACAGTCACTCACCATCGCGGAAAAACTGTGCACTAACATCAGCGAAGATTTCCGAGGACTTCAAAAGACAAGAATTTCAGAGGAACAAAACGAAAATGAACGTGCAAATTAAATCAAGCCAATGATAATTATAGGGCAAGGTGGCGGTGGCCAGCGTTCAAATAAAGCAATAATCCATCAGAATCTGGGTAAATTCCCACTGTTCTTCATCTGCTGTTTAGATGCAATGCTTTTCTCTAAAGTTTCTTAGATCCCCTTGGCGTCTCCCGGCTCTGTCAGTGAACTGTTCCCTCGCTCGAGCTCATGTTAGCACAGACCTGCCGCTTCCTCTGCACTCCTAATGGTAGATATTCATGACTATTAATATTACACGAATACTTAATAAGAGAAGAATGGTCGGAAATCGAGCGTGAAGCGAGGAAGCAACTCAAGGCAGACTGCACTAAATGACGTCCATTGAATGGGGAATCAGTATATCTAATCAGAGATGAGGAGAGAGAGTGAGTGGGAGAGAGAGGGAGAGAGAGACAAAAGAGGGACATTCTCCTGCGTCTGACGAATCAGAGAGGGGGGAAACATTTTAAAAGGTTCGAGGGCCAGCAAAAGTGAAAGAAAGACAGAACGAGGGGGGAAGAACACAAGGAAGGAAACAATGTGCACCTCTGATTCTGGTGAAAATCCAGCAAACGCTGAGGGCATCTGGGCTGGCACATTTTTACTGTTCACTGGATGCTCGTCTACCTCATTGTTTTTCACACTAGTCTTCGTCTGTTCGTGCTCCATGGCCCACTAAAATCCCTCACCGCGAATTTAACCACGGCCAAGACACATCAACACACGCCGATGCAGTTTAACTCACCGCCAGAGCAAATATTCAACAAACTTTACGCGTGAATACTCCTACAAGCTTCCATCTAAGCTTTCATGTCATACGCGATTATTATGAAACAGAAAGTAATTACTTATTACAATTAATGTGAGTATGTGAGTCGAGAGAAAGAAACTCATAAGGACACGCGGAGCGCAGAGATTCTTTCCTGATCTTGGCGTGTGGGATTCTCCAGAAAGGAGCGAAAACACGTTTTACGGGCTTCACCACTCCGACAACTATACTCCCATATATTAGCCTACTGCATTCACCAAGCAAATCATGCCAAATAGGCTATACTAGAGGGGGAGACAAGCAAAAACTAAAAGAAAAAAAGACAAATACATTTATTTTAAAACGAAATTATCCACTGCAATTTATGCGTTTGATTGTTTACCAAAACTTGCGTTTGGTAAGTTTGTTTATTGCCTATTTTTCATACACATTTCGATACTGATGATTTTTTTGTACTACAGAACTTCTACAGGCATTTAATGTGTGATACGTGTATGTATTAGGCGTATTACTATTATTATTATTATTATGTTGGAAAATTACATGTGTTCTGGATCATGCTGTATTGCAGTATGTTATTAATCACTTGTTCTTGTGTTGAATTAAATTGTACACACAGAAATAAAAAAAATAAAATAAAAGCTTACTGATTTAAAAGTTAAACGGTTCAGAATTATGGTAAATATCATGCAATATTTGGTATTAAAAGCCTGGTTAAGCCGCTTACCTCGCAGTCTTCATATTTAATATTATCAGTTAATTTCCAAAGCATTTTCATTGGTTGTGGATAGAGTGAAGTGCGCCTTCGCTTGAGTTTGACACAGTGCACAAGGCTCGAGCTGCGCGCTCAGATCTCCCTCTAATGGTGGAAGAGAGAGACTTGAGCGCTACTGTAATAACCCTCATTAGCATATCAAGAGACCAAAGCCAATGAATATACACAGGTAGAAACTGCAACGAGAATTCCAGTAAGAATACCTTTACTGAGTTTCATTTGTATTTCAAAAGGGAACTGTAAATACAGGGTTTAATATCAGTGGTGAAGGATGACTTCACCTTTTCTTTTGAATTAATAATCCAAGTGGATTAATTCAGAGCAGAGTTAATAGGCCAAGTATAACCCGAACCATTAGAAAGATCTTTTTCTCTCTCTCTCTTTTTTAATCAAAGGCCATACATTCTTTAAGAAGTTCTAAGTTTTCGAATCTACAACCCAAGAGCAACCTGTAAAATTGAGCAACCTATATATTGAACAATGCTAAACTTCTGCAGCATGCACGTGTTTTAGTGGGCAAAACCACACTGATTCCAGTCTGACAATTGTAAACTGTTGTTTTAGTCCTATAGTGAGCCTGGGCCTGTAAAACACTCTCAATAGTGTTATGCAAGAAAATACGATTATTCAGTAGATATACATCTATTTAGAGCGTGTAACGGCGCAATTTGATAAATGTAAATAATTAACACAACAACATGGCTTGTTAAATGTGAATGAGGTCAGGAGACAGGTCGCCGAGTCTAAGGCGTTGTCTCTCCCTTATCGCCATTAACATTTTTGGTGGGGTGAGTGCAGTTGTCATTAATGAGAGGCCGAAAGAAACTAAGACACAATGACGATTAAGCGAGGGAAAGAAAATGCGCAATAGAAATAGATGGGTGTGCTGCTTTGTTGTTCGCTGCTTATTGATAGGGGGTCTGCATCATTGAAACCAATCGCACAAAAGAAAAGCAAAACTAGTCTTCATTCTTAGCACTATTTGGTCATCTTCAGTGTGGGAAATTTGTCCATTCACAATATTCGTATCTAAATGGACATAGTCTGTCAGTTATTTATGGTGTTTTATTCACAAAATAAATGACTGATTCACGTTTATTTTCTGGCATTCTTGTTTTGTTTGGTTTTCTTTTATTTTCTTTTTTACAGTGCATAATGGGCCACATCAACTTGATGATCGTGTTTTACACACACACACACAAAATAAAAAATAAAATAAAATACACTAACTTATTATTGCAGGAAAAAAAATAGTTTATAGAGAAATTAATAAATAAATAAAATCTTTCCCGTTCATGTTACTATAAGAAAATGCTATATGTAGGCCTGCACAAAATGACCAAATTGCAATAATATCGGAAAGTGAGTCAAATTAAAACATTTAAAATAGCGTGCAAAATGAAATAAACAGCCTGCGTATCCAATATCTAACAACACATTTGGACTCTCTCACCAGCCACCCTGAGAGTGCTTTATTTTAGAGAAATCTGATCAAGAGATTATTTTTTCACTTCTGTCTTGCCTTTGCCTTCACTCTGTCTTTGACCGTCTCAAACACAAACCTACCTGCGTGAACTACACAGCTTTTGTGAGTAGCATTTTATTTGCATTTGTTAAAGACTAATACTGTCTGGAAAACCTTTCTGAAAAGCTACCGTGTAGAAGACTTAATTCTCACTTATATACTTTTGTACACGTAAAACGTGTACCTTCATCAACCTCATAAAGCCTACCTTATAAGGAAGAGAACGTACCTGCCAGTCTCCCATTTTGCCCATTAATGACATTCTTGTGTCTTCTTTCTGAATGTGGTACATCACGCAGTGTTATCTCATTGGGTCTTGTGTCCTTAAGCAAAATTCCACTTTACCTGCACAAAATCTACTCACCTGGCAATAAAAACAGAGGACCACCTCACGGCGCATGCGCTCTGCTACGGGCACGTGTGAGGCAACAACACCTAGAAAAGGTAAACGCAGTGTTGAGATTCCTTCTGCACATTAGCGCGAAGAGAAAGTAGCGAGAGTGTTTTCCAACCTGCTGTTTTAAGTGTCAAAATGTTCAAACTAAATCTTATGCAGTCAGCATGCATAAAAATTATCAGTGTGTTTTCAGATTAGGCTATGTATTGTTACATATTTAAAATACATATATATTTACATACACACATCGTGTGTTTTCAGATGACTTATACTGTATTTATATTCGTTGCCCCTAAAATAATTCCTTAAAAAATTTCTAAAATATATATTTTTACCAATTTAAGATAGCACTGGTAATTTTTCACACCATTGTTAACATAATAATAATAATAATAATAATAATGGAACTAATGAAAAAAAAGGGGGGTGTAAGCTTATGTATATACAAAATGTAGGCTAATAAAACAAATATCACTCATACAGCAAATAACACATAACCTTTAGAGAGGGACAACACGTAGGCAGTGTTGTTTTTTTTTACTATAGACCTATATCAGAAGAACATCTGTTTATAGAAGGAATTTCAAAATGAAAATCAAATGTAAGTGTATTTAAATTAGTCAGCAATTTCAAAAGCGACAAATTTCAAAAGGCGAAAGATCTTTAAGCACAAATGAATGAAGTGAAGAAATGCATGCACTCGTCTTATACTGAAGCGTGTGGTCAGAGATGTCATTGGGATCAAGAAAATACATGCATGTTTATATTTTAATACGTATAATGAATTAGCCTATAGCCTACAAACTGACATTTTATTATGAAAAATAGAACATGGAAATTTATGTTGATGTTGTTGTTGTTGACTGATGTATATATATATATATATATATATATATATATATTTTTTTTTTTTTTTTTTTTTCTTCCTTGAAGAACTAAATGTCTCCAAAACAATCCGTCAACAGCTCCGAGATATGCTCATTCAAGACATCGGTTAGTTCTAGATCAATATTGACAAGACTACTAAAAATTTCATTAAAAATAATTTGTTAAACTTTTGTGCCAAGCATGAAATGTGAGTGACATTTTCTAGGCTAGAGAATATTGTCATGTCCCTCTAAATCACCTGAAGTTCTCCGGCGCCCTCTTTTGGACAAGACCCTTTTGTATTTAAGTCAGGCGTCAGACCTGTCTATTCAACGTTTCAAGCTGATACATTTGACTGTTATGATTCCAAGAGAGCCTAAAATAGCTCTAATTTGCTAGAAATTATATGCATGAGCATACTTTTAATGGAGTTTTATAGGTAGTGCAATCCAATAAAACATTAAACTTCATATACTGCATATGGTATGTTTCTCATTTTGGTCTTCTGGCGCCATCTAACGATAGTTGTTAAAACTGCAACAACATTACAATTTACTTTATTAATGTGGATTGCATACAAAAAAAAGTTCATGTCTACGTGCCTTGTTGAATACTTGTTGAAAACTATAAAATGAAGAAAAAATAAAATAAATGAATAAATAAATAAAGAAATTAGTAAGGAGGTGCAAGCATGTGCAATAAAATAAAACCACAGGCAGTTTCAGTTTTCTGATTTAATTTTAATGCCATGTAGCCAATAATAAGCATAATACATAATATTTTCCCAAATTCTGTAACAGAACCAAAGACCAGCAGGAAACAGACCCCTATAGAGGAGTAAAAACTGCAGCCGCATGTTAGAAGTGACTTCAAAATCTGATATGATGTTGTTACAGGTAGAGAATGTGTTTCTTAAGTGGGATTGATGTTGGGTGATTAAAGGAAAAGCAATTGGCAGGTGTGTGGGTTTGAGAAAGATCAGCTTTCCTGGAGACTCTGGACTGTTTCTACGTTTCACCATGGCAACAACAATGTCCCAACTCTGTTTCTGTTCCCTGTAGTCTAGATAGCACTGACATATTGTGAAAATGTGATTTTACTTGTTTATTTGCTTGGTTAACCGGAATATAAAATCTTATGATGGAATGTTTTGTGGAGTCCAGTCAGCTCCCCTTACCAAAAAGTAGTATACTTCAAGTTTATTTTATTAAGTATACTTAAGTAAAGTTCAAGTTTATTTTTAAGTATGCTTTATGTAGTAAGTATACACATATCAGTGTACTAGTAGTGTATACTTGTAAGTGTACTATTTCAATACTCCTTGGGACTAAATTGGCCCACTTTTTAGTATATGGATGTATACTTTTAAGTATACTTTAAGTATAACAGTTTAATATATAACTAGTTTACACATAAATGCATGTGTTAATTTTATTTTATTTCTTTATTTTCTTAAATATGTGGGTAGATAGTATTTATAGAGTTGTAACTTTTTAGTTTTAGTTACTTTTTCTTATTTGTAAGTCGCTTTGGACAAAAGCGTCTGCTAAATGACAAAAGTAAAAAAGTAAAGAGTGTAAAGACCATCGACTCTACCGTGCGACTCCACCGGGCAGGGACACCGGCAAGGGATAGTAGTAGCTTTTTATTTAATTTTTTCATTGATATGTTTATTATTGAAATGTTGTTGTTAAATGCATGTGTTAATTTTATTTTATTTCTTTATTTTCTTAAATATGTGGGTAGATAGTATTTATAGAGTTGTAACTTTTTAGTTTTAGTTACTTTTTCTTATTTGTAAGTCGCTTTGGACAAAAGCGTCTGCTAAATGACAAAAGTAAAAAAGTAAAGAGTGTAAAGACCATCGACTCTACCGTGCGACTCCACCGGGCAGGGACACCGGCAAGGGATAGTAGTAGCTTTTTATTTAATTTTTTCATTGATATGTTTATTATTGAAATGTTGTTGTTAAATGCATGTGTTAATTTTATTTTATTTCTTTATTTTCTTAAATATGTGGGTAGATAGTATTTATAGAGTTGTAACTTTTTAGTTTTAGTTACTTTTTCTTATTTGTAAGTCGCTTTGGACAAAAGCGTCTGCTAAATGACAAAAGTAAAAAAGTAAAGAGTGTAAAGACCATCGACTCTACCGTGCGACTCCACCGGGCAGGGACACCGGCAAGGGATAGTAGTAGCTTTTTATTTAATTTTTTCATTGATATGTTTATTATTGAAATGTTGTTGTTAAATGCATGTGTTAATTTTATTTTATTTCTTTATTTTCTTAAATATGTGGGTAGATAGTATTTATAGAGTTGTAACTTTTTAGTTTTAATTACTTTTTCTTATTTGTAAGTCGCTTTGGACAAAAGCGTCTGCTAAATGACAAAAGTAAAAAAGTAAAGAGTGTAAAGACCATCGACTCTACCGTGCGACTCCACCGGGCAGGGACACCGGCAAGGGATAGTAGTAGCTTTTTATTTAATTTTTTCATTGATATGTTTATTATTGAAATGTTGTTGTTAAATGCATGTGTTAATTTTATTTTATTTCTTTATTTTCTTAAATATGTGGGTAGATAGTATTTATAGAGTTGTAACTTTTTAGTTTTAGTTACTTTTTCTTATTTGTAAGTCGCTTTGGACAAAAGCGTCTGCTAAATGACAAAAGTAAAAAAGTAAAGAGTGTAAAGACCATCGACTCTACCGTGCGACTCCACCGGGCAGGGACACCGGCAAGGGATAGTAGTAGCTTTTTATTTAATTTTTTCATTGATATGTTTATTATTGAAATGTTGTTGTTAAATGCATGTGTTAATTTTATTTTATTTCTTTATTTTCTTAAATATGTGGGTAGATAGTATTTATAGAGTTGTAACTTTTTAGTTTTAGTTACTTTTTCTTATTTGTAAGTCGCTTTGGACAAAAGCGTCTGCTAAATGACAAAAGTAAAAAAGTAAAGAGTGTAAAGACCATCGACTCTACCGTGCGACTCCACCGGGCAGGGACACCGGCAAGGGATAGTAGTAGCTTTTTATTTAATTTTTTCATTGATATGTTTATTATTGAAATGTTGTTGTTAAATGCATGTGTTAATTTTATTTTATTTCTTTATTTTCTTAAATATGTGGGTAGATAGTATTTATAGAGTTGTAACTTTTTAGTTTTAGTTACTTTTTCTTATTTGTAAGTCGCTTTGGACAAAAGCGTCTGCTAAATGACAAAAGTAAAAAAGTAAAGAGTGTAAAGACCATCGACTCTACCGTGCGACTCCACCGGGCAGGGACACCGGCAAGGGATAGTAGTAGCTTTTTATTTAATTTTTTCATTGATATGTTTATTATTGAAATGTTGTTGTTAAATGCATGTGTTAATTTTATTTTATTTCTTTATTTTCTTAAATATGTGGGTAGATAGTATTTATAGAGTTGTAACTTTTTAGTTTTAGTTACTTTTTCTTATTTGTAAGTCGCTTTGGACAAAAGCGTCTGCTAAATGACAAAAGTAAAAAAGTAAAGAGTGTAAAGACCATCGACTCTACCGTGCGACTCCACCGGGCAGGGACACCGGCAAGGGATAGTAGTAGCTTTTTATTTAATTTTTTCATTGATATGTTTATTATTGAAATGTTGTTGTTAAATGCATGTGTTAATTTTATTTTATTTCTTTATTTTCTTAAATATGTGGGTAGATAGTATTTATAGAGTTGTAACTTTTTAGTTTTAGTTACTTTTTCTTATTTGTAAGTCGCTTTGGACAAAAGCGTCTGCTAAATGACAAAAGTAAAAAAGTAAAGAGTGTAAAGACCATCGACTCTACCGTGCGACTCCACCGGGCAGGGACACCGGCAAGGGATAGTAGTAGCTTTTTATTTAATTTTTTCATTGATATGTTTATTATTGAAATGTTGTTGTTAAATGCATGTGTTAATTTTATTTTATTTCTTTATTTTCTTAAATATGTGGGTAGATAGTATTTATAGAGTTGTAACTTTTTAGTTTTAGTTACTTTTTCTTATTTGTAAGTCGCTTTGGACAAAAGCGTCTGCTAAATGACAAAAGTAAAAAAGTAAAGAGTGTAAAGACCATCGACTCTACCGTGCGACTCCACCGGGCAGGGACACCGGCAAGGGATAGTAGTAGCTTTTTAT
Organism: Barbus barbus; assembly: GCF_936440315.1. NCBI lineage: Eukaryota > Metazoa > Chordata > Actinopteri > Cypriniformes > Cyprinidae > Barbus > Barbus barbus. The sequence goes on from NC_136722.1 coordinate 7,354,178, forward strand.
TTAATTTTTTCATTGATATGTTTATTATTGAAATGTTGTTGTTAAATGCATGTGTTAATTTTATTTTATTTCTTTATTTTCTTAAATATGTGGGTAGATAGTATTTATAGAGTTGTAACTTTTTAGTTTTAGTTACTTTTTCTTATTTGTAAGTCGCTTTGGACAAAAGCGTCTGCTAAATGACAAAAGTAAAAAAGTAAAGAGTGTAAAGACCATCGACTCTACCGTGCGACTCCACCGGGCAGGGACACCGGCAAGGGATAGTAGTAGCTTTTTATTTAATTTTTTCATTGATATGTTTATTATTGAAATGTTGTTGTTAAATGCATGTGTTAATTTTATTTTATTTCTTTATTTTCTTAAATATGTGGGTAGATAGTATTTATAGAGTTGTAACTTTTTAGTTTTAGTTACTTTTTCTTATTTGTAAGTCGCTTTGGACAAAAGCGTCTGCTAAATGACAAAAGTAAAAAAGTAAAGAGTGTAAAGACCATCGACTCTACCGTGCGACTCCACCGGGCAGGGACACCGGCAAGGGATAGTAGTAGCTTTTTATTTAATTTTTTCATTGATATGTTTATTATTGAAATGTTGTTGTTAAATGCATGTGTTAATTTTATTTTATTTCTTTATTTTCTTAAATATGTGGGTAGATAGTATTTATAGAGTTGTAACTTTTTAGTTTTAGTTACTTTTTCTTATTTGTAAGTCGCTTTGGACAAAAGCGTCTGCTAAATGACAAAAGTAAAAAAGTAAAGAGTGTAAAGACCATCGACTCTACCGTGCGACTCCACCGGGCAGGGACACCGGCAAGGGATAGTAGTAGCTTTTTATTTAATTTTTTCATTGATATGTTTATTATTGAAATGTTGTTGTTAAATGCATGTGTTAATTTTATTTTATTTCTTTATTTTCTTAAATATGTGGGTAGATAGTATTTATAGAGTTGTAACTTTTTAGTTTTAGTTACTTTTTCTTATTTGTAAGTCGCTTTGGACAAAAGCGTCTGCTAAATGACAAAAGTAAAAAAGTAAAGAGTGTAAAGACCATCGACTCTACCGTGCGACTCCACCGGGCAGGGACACCGGCAAGGGATAGTAGTAGCTTTTTATTTAATTTTTTCATTGATATGTTTATTATTGAAATGTTGTTGTTAAATGCATGTGTTAATTTTATTTTATTTCTTTATTTTCTTAAATATGTGGGTAGATAGTATTTATAGAGTTGTAACTTTTTAGTTTTAGTTACTTTTTCTTATTTGTAAGTCGCTTTGGACAAAAGCGTCTGCTAAATGACAAAAGTAAAAAAGTAAAGAGTGTAAAGACCATCGACTCTACCGTGCGACTCCACCGGGCAGGGACACCGGCAAGGGATAGTAGTAGCTTTTTATTTAATTTTTTCATTGATATGTTTATTATTGAAATGTTGTTGTTAAATGCATGTGTTAATTTTATTTTATTTCTTTATTTTCTTAAATATGTGGGTAGATAGTATTTATAGAGTTGTAACTTTTTAGTTTTAGTTACTTTTTCTTATTTGTAAGTCGCTTTGGACAAAAGCGTCTGCTAAATGACAAAAGTAAAAAAGTAAAGAGTGTAAAGACCATCGACTCTACCGTGCGACTCCACCGGGCAGGGACACCGGCAAGGGATAGTAGTAGCTTTTTATTTAATTTTTTCATTGATATGTTTATTATTGAAATGTTGTTGTTAAATGCATGTGTTAATTTTATTTTATTTCTTTATTTTCTTAAATATGTGGGTAGATAGTATTTATAGAGTTGTAACTTTTTAGTTTTAGTTACTTTTTCTTATTTGTAAGTCGCTTTGGACAAAAGCGTCTGCTAAATGACAAAAGTAAAGTAAGTAAGTAAAGTAGTTTACATCAAAGTTTTTAGCTTGTCTTGCAACTATACTGAAAGGGAACTTATAGGTATACTGATAGTTTACTAATTAAATACTTGTAGTAGCATTTTTAGTACACTTTGAAGTATAGTCTCAGTAAACTACTAGTTTAGGTGTTTTATACTGCAAGTATACTCGTAAGTTTTCTTTAAGTGAACTTTACATCATACTACTATGTCTCTATTTAGGTATTAATTTGTATATATTTTGTTGTATGAATAACTGAACATACAAAACATCAAAAGAAAGAACTTGTTAATATGCCCTACACCAAACCCAACCCTAAACCTAGCCTCCTTCTTGGAGGTCTGAGGTTCTGCACAGAAGATGTGTACTAGCGCCCCCTACCATGTAACAATGAAAATACGGATTCTCTGAGCACAAGTATATTTAGACTTTTTCTAAGTATTAGTCAGGTATACTTAAATGTCATTTTAAGTATATTTCTGAGAAGTACATAAAGCCCATTTCTGAGAAGTACATAAAAAGGCTGTCAGCTAAGAACAGGAAACGGAGGCTACAATTCGCACAGGCTCACCAAAATTGGACAATAGAAGATTGGAAAAAAGTTGCCTGGTCTGATGAGTGTCGATTTCTGCTGCGACATTCAGATGGTAGGGTCAGAATTATGGCATAAAGAACATGAAAGCATGGATCCATCCTGCCTTGTCTCAACGGTTCAGGCCGGTGGTGGTGGTGTAATGGTGTGGGGGATATTTTCTTCGATCACTTTGGGCCCCTTAGTACCAATTGAGCATTGTTTAAATGCCACAGCCTACCTGAGTATTGTTGCTGACCATGCCCATCCCTTTATGACTACAGTGTACCCATCTTCTGATGGCTACTTCCAGCAGGATAATGCACCGTGTCACAAAGCTCAAATAATCTCAGACTGGTTTCTTGAATATGACAATGAGTTCACTTTACTCAAATGGCCTCCACAGTCACCAGATCTCAATCCAATAAAGCACCTTTGGGATGTGGTGGAACAGGAGATTCGCATCATGGATGTGCAGCTGACAAATCTGCAGCAACTGTGTGATGCTATCATGTCAATATGGACCAAAATCTCTGAGGAATGTTTCCAACACCTTGTTGAATCTATGCCACGAAGAATTAAGGCAGTTCTGAAGGCAAAAGTGGGTCCAACCCGGTACTAGCAAGGTGTATCTAATAAAGTGGCCGGTGAGTGTGTATATATATATTTTAAAAAAACTTTGCTACGTGTACTATGTTAGGCTAACCGAGACTTGTCATTGCACTTGCATATTGTTGCTCTTTTGTTAATTTTGATTGCTTCTATTGTCCTCATTTGTTAACATTTATATTGTTAAAAAAATTTTTGGGAATAAGGCAACATAACATTGAGCTCTCTGACAGAGACTATCAGCCATCACTGTGCATAGTTAGTAAGCATGCTGACATCATCCATAGCAATGAGGTCAACCCCGCCCTTACTCTTAGCTTAAGACGTCTCGCTATTCCTTTGTAAAAGTTTGTCTCAGCAGCTTTGTGAATAGGATTTAAGAAAAAAATTCTTAGCTAAAAACTTTTACTGCTATTTAGGAGAACCGATGATGCCATCACCACTGCCCTCCACCCAGCCCTCACACATCTGGAGAAAAAAGACTCATATGTCAGGATGCTGTTCATAGACTTCAGTTCAGCATTCAACACAATCATCCCTCAACAGCTCACACACAAACTGGCCCAGCTGGGGCTCAATACCTCTCTGTGCAACTGGCTGTTGGACTTCCTGACCGGGAGACCTCAAGCAGTACGGGTCGGCAGTAACACATCCAGCACCATCACACTGAACACTGGGGCCCCCCAAGGATGTGTGCTGAGCCCCCTCCTCTTCACTCTGCTGACCCACGACTGCACACCATCACACAACTCCAACATTTTCATTAAGTTTGCGGATGACACAACTGTGGTGGGTCTCATCAGCAACAGAGATGAGACAAACTACAGGAGCGAGGTGAGCCGCCTGGCTGGGTGGTGCAGTGACAACAATCTCTCTCTGAATGTGAAGAAGACGAAGGAGATTGTTGTTGACTTCAGGAGAGTACACACTCAGCATGCCCCTCTGACCATCAACGGTGCGACTGTGGAGAGAGTGAGCAGCACCAAGTTCCTGGGTGTGCACATCACTGAGGACCTCTCCTGGACTAACAACACTGTAGCACTGGCCAAGAAAGCACAGCAGCGTCTATACTTTCTCCGCAAACTCAGAAGAGCCAGAGCCCCGGCCCCCATCATGTGCACCTTCTACAGAGGCACCATCGAGAGCATCCTAACTAGCTGCATCACTGTGTGGTATGGCGCTTGCAACGCATCCTGCCGCAAGTCACTTCAACGCATAGTGAGAGCAGCTGAGAAGATCGTTGGTGTCTCTCTCCCCTCCCTCCAGGACATTTACAACACCCGTCTCACCCGCAGAGCCCTCCGCATTGCAGGTGATCCCACCCACCCGACACACAGTTTCTTCAGTCTGCTGCCATCAGGGAGGAGACTGCGGAGTCTCCAGGCGAGGACCAGCAGACTGAAGGACAGCTTCATACATCAGGCTGTCAGGAAGCTGAACTCCCTCCCATCCTTGCCCCCCCTCCCCTCTTTCACCTCCATTTAACACAGCAACACACTAGGAACTCTGACTATGTGACACCCCCCCCCCCCACCACCACCGACTAACAAACTGTGACCGGCACCTGTCACTTGTGCAGCATTGGCTGATCACTACCCATCCAACATTGACTGCAAATTACCTCTTCGGATAGTCTGACAAAAATCCATCCGAACAGTCACTTCGACTTGTCACTTTAACAGACTGATAAGCTCTTCTTGCACTACACTCATAACAAAACAAAACAAATCTGCACAGTTTTGTTTTTGTACATTCAACTGGTTTGCACTCCATCTATTCTGCCATGTGCCTTATGCACTTTATCTATCTCTCGTTTTTTATTTTCTACAATGTCCTCAGACTGATAAGCTCTTTTGCACTACAAATATATCTACACAGTGTTGTTTTTATTTAACTGGTTTTGCACTCTATATGCCATGCGCCTTATGCCACTTTATCGATCTAATTCTTATTTTTTTGTACAATATCCTCATTTGTATATTTGTATAGTTGTATGTACATATGTTTAAACTGTATTTATCTGTATCTGAACGTGTTTAATGTTAACTGTATGCACCAAGGGTCTGAGAGTAATGCAATTTCAATTCTCTGTATGTATGTGCTGTACATGTGGAAGAATTGACAATAAAGCTGACTTGACTTGACTTGACTTGAACTCTAAGTGCTAAGACAAAATGTTTTGTGAATACAGGCCTGGAGCTCCAGAGACTTGTCCACGGCAACTAAGATCTGCCTGTTCAAATCTAACGTGAAGTCAGTGTTGCTGTTTGGAGCTGAAACCTGCAGGATGACCAAAATGACCACCAGTAATGTGCAAACCTTCATCAACAGCTGTCTCAGAAGGATTCTCCAGATCTGCTGGCCTGACACCATCAGCGATACCAACCTCTGAGAAATGACCCACAAACTCCCCTGCTGAAGAAGAAATCAGGAAGAAAAGATGGGCTACACCTGGAACCAGTTGGAAAGAATTGCCTAAGACAGCGGATTCAGTAGGTCTGTGGTTGGTGGCCTATACCATGACAAGGCTGACGGGCATAAGTAGGAAAGAAAGTTATTTGTTTGTCTCTTAGTTGGAGAAAAACATTGCAATCATTATTCATTTACATTACATTCATTTAACAGACACTTTAATCCAAAGTGAAAAAGAGGAATACAACAAGCAATTCCTCATAAAGAGAGGTGTGACGTGGGATTCTTTGGGCTTTTTGAAGACCAGGCATGCTGCATCTGAATCATTTGTAGAGATTTGATTGCACATGATAGAAGTCCAGCCAGAAGAGCATTGCCGTATAGTTCAGCCAAGAAATGACAATGGCCTGCCCTTACAAAAAAATAAGTTTATTCAAGTGTGCTATTAGTATACTTCTTTTAAACTAAAAATAGGAAAGTATACTTTGTCAACTTTTTTGTACTTCTCAGAAATATACTCAAAATTACAAGTATACTTGACTAATACTTAGAAAAAGTCTAAATATATTTGAGCTATAATTGTGCTCCGAGAATCCGTGTTTTCATTGTTACATGGTAGGGGGTGCTAGTACACATCTTGTGTACAGAATCCCTCCCCCCCAAAAAAAAGAAACATCTCGGTTACGTATTTCCCTGAAGGAGGGAATAGAGACGTAACGTCAAGTGACTGACGTAAATGGGATCTCGCCCGAGAGCCCAATCAACTTGTAGTGTTAACAAAACAAGCCAATGACAGTTGGCGTGCGTGTTTCGTCAAGCACACCCCACCCCGCAGTGCAGGTAGAAAAGGAGAGCATCTGTACCGTTGAAGAATGGTATCGAAGAAATGTACCGAGGGTGCGGGAGGAACTTCAACAGGGTCCGCCAAGGGGAACTGAACTGAGAAGCAACAAAGTGCACATATCCGGTCCGTAGAGGGCAATGCGTGATTGACATTGAGCTGGTCCGGTGTTACTGGCCATCTGAGGCAAGTACGCGGGAGGACATGGGCTCCACACGGAGATTATAGAATATCGCAAACGTGTTAGGTGTCGCCCAGCCAGCAGCTCTACAAATGTCTGCTATCGAGTGCCCCGCGCCAATGCCCAAGAGGAAGCAACGCCTCTCATAGAGTGTGCTCTTACACCGAGGGGGCACGGTAAGCGCTGGGCCTGGTAGGCCAAGACTATAGCCTCCACTATCCAGTGGGCAAGTCTCTGTTTGGAGACAGCCTTTCTCTTCTGCTGTCCTCCGAAGCAGACAAAGAGCAGGTCTGAGGTCCTGAAGCTCTGCGTGCGGTCCACGTAAACGCGCAAGGCACGGACGGGACAGAGAAGAGCAGTGTTTGGGTCTGCCTCCTCCCGGGGCAGCGCTTGCAAGTTTACCACCTGATCCCTAAAGGGCGTGGTGGGAACTTTGGGCACATATCCAGGCCATGTTCATCTCAGGCTAACATGAGAGTTACCCGGTCCGAATTCTAGGAATGAATCGTCGACCGAAAATGCCTGCAGGTCCCCTACCAATGCAGTAAGGAGCAATGTCTTCAATGACAGAAACTTAAGCTCTACTGACTGGAGAGGCTTGAAGGGCTCCTCCTTCAAGGCTGTCAGGACCGAGGGGAGATCCCAAGAGGGTACCAGGTGAGGAACCTGACGACCAAATCGTGCTTCCCCAGAGACTTACCGTCTACTGCATAGTGATGTGCGGCAATAGCGGCAACATACACTTTGAGGGTGGAGGGAGACAGCCTTTGATCCAACCCATCTGGCAGAAAAGAGAGCACGACCCTGACCGGGCATCTATGGGGGTCTTCCCGGCATGAAGAGCACCAATCGACGAACAGGTTCCACTTCAGCCTGTAAGCGTGTCTTGTAGATGGGGCTCTAGCTGAAGTGATGGTTTTTACTACTGCTGGAGGTAGCACACCTAGAACCTCCGTGTCCCATCCAGGGACCAGACGTGGAGATTCCACAAGTCTGGACGTGGGTGCCAGAGGGTACCCCCTCTCTGAGAAAGGAGATCCCTCCTCAGAGGAATTTGCCAATGAGGGTCTGTCGCGAGGTGCATCAGTTCGGGGAACCAAGTCCGATTGGGCCAGTATGGTGCCACCAAGAGGACCTGCTCCTCGTCCTCCTTGACCTTACACAATGTCTGTGAGAGAAGGCTCACTGGGGGAAACGCGTATTTGCATAGGCCCCGAGGCCAGCTGTGTGCCAGCGCATCCGTGCCGAGGGTCCCCTCGGACAGGGAGTAAAACAGCTGGCAGTGGGACGTGTCCTGGGAGGCAAACAGGTCTAGCTGAGCGTCCCCAAAGCCTCTCCAAATCAGCTGGACTGTTTCGGGGTGGAGTCGCCATTATCCTGGAAGGGCGGGCTAACGTGAGAGCTCGTTGGCTGCACGATTGATTTCGCCTGGGACATGAACGGTGGGTGATGGCGGGTGCGACATGCGACGGGAGCTCTAGACCACCTTGGTAGTTGATGTACGCAACGGTCTCAGTGTTGTCCGTACGGACCAGTATATGCTTGTCGTGTAGCAGCATTTTGAAGAGGTGCAGAGCAAGCCATACTTCTAGCAACTTGAGGCAATTGATATGCCACTGCAGTTGGGGCCCTGTCCAGAGCCTCACAGCTGCATGCCCGTTGCACATGGCACCCAAGTCCATGGCAGAGGTATCTGTTGATACAACAACATGCCTGGACATTTGCACAAGGGGAACTCCTACCCGAAGAAAAGCAAGATCCGACCACGGGCTGAAGGTCTGATGGCAGGACGGGGTGACTGAGACCCGGTAAGTGCCGCATCGCCATGCCCATCTCGGGACCCGGTTGTGAAGCCAACGCTGAAGCGGTCTCATATGAAGCAAATCCGAGTGGCGTGACACCGGTTGCAGATGCCATATGCCCCAGGAGCTTCTGAAACCGTTTCAGTGGAACCGCCCTCTTGCGCTGGAAAGACTCCAGGCAGTTCAGCATCGACTGAGCACACTCTACAGAGAGACGTGCTGTGAGGTTGACCGAGTCCAACTCCATGCCGAAAAAAAAGATCCTCTGCACAGGGAAGAGTTTGCTCTTTTCCCAGTTGACCCGAAGCCCAACCGGCTGAGGTGGCTGAGCACCGTGTCCCTGTGTTCGCACAACTGCGCTCGAGACTGGGCCAGTATGAGCCAGTTGTTGTGGTAGTTGAGAACGCGAATGCCTGCTTCCCTTAATGGAACAAGGGCTTCCTCCACGACCTTGGTAAAGATAGGAGGTGATAGCCCAAAGGGGAGGAACTTGTACTGATATGCTTGCCCTTCAAACGCAAAGCGGAGAAACGGTCTGTGTGAAGGGAGGATCGATACATGGAAATACGCATCCTTCAGGTTGATCGCTGTGAACCAATCGAAAGGACGGATGCATTGAAAGATGCGTCTCTGCATCAACATCCTAAACGGGAGCTTGTGAAGGACTAGGGGAACCACCGATGTATCTGCAGTGGGGCAGCGAAGTGGAACACAGGAACCCGACCCGGAAGGCAGTGCGTCCCAGAGTGGTGTCTGAGTGTGTGGTGCGACACTTACCTGGCTCCACGGCTGGGCAGGGGGCGCATGAGTAGGCATCGCGTCCTCGAACCGGACCCTGCTGCCTACTGGCGAAAGGAGAGAGGGACGGGAGCGTGGAGACTGTGTCTCGTGCACTGCCATCCTCGCCCTCTTGGGACCCGGAGAAAAAGGAAACTGCTCTTTTTTTGATGTTTTGAGTAGTTTCCATTTGGCTGGGGAGCCAGTGGCGGAACAGAACAAAAAGGAAACAAAAGATTCTCCAACCGGCCCTCCTCTGGGGGAAGGAGTGGTGTGGTCACCATCTCCTGAAGAGCAGGATCCAAGAACTCCAGGTCGCCCGTCTCAGGGACGCTGCCTGCCCTGGCGCTTCACAGGCTTGGCAGGGGCAGAGGCGGGCTGTGCCGCTTTCCTGCGGCCAGCTCCACGCTGCGGCCGTTGTGAAGGCTGCTGCTGAGGCCGAGCTGCAGCGGAAGTGGAGGCCGCAGGAGGGTGCCCTCGGCGAAGAGCAGACGGAGGGGCTGCAGCCGGCGGTGGGGTGGAGAGAGCAGCGGACTGCCGGGGCAGGATGTGTCAAAACGTCTCTGTCTGCTTTTGTGCAGCAGAGAACTGTTGGGCAAAGCCCTCTACCGCTTCACTGAATAGGCCGGCCTGGGAGATAGGGGAGTCCAAGAAGCGATGCTGCATGGCAATAGCACACTCGACTGGGGGGGATCTCCACATACACTTGAGCCGCCCCACTGTCGAGGGTGGTGGGGACGGAGGAGGCGCAAGGCCTGATTTGGGCAGAAAAAGGTGCCCTCCAAGACCTAGTCACCTCCTCATGGAACTGGAGGCGGCTGCCGGCGATCGGCCTGCGCCCCCAGGAACCAATCATCCAGCCTCGAGCATTCGGGAGAAGGAGGAGGCCTCCAGTGCAGCCCGACGTTCTCGGTGCCCGGGAAAGCATAGCAGTCAGCTCTGGATCTGACTCGGGCAACGCCACTCTTCCTGACGGAGGCAGCGCAGCTGACTCGTCATCTCCAGAGCCTAGCTCGCCCTCCGATGCAGTGATCAACATCCTGTCATCCACTGGCGCTCCGAACGAGATGTTGGGCCCTGCCCTGTCCGAAGATCCAGCGAGCTCGTCCGGAAAACACCAGATATGTGCGATGTGCTGGAGGAATGAGAGGCCCGCAGAGACACACTCGACGGGGAAGCTCTCACTGTGATCCTCAGCTCACCCTGACCATGAGCCGAAGTAGCCCTCCGAGAGACGGAGGAACTAGAACGGGGCATGGCGAGAGGGATACCTACTCATTTGACGAGGAGGTATCTGGACAGCAACATCGCGATGGTCATGTTCCAGCAATGAGAATGACTCATCCACGAGTGCTGCTTCAGCGTGCTGATAGCCCAAGCACAAGACACAGCGATCGTGACTGTCAGATGAAGCCAGGAAACGACCATACCCAGAAACACATGAGCGGGAAGTCATCTCTAAAAAGACACCCGTCGCTCGTGGAGCTCTTATAGATATTGCTCTTTTAGAAAGGAAAGTAAAAGTGTTGAAGCACCCAGGAGAGGTCGCAGCGCGACCGCAGAATGAGAGCTGCAGCACGCTCAGATGAAGCAGCAGCACTGGACAGCAACCTCCGCTGACGGGCCGTCACACCAACACTCGTCAAAACGCTGTCTTGCAGATACTCTCGGAGAGTCGCAGAATGCTCGGCTCTGAAGTGAAAAACTTACTTGCTCTCCTTTTATACTCGCACTGTGGGGCAGGGTGCACGTGGCGAAACACACACGCCAACTGTCATTGGCTTGTTTTGTTAACACTCGAAGGTGATTGGGCTCTCGGGCGAGATCCCATTTACGTCAGTCACTTGATGTTACGTCGAACGAGACTGACTGAAAGGGAACCAAAACAACAGATGCTTCCACGTGTTGAAACAGCATCAAAACTGTTATGTTTATGTTATGGAATAAAATGTCGACCAATGAAGAGGTAATAACGAAGCTTTGGGGTGTTGATCGACTCCATCTACGTTTTGATTTTCATTCTGAATCCAATTCATAGTCTTTTTTCAGCTTTTTGTTCAAAATGTTGTTTATTTGTTTATTTTTTTTTATTTATGAAACTTACCCACATTCAAGTGTTTAAAAAAAAGAATGCATGAAACTAGAATAAAATGTTTTTGTTTAGAAGCAGATACCCTGTTCTTTCTTTTGATGTTTTGTATGTTCAGATATTCATACAACAAAATATATACAAATTAATACCTAAATAGAGACATAGTAGTATCATACTTAAAGTATGATGTAAAGTTCACTTAAAGAAAACTTACTTGCAGTAGTATACTTGCAGTATAAAACTACTAAACAAGTGTACAAAAAATGCTACTACAAGTATTTAATTAGTAAACTATCAGTATACCTATAAGTTCACTTTTAGTATAGTTGAAGTACAAGCTAAAAACTTTGATGTAAACTAGTTGTGTACTCAAAGTTTACTACTGTACTGTTATGCTTAAAAGTATACAGTCATATACTAAAAAGTGGGCCAGTTTAGTCTCGAAGAGTATTGAAATGCCTGTAGTACACTTACAAGTATACTATAGTACACTGATATTTGTATGCTTACTACATAAAGCATACTTAAAAATATACTTGAACTTTACTTAAGTATACGTAATAAAACTTGAAGTGTACTACTTTTTGGTGAGGGTGGAAGAGAAGTTGTGCAGTATGGTTTAAGTAATAGCTGAGCCAGGATACCTTTCTGTGTGGCATTTGCATGTCTATGTGGGTTTTTTATAAATGGTATATTCTATTGCCCTACACCAACCATGTAGGGCAATAGAGGACGTTTACGCAGCACATAACAAGTCACCACGAGCATCTCCAGGCAAAGACTTTCGCCAAAACAGATTCTCAGGCAGCGGTGTTAACTTTAATATTTGTATTACAGTAGTGTAATGAATGTAGAATAGACTTTTTCTAGTAACACCATTCAGTTTTGTGTAAAAAATGTGTCAGTCTGTGCACTCACAGCTGACAGCAGAAATGCATGAACATGGGTACTCAATAGGTTATCAGTGCAGCCAGTGCAGTGTTTGAATATGGTTTACAAAGACACTGTGTGTATAATATAAAATGTGTATAATGGCATTGGTATTACAACGTAAACATCGTTTATGATGAAACTTTCTGTGTCCTCGTAAACCATATATATATATAAAGCATTACGCCTCTGTAGCGTCCTCATAAACCACATATATAAGTATGTGTATGTTTGTGTAAGTTTCATGCACACTGTCTCTAAACTGTCAAGCTGTGTATGTTTAAAATGTTTCTGTATGTGTGTTGAGGTGTTGATAATGGCAGTGGACTGGGCTGGATATGGATACGCAGCACTAGTAGCATCTGGAGGAGTCATAGGATACGTCAAAGCAGGTAGTGTGAAAGATCAAGAGATTATCATGTAGGCCTATATAAAGTTTACAGGATTAAGAGCCAAACTTGTTTGATGGTTATTGCTTGTCAGGCTTATTTGTTTGGCTGGCACTTGTCAGACTGGAAAACTGGCTAAAAACTGATAAGCAAAACATCAGCTTGACCAGATTTTACCCCACACATGCACCACCTTTATGTCATTTTTAACAAAAAAAGTTATTTTTAATCACTTATTTTTACATACATTTATTTGATTCCTTTAGATTCAGTGAAAATGCCATACATCTTGGAACCAGTAATAATAATAAAAAAAAAACTGTTGTATGATAATACTGGATAATAACATAAACATCTAAAAGTTAAAAACACTCCTTGTACTGCATTCCTTATGAGACTTTATACCATTCATCAAGAAAGTGTTTTAGGACATTTTATGTTTTAATTAATTTGTCTTGCAGGCAGTGTCCCGTCCCTGGCAGCAGGGCTGCTCTTTGTTGGTTTGGCTGGTTTTGGTGCTTACCAGACATCACAAGATCCCAAAAATATTTGGGTGTCTTTAGGTGGGCATTTTCACATATTGTGCAATTTATTATATATATTTTTTGCAGTCAAAACAATGATCTAGAGGCGGTATTAATGTGTTTGTTTTATAAAATTAGACTATAGTGATTCTGAATTACACCATGTGTCATCAATATTTTCCCTCTCTCAGCTGCATCTGGGACACTAGCTACTATCATGGGAAAGAGATTCTATAACTCACGCAAAATCATTCCAGCTGGTCTTATTGCTGGAGCAAGGTAACTAACACACATCACACTTCATTTGTGTAAAACAGGGTTTCCCTTTTTCATAGATGATAGAGCTCTCGACTGTTAGCAAAATATTTGAGCTCATTACAACATAAAAAAAACAAATGAGTCACGTATTCATGCAACTCCAGCCAAAAGTGTAAAGGGAAGAAACAGAAATATTATAATTCTGTTCCTGGACTTCTGACCACTTTGTTTTGATTTTTCAGCCTCCCTCACTCCAAAAACCTCAGCATGTCACTAATAGCACAAGAAGTAAAATAGTATTACCATAGTATCTGTTTGGGTTTGTTTTAATTACGACATGGTATTCGTTACAGTACCTTATAAATATTGAAGGTATGAATATAGCAACCTTTCAATCAAAGGTGCCACCCCAGTTTATTTCTGCAAGTGCTTTTTCAGCATGTATTGCAGCTTGAAATGCAATTTATAATTATTAAAATAATTTTCTTTTATTTACTCGTTTGTTTGAGCAGAGGCTCCTCAGTGTTGTTTTACCAGGTCTTGTCACATGACTGCAGTCAATTATCAACTTAAATCTAAAGGGCAAGTTCACTCAATTAATTTACTCAAACCTGTATGACTTGCTTGCTTCCATGAAACTGAACGGGAAGAACTTTTGCAGCTTTTCCATAATATCATGACTGTCAAACTCCAAAAAAACACCATTAGTACTACCAAAAAAGTAGCCTATGTGCCTCATCTGCTATACATACTTCGTCTTCTGAAGTCATGCAATAGCTTTGCATAAGGAACAGACCAAAATGTGTCTTTTGAGTTTGATGTCTGATGAAAGAATTTTCATTTTTACCTTTAGATGTTTCTTGCAGTGTGCTGATGCTGGCAAAACTTGGAGCTGGAATGCTACAGAAACCTCAGCAATCATGATACCCAAACAGAAATCACTGTCTGCTTTCATTAAAAAAAATTTCTTTGAACATCATGTCATTAAAGCTCATTGTTATATTTTGTAAAAAATGTACAATAAAAATGTAGTTGTCAGGAGAATTTCTGAATCAAAGACTTCTGTTACAAACATTTTACAAAACACTTACAAAACACTATTTATTGATTTGAGTTCAGCACAACCCAATCACTGTTATCTACATTATATGTTTATGTGGTAGTTGTCAGTACCGTTTACAGGGAAAAATAATACAAAATCTATAAAACCTGACAAAAAAAGGGATACTCGACATTCAAGGAAATATAAATTATACTGCCTTGCAGTATGAATCACAGTAACACATAAAAAAGAAAATCAGAATATATTTAATAACTGCATACTATAAAAAATGTCAAAAGGGTTACAAAAAATAGATGCAATAAATGGGATATAGATATACCCATTCCATTGAAAATAAAGATTACAGGCATTGGATGCATAAACTGAACAAGACAGAGAGACAGATTTAAAGATGAACAAATTGTTAGGTTTGTAAAAATCTGTTGTACACAGATTCTTGTTTTTTATCGAACAATTAAGCAGCCGTGGGCTTACAGTACGTGGTGTGGATGCTCTTTGCAGAAACAAAAAGATATGCGTTTATACAATATTCACGAGTGTTGAAATAGGCCTTAGTCCTCACAGCAGCTGTAGCTCGCATAATAGATATTAGCGATGGCTTCCATATTTTGCAGCCCAGTCAACCCGCCCATGCACTGGCTGAACTGGTGGAGCGCGAGCAATGAGATTGGCGGAGTTTTTGCCCAGAGCTGAGTAACTCGTTCCTTTAGGTTGGGTTCGGTCTGCTCTCCTTTTCCATCCATCATAATCTGAGGAGAGAGAACAAGCATTTAACTCTTGTGCAAATTCAGCAAAGCCTAAGTTAAGGGCTACTTCTAATGTAATGAAGAGGCAGAGTCCAAAATTAACACTTGCCAAGGGGCAAAAGAGTAAAAACTGTATTTGGTAAATAAAACCAGATGGCCAGTAACTTAATTAGGAACTTCAACATCACATGGCTCACAACATATGAACAATAGTGTGGCAAAGGTGATTAAAATCAAAGACATAAAAACAGTCTAGTGACTTACATGGAATAGTCCTTGGATTGGCCACCAAAATGGTAATATGAGGGGGAAGAAAATCATGCGCCTTAACATGGTGACAGCAGCTGTTATACACTGACTGACTCATATGATGCTGTGACAATGGTTTCAGTGTATCTGTCACTAAGAGCAAGGTATCAGTTATATAAATCCACTGTACAAACGATAAAAATATAACATTTTAATAAAAATAAACCCAGAAGGTGTGACAACGTTAATTTTGGACCCTGGGAAGAAGTGCTGAATAAGACTATTCTGGGATTTTACCTTCAGAGATCTCACTGACTGAAACTGTAGAGGAAGGTTTGGACTTTGAAGGTTTAGCTTTGCCAGTTTTTGAGTCAGCAGTGGCAGAGAGATCAACTAAGAGCAGATATAAAGATGGGAGAGAAACAGACAGAGACAGATTGAATGAATAAATGAATGTAGAAAGAAACAGCATATCTTAAAAGAGCTCTAGCAACAGATGTGAAGAACAGAAAAAAAAGCGTACAAAGGGAGTTTAAGTTTTGGGTCTCGGAAGAATAACATTAAGTATAAAAGTGTGTAGGTTTTGTAGACCAGAGGGTTTCAAACTTTCAAACTAGACAAACCAGTAATACCATCCTAAACTCACAGCACTATTTGAGGCAATGTTGCTATGTCGGACCTATGACATTTTTAAAACATAGGATCTTGTAAGAGGCTGTTTTCATCTTAACTTATAATGTGCCTCCTCCAACCATTGTTTTGGAAATGTTCTGGTTGTTTGGGCTGCTCAATCAAACAGAGTAAAGTTTTGATAGTGCCTTTGTGTTTACATTTGTAAGGGAAACAAACATACAAATGATAATAAAGAAAATCAAATATTTTAAATTTACAAAAATTACACACCTCACCTTTAAATTTAATATCGGTATTGCAAAGACAACATAAGTATACACAAGCCAACATGCATGCAGCATATAGAAAAGCATAAAAATGTGAATTTCATAATGCTGTTCTAACAAACAAAGAAAGCCAAAAATAAATTATTTGAGGATGAATTGTAAAACCAAAGTCTTACGTGCATGCTGGTGTCCGAGAGGGGCAAGCTGAATCCTTTGTACTACGGATCCCACTTCTTTCTTCTGGAAAGAGGGTATATATCCTCCAGAGAGATTGTATGTGGTGGTTACAAAGTTTCCTGTGGGCAGAGGCCACAACTTAGAGTCAAGAAAGAAAACACAACCAGCTAAACAAACAAATGTTTATCTACATTTTTGCTAAATATACCCACTCAAAAGAGGTGTGAAAATGACTCATTCTATCAAATGTCAGTGTGAAGAGTTCCACAATGACTATTTTTCTCGAAGTGTCTTACAGACATTTACACCCCAGACCAATGTCCATGATAATGTAGGCAATGGCAGAACAATACTGTTGCAAAGAGATATACAGTGCCCTCCAAAAGTATTGGAACAGTAAAGACAAAATTGCTCTGTTAGCTGTAGAGTCAAGACATTTACAAATATGATTAAAAGATGAATATGAGACAAAACTACAGGATATCACATTTTATTATTGGGTGATTCAACACATAGTTGTTTTACCAGCTAATACGTTCAGCACTTTTAGAGTTTCATCCCTCTATCTGATGTGAGCATAAGTATTGGAACAGTTGCCTCACAGGTCTTTCTAAGTGATCAGTTGTGTCCTGTTGCATTAATTCTTCAGATATTAAAAGCAGGAAATGTGTCGTCTCAGTTATATCCATTACTTCTGCATTCTGAATCTTGCATTCGATGATGACACACACAAACCAGGATGAAGACGAGGGAGCTGACTTTGAGAGAAAAGCAAGCAATTTGGATACTAAAAGAGGAAGTCAGTTAGAGCTCTAGCAAAAACAAAAGGCATGGAGAAATCAAGAGTTTGGAAACCACCAGCAACCAACAACGACCTGATCGGCTGAGAAAACAACAGTAGTTGACGACAGACAAATCATAAAAGCTGTGAAAATGAATGCTAAAAGACGTGTCTGTAAAATCACCAACAACTTCCAGAAAGCTGGGGTGATGCTCTGACAATCTACTGTCCTCAGGAGACTTTGACACAGAATTACAGATGCTACACAGCAAGATGCAAACCTCTGACCAGCATCAAAAATAGAAAGGCAAGATTAGAGTTTGCAAAAAAGGACAAAGGTGAGCTAGAAGAGTTTTGGAACTGTGTTTATGGACCAATGAGACAAAGATGAACCTTTATCTAAGTGATGGGAAAGCAAAAATGTGGAGAAAAAAAGGGAACTGCAATGATCCCAAGCATACAGCCTCATCTGTAAAGCATGGAGGTGGTGTCGTGGCATGGGCATGTATGGCTGTCTCTGGAACAGGCCCTCTCAACTTTACTGATGACAATGTATGATGACAGTAGCAGAATTAATTTGGAAGGGTACAAAACCATCTTGCCTACCAATATTCAAGAAAATATCACCAGATTCATTGGGAAGTGCTTCATATTGCATCAGGACAATGACCCAAAACACCCTGCAGTTCAGTCAAGGAATTTATAAGGGCAAAGAAATGGAAAGTCTTAGATTTCCCAAGTCAATCTCCAGATTTAAATCTGATTGAACATGAATTTCAGCAGCTGGAGAGGAGAGTAAAGGCAGAAACTCCCCAAAAAAGCAACAATTGGAATTGGGTGCATTAAAGGCTGGGAAAAGTATTTCAAAGGATGAGACCAAGAGTCTGGTGATGTCTATGGGTCTCAGACTCACTGCTGTGATTGTGCGCAAGGGATCTGCAACTAAATAATAGCTTTTAATCTTTTATATCTACCTTATGTTCAACTGTCCCAATACTTATGCTCACATCAATGAGTGGGATGAACTGCTGTTCTTTTTATTTGGTAAAACATGTGTGTTGAAACGGCTAATGATAAAACTACATTCTGTACTTTTGTCTCATATTCATCTTTTAATCATATTTGCAAATGTCTTGACTCCACAGCCAACAGAGCAATTTTGTCTTTACTGTTCCAATACTTATGGAGGGCACTGTATGTACCTTTGATCTGTTAAATTGTCTCTAGTGTCCTTTCTTTAGCTTTATCTGTGGCTTTACTGCTGCTTTTCTGAATCGATAGGCAGTAATACAGTAAAGGCAGACAGGCCTTAAAATAACATGAAGCAGGGTTGGGCAAAATTCAGAATTTTTGGCCTTGTCAATTAATAAACTAAAATTAAAACGAATTGGCCCTGAAAATTGATGGCTATTTGCATTGTAATCCAAAGAAATTAACACAGTCAAACAAAAAAAGTAATGCAATTATCCCCTCACAAGTTGTGCCACAAACCAAAATAATTACATTCTTAATTTTAACCTAAATTTTAACTAAGATCATTAAAGGATTAGTTCACTTCCAGAATAAAAATTTTACTCACCCCATGTCGTCCAAGATGTTTATGTTTGTCTTTCTTCAGTCGAAAATAAATTCATGTTTTTGAGGAACATTCCAGGATTTTTCTCCATACAGTGGACTTCAATGGGACCCAACTGTTTGAAGGTCTAAATGGCAGTTTCAATGTAGCTTCAAAGGGCTCTACATGATCCCAGCTGAGGAGTAATGGTCTTATCTACTTCAAAATCATCCAACATAATTTTTTTGTAAAGGGCATTTAACTTTCTGTGAATGTTCGCTTTGTAAACACTGGGTCGGTACTTCCGCCTACCTACTTCCGCGTGACCTTTCCAATGTGACTATGTAATGCGTGAGGTCGAGCTAGTGCAAGATGAGCATTTGTAGTCAACAAGTATATACATTTTTATTTATTTTTTTGAAAATGACCAATCGTTTCAATAGAGAAGACCCTTATTCCTAGGCTGAAACTGCATAGAGCCCTTTGAAACTGCATTGAAACAATATCCAATATATGGAGAAAAATTCTGGAATATTTTCCTCAAAAGGCTTAATTTCTTTTCATCTGATTAAAGAAACATCTTGGATGACATGAGGATGAGTATATTGTCAGGAAATTTTTATTCTGGAAGTGAACTAATCCTTTAATTTCTGTATATGTAGAATATTTATTCTTAAATTATTTGACATTCCTTTAACCCTTTAACCACCGAGGGCATTTTTACCTCACTGTAGTTGTTTTTTTCTGAGTGACATACACAAAAATATTGACTCATAACTTGAATACTGTAGCAAGGAGAGTCAAAAGCTTAGTATCGTTTAATAGAACACTTTCTGTTCTTTCAGTGTAAAAAAAAATAAAAAATACAAAAATTAGCTCTTGACTCCCTGAAGGAATTTTAAAAACTGTTGTTTATGGTGGATCGGCACCTAGAGATGAGCTACACAGCCCTGAACGTCAGCGGAGACCAGGACACCTAGATGAGCCCCAGAGACTGATCCCCAGTGAAGACCCTGTCTCCAAGACGGCCATCGGGACAAGACCACAGGATACAGATGAGTCCTTTGCACAATCTGACTCTGCTTTAGCCTAGATTTAAACTGCTTATTTTGTCTGGCCAGAGGAGAATGACATTATTTCAACACACTATTTCCCCGTCTAAATACTGTAAAGTTTATGTAAAGCCACCCAGCTTTATATCAAGCTCATGTAAAGCTGCTATGACACAATTTGCATTGTTAAAAGCGTTATACAAATAATAGTGACTTGACTTGTTTTCTGAGTGCCATATACAAAAAATAATGACTCGTAACTCCAAAACCGTAGCAAGGAGAGTCAAAAGGTAGGTATCATTTGATAGAAATTTATTTGCCATTGAAACACAAGAATCATTTTTCCATTCAATCTTTGTATGATTGTTTGGCTGAGGTTAAGTGTTGGTTAGCTAACAATTTTCTCCAACTGAATGAGAACAAGTCTGAGTTTATTTTATTTGGTAAAAAGGGATGTGTGGATGATGTCACTGACTGCCTGGGGTTACTTCCTGGGAAAAAGCTTTCTAGAGTGAAAAACCTTGGTGTCATTTTTGACTCTGAGCTCAAATTTGATCGTCAGATTAATGCTGTAGTTAAAAATAGTTTTTTCCATCTTAGATCTATATCTAAGTTGAAGTCTATCCTTTCTTTTGATGATTTGGAGAAAGTTGTGCATGCTTTTGTGTCATCTCGTTTGGATTATTGCAATGCATTGTATCTGGGTGTGAGTCAGGCCTCTCTCTCTCGCCTACAGCTTGTTCAGAATTCTGCTGCTAGGCTTTTAACGGGAACCAAGAAGAGAGAGCATATTACTCCTGTACTTATCAAATTACACTGGCTTCCTGTACGATACAGGATTCATTATAAAGTGCTATTATATGTTTTTAAAGCTTTGCATGGTTTAGCACCAGAGTATATTTCTGATTTAATCAGTTTGCATCAATTCGATAGGTCTTTGCGTTCTAATGATCAATTACATCTGATGGTCCCTCGATCTCGTTTAAAATGCAAAGGTGATCGGGCCTTTTCTGTTGCTGCTCCTAGGCTTTGGAATGATCTTCCTCTGTCTGTAAAATCTTCTCCTACACTTCCTGTATTTCAGAGTGCGCTTAAAACTCATTTGTTTACATTAGCATTTGAAAATGTTTTGTAATTTGTTCTGTTGTTGTTGTTGTTATGGTATATGTTTATGATGTTTTATGCTTGTCTTTATTCTTATATTTTTATTTAATCTTCCTGTACAGCACTTTGGTCTCCACATTGTGGTATTGAAAGTGCTTTATAAATAAAGTTGAAGTTGAAGTTGAAGTTGAAGAAATCATTCTATATTTTTAGCGGGAAAAATCTTTGCATTTGAATATTCTCATGTTGAGAAATAGGAGATAAATTTAAGAAAAAATTTGTGTGGTCAAGGGAAATTTTTCATATCATTTTTATTTGACGTTCAGTATCTCATGAAAGAATTAAGGTAGGATACATTTTTTGGTGATGTTCCCCAACATGTGTGCTGTATGTGAATACAATTTTGTGGTGATTTCATGAAGTAATCAAAAGTTACAGCATTTGGAACCAAGGTATCTTTTCTTTTGACAGTTTTGAAATTGTTGTTTTTAATTTGAAGTAACGCCTTACTCAAGTTTAGTCAAAGCCCCAAACAATTATATTTGTTTTATTTTACTTGATGAGACCTTTCAAATGACATATGACACATGACTATCTGAGCTGTATGATGTTTCTGACATATTAAGAGTACATGACACAAAAAACATTTTTCAAAATTATGATTTTTTTTTTCTAATTATCCGCAAATAACTCAGCACTATTTACGCCCGTTTCACACCGCAAGCGTGAGCAGCGCATATTTTTTTTGGTGTGCATGTTAACAAATAAGTGCATTCACACTGGGAGCAGGAGTAGCTTGTGAGCGTCAAGCAGGAGCGTCGCGAGTCTATTTTTGCTGCGCCGCTTACGCCGAATTAAAGCCACAGTGTATTGTTCTTGTTCAATATTGACCGGATGGATTAACATGAAAAATAACAAATGTCACCATAAAATCATATAAGCGAGGTGTTACGTGTTTCCCAATCACCATATGATTTTCTTTTATAAAAAATTCACGAGTTTTTGCCCAAACTTCAAAGGTCTGTTAAATTAATAAAAATAGAGGCATTTGTTAACTTTAAGATGACTTTTTATCATGTAAACTATTTATATATAGCATGTTATTTACATATATGTAAATACCATGCTGTATAGCCTATATTACATACATTTTAGATTCAGATTAGATTAGATTCAACTTTATTGTCACTGTGCAGAGTACAAGTACAGAGCCAATGAAATGCAGTTAGCATCTAACCAGAAGTGCAAATAACAAAGTATATAAATAGATATAAAAATGTGTATATACATTCAGTTTTTATGACATATAGTGCAAGTTATGAGGTAGATGGGGAGAGACTAGCTCAGTGCAAATGACTGTACATACAACTTAGGTTGTAAGGAAATATAAACAGAAGGTGCATTATAAAGAGAGGTATGTAAGTAGCATATGTTTGTATATGGCCAATGACCTTAACGGCCTCCGGAGGTAGAAATGTGCAAGGGAATGTGCAAAATGTCAGAAAATGTGCAAAACAGCAGGAATAAAAGAACATTGTGAGTGAGGAGTGCAGACAGGTTATTGAACAGTGCAGTATTTTTTTTTTTCAATGTAGCTTGATGCTAATGTACCTCCAATTATTTCAGATGTATTCTTTTAAGCATTGTGGATATTTTGTGTTTCTGATGAAGAAACAGAAATTATTTATGTTAATTTAATGCTGTTTATTGAGCAGCGGACGATGTAAACCACACAAGATCATGTCATGGCCACGACATGTTAACTTGCAGGAACGTGATAATATGTCATGGCCACGAGATACTAGGTGTGTTCGACTTCATGTAGCGCTGTGCAGACCGATCGGCGGCCAACTTGAAGCAGTGCATTCCAGTTAGAAATTTTGTCCGATTTGAGACCGCACCGAAACCACGTATGTAATATATGTCATATATACAGTGCCCTCCAAAAGTATTGGAACAGTAAAGACAAAACTGCTCTGTTGGCTGTGGAGTCAAGACATTTACAAATATGATTCAAAGGTGAATATGAGACAAAACTACAGAATGTCAAATTTTATTATTGGGTGATTCAACACAGATGTTTTATCAGCTAAGAAGTTCAGCACTTTTAGAGTTTCATCCATCTATCTGATGTGAGCATAAGTATGGGAACAGTTGCCTCACAGGTCTTTCTAAGTGATCAGCTGTGTCCTGTTGCATTAATTCTTCAGATATTAAAAGCAGGGAATGTGTCAAATCAGTTATATCCATTACTTCTGCATTCTGAATCTTGCATTCGATGATGACACACACAAACCAGGATGAAGACGAGGGAGCTGACTTTGAGAGAAAAGCAAGCAATTTGGATGCTAAAAGAAAAGAGGAAGTCAGTTAGAGCTCTAGCAAAAACAAAGGGCATGGAGAAATCAAGAGTTTGGAAACCACCAGCGACACCAGCAACCAACAACGACCTGATCGGCTGAGAAAACAACAGTAGTTGATGACAGACAAATCATAAAATCTGTGAAAATGAATCCTAAAAGATGTGTCTGTAAAATCACCAATAACTTCCAGAAAGCTGGGGTGATGCTCTGACAATCTACTGTCCTCAGGAGACTTTGACACAGAATTACAGATGCTACACAGCAAAATGCAAACCTCTGACCAGCATCAAAAATAGAAAGGCAAGATTAGAGTTTGCAAAAAAGCACAAAGGTGAGCCAGAAGAGTTTTGGAACTTTGTTTATGGACCGATGAGACAAAGATGAACCTTTATCTAAGTGATGGGAAAGCAAAAATGTAGAGAAAAAAAGGGAACTGCAATGATCCCAAGCATACAGCCTCATCTGTAAAGCATGGTGGAGGTGGTGTCGTGGCATGGGCATGCATGTCTGCCTCTGGAACAGGCCCTCTCAACTTTACTGATGACTTGATGTATGATGACAGTAGCAGAATGAATTTGGAAGGGTACAAAACCATCTTGCCTACCAATATTCAAGAAAATGTCCCCAGATTCATTGGGAAGTGCTTCATATTGCATCAGGACAATGACCCAAAACACCCTACCAGTTCAGTCAAGGAATTTATAAGGTCAAAGAAATGGAAAGTCTTAGATTGCCCAAGTCAATCTCAAGATTTAAATCTGATTGAACATGAATTTCACCAGCTGAAGAGGAGAGTAAAGGCAGAAACTCCCCAAAACAAGCAACAATTGGAATTGGCTGCATTAAAGGCTGGGAAAAGCATTTCAAAGGATGAGACCAAGAGTCTGGTGATGTCTATGGGTCACAGACTCACTGCTGTGATTGTGCGCAAGGGATCTGCAACTACAGTGGTGTGAAAAAGTGTTGGCCCCTGCCTGATTTGTTTTGTTTTTTTGCATGTTTGTCAAACTTTAATGTTTCAGATCATCAAACAAATATAAATATTAATCAAAGATAACACAAGTAAACACAACATGCAATTTTTAAATGAAGGTTTTCTTTATGAAGGGAAAACAAAATCCAAACCCACATGGCCCTGTGTGAAAAAAAAATCAGGAAGGGGGCCAACATTTTTCACACCACTGTAAATCATAGCTTTTAATCTTTTCTATCTGCCTTATGTTCAAATGTCCCAATACTTATGCTCACATCAATGAGTGGGATGAACTCTAAAAGTGCTGTTCTTTTTATTTGGTAAAACATGTGTTGAAACGGCTAATAATAAAATGTGACATTCTGTAGTTTTGTCTCATATTCATCTTTTAATCATATTTGCAAATGTCTTGACTCCACAGCCAACAGAGCAATTTTGTCTTTACTGTTCCGATACTTATGGAGGGCACTGTATGTCACATATGTGTGGGACAGATGGGAGGGGGATAAGCTCGCAGCTGTGTGTGTGCACTTTGGATGGGTTAAAATGCAGAGCACGAATTCCGAGTATGGGTCACCATACTTGGCCATATGTCACTTCACTTTCACTTTACATCGGCTTGATATAAAGCTGGGTGGCTTTATATCAGCTTTACAGTATTTAGACGGGGAAATAGTTTGTTGAAATAGTGTCATTCTCCTCTGTCCAGAAAAAATCAGCAGTTTAAATCTAGGCTAAAGCAGAATCAGATTGTGCAAAGGACTCATCTGGTTCCTGTGGTCTTGTCCCGCTGGCCGTCTTGGAGACAGGGTCTTCACTGGGGATCAGTCTCTGGGGCTCATCTAGGTTTCCGGACTGTAGAGGTCATCTCTAGGTGCTGATCCACCATCTGATCTCGGAATAAGAAAGTAACAGACTAATATTAGCGTAGATGCCATTCTTCTAACTATGTAACAAGCACATCAGGTGTTTTGGGAAGTGGTCCCGGTTCCGGTTTATCTAATTAATGCAGCCTAACAATCCTTTAACGGATTTGAAATGCGATAGTGTATTATGTGTAAGACAGGTTAAAGAGATGGGTCTTTCATCTAGATTTAAACGGACAGAGTATGTCTGCTTCCCGTACAGTGTTAGGTAGATTGTTCCAGAGTTTGGGTGCTAAATAGGAAAACGATCTCCCGCCCGCAGTTATTTTGATATTCTAGGTATTATCAAATGGCCAGAGTTTTGAGATTGCAGAGGACGTGAAGGACTGTAATGCCATAAGAGCTCATTCAAATACTGAGGTGCCAAACCATTCAGGGCTTTATAGGTAATTAGTAAGATCTTAAAATGTATACAATGTTTAATAGAGACCGCAGTGCAGTGTTTACAGAACCGGGCTAATGTGGTCATACTTCCTGGTTCTAGTAAGAACTCCAGCTGCTGCGTTTTGAACCAGCTGGAGTTTGTTTATTAAACGTGCAGAGCAACCACCCAATAAAGCATTACAATAATCTAGCCTCGAGGTCATGAATGCATGAATTAATGTTTCCGCATTTGACATTGAGAACATAGGTCGTAATTTAGATATATTTTTAAGATGGAAAAATGCAGTTTTACAAATGCTAGAAACATTTTTTTCGAAGGAAAATTGCTATCAAAACGTATGCCTAGGTTCCTAACTGATGACGAAGAATTTACAGAGCAGCCATCAAGTATTAGACAGTGATCTAGGTTATTACAGGCAAAAGTTTTTGGTCCAATAATTAACACCTCTGTTTTTTCAGAATTTAGCAGTAAGAAATTGCTTGTCATCCAGTTTTTGATATCAACTATACATTCCGTTAGTTTTGCAAATTGGTAAGTTTCATCAGGTCGTGAATAAATATAGAGTTGGGTATCATCAGCATAACAGTGAAAGCTAACACCATGTTTCCTAATGATATCTCCCAAGGGTAACATGTCAAGCGTGAAAAGTAAGGGGCCAAGTACTGAGCCTTGAGGTTTTTGGGACATATTCTAATGACAATGATTTAACGTAATAAAAAGTAATATTAATATGTAATTTAAAGCAATAGCTTAATTTAGCTCAAAGGGAATCATTTATGATTTTATAGGGATTTGAACAATCACGGTTACGGCGATTCACTAAACGAGCCGTAAAACAAAATCTGTACTGGATATTAAAATCCAAAATATAGTGAAAACACTATTAAATAGCACAGTAACAAGATCGGCAGATTAAGACATTAACTTGTGAACAGAAAACACAAGATACTTCTCTTTTCAATATAAATAAGATTTTATTTATAGAAACCTAAGACAAACTAATCTAACACATGAACACAAGCATTCACACGTTGCAGAAAGAGAGAAAGTGAGGAAAGGATGAGTTTAAGAGAATGGAAATGTGAAATCCCAAGTTTACAGCAATATGTTCAATTGCATAGACCTGAACAACCATCAATCACTTATTTAACCCTCGCTTTGAGTTTCTCAATGAGGCTAACATTTATATTAAGTGCACCTGATTCAGTTAGAACTTTGAGGCGTTACTTGCTTGCTTTGCCTGTGCTAAGGGGTTTCCTTTGTGTCGTCGATGCAGACAGGGGGTTCCCCGAAGTTGCTGATTGGCTGGAAGTTCAGTAGTCTTTGAAGTGAGGTCTTGGGCGTTGGCTGAGGATGCGGAGTTGGTCTGGTCGAAGTTTGAAGCGAGTGCAGTCGGAGCTGGACTTTGTATCAAACATATATTAGAACACGAAACTCCACGGAAAGAAAAGAAACTAAAGTAAAAGAATAACAATAAAAGGAGGTAATGAGACTAAGTTGTTTTCCTTCTTATTATGGTAGCAGCTGGCACGTGGGCCAGAGCACGCTCAAAGAGCAGCACGCGGTGGCAAAAGAGAAGAAGAGGAGAAGGGTGACCAAGAGAGTAAGAGCGTAAGAGAGCATTTTTACAAAGAAGAGTAAGAGAGAGTTTGATGGTATCCTGAGTTTTTAAACTCGGCTTTCAGACCGTCCCATCTGGACGTCTTGACCAATTAGATACTGTCCTTGCTCGGGGTATTGCTTTGTTTCTCCACCCCACTATTAAATCTTTGTTATCTGTTCAGTCAGCAGTCCGAACTATACAAGCTCTCGCAAAGCATACTTTTGAATGTGATTTCTATAACCAGAATATGATACATTTTACAAAGAATTAATTGGAAGAAACATTTAAAGCATGAATTTTCAAACTCGTACATACCAAACATGAATGTTAATCCTTCAGCTATTCAATACTTATTAAAAGCAAGACATACACAATGAGTGATTAAAACAAGGATATTCAAATGTGTGTGTTACATACATAATATACAGTTATGCATAGAAATGATTAGTTTCATTAAAAATTGAAAATGAAAGTCTTTTATGTAGTTCTATGGAGAACGAAGGCATGTTCTTTTAGACAAAGGAATTTTGGTTTGGTCTGTCTTCTATGTGTGGAGACCCGTCCAAGAGAGTCTGTAGCTCATGATTTTCTATCACAGGTTTACATGTGTCCATTAGTCTTGATTACTTGCAACAAATTTGACGGTCTCTTTCTTGAATTGGAATTATCAATAAGTGTTCTTTTGTCTCAATGTTGAAAACTGTTTTGTGAAAGAGGCTTGCTGGTTAGGCTTGCTTCAGCTAGTTGGAGCCAGGAATCCGATTTATGACGTTGTCCTGTTACAGCTTTGAGGCCCCCCCTCTTTCTGGAATCTCAGCTTCTCAGGTTTCAATGTTCTGATGCATCTTCAATTTTTCTTATTCAGTCTCTGATATCTTACAATGATGAGTTAATAATAGGGCTGGGTATTGTGACCAATTCTGCGATTCGATTCGATTCTTATTTTTATGGTTTCGATTCGATTTGATTTCGATTCGATTCGATATCGATTAGATATCAATATTTCATTTAAAATGTTAGTTTTGCAGTCATGGGATCCATATTTGGATATAAATGCTGGTAACTGAAACTCTCCTACTTAAGTTTATTACTGAAATACACATCTACATTAATAATAGGGTGCACACAGTTGTTTTTTTTAGTGGAGCAATTCGAAAGATGGTGACACCTTCAGGACGAGAGGTGAATATTCATATCCTCTTACCTGAAGCACGCGCATTAAGAATCGATTCGGGTATTTCCCGAATCGATATCGTTGCGTTAAACTGAAGATCGATTAAAATCGGAGAATCGATATTTTTTACCCAGCCCTAGTTAATAATATTCAGAAGAGGATCTATTACTTCTGGAAGCACCACTTTTAGATGGAACAGGGTCTAAAATACAGGTTGTTGGTTTAGATAATTTAACAAGTTTATACAATTCTTACTTTCCAATAGAAGAGAATGAGTGGAATTGTTCCTCAGGGGATCTACAGTGCACTATCTGATGCGATAATGTGGCTGACAGCTGCATGGTTACAATTTTATCTCTAATAGTTTCGATCTTGGAAGTAAAGTAGTTCATAAAGTCATTACTACTGTGCTGCTGGGTAATGTCTGCACCTGCTGATGTTATAATTTTTGTTAATTTAGCCACTGCATTAAATAAATACTTGGGGTTGTGTTTATTTTCTTCTAAAAGAGACGTAAAGTAAGCAGATATAGCAGTTTTTAATGCTTTTCTGTAGGATAGGGTACTTTCCCGCCAAGCAATACGAAATACCTCTAATTTTGTTTTTCTCCAGCTGCACTCCATTTTCCGGGCTACTCATTATACCATGGTGTTGGACTCTTTTCCTTAATCTTCCTTAAGCATAAAGGAGCAACCGTATCTAAAGTGCTAGAAAAGTGAGAGTCAATAGTTTCTGTTACATCATCAGGTTGTTCTGAGCTATTGGATATGCTGAGGAATTGAGATAAATCAGGAAGATTATTTACAAAGTAGTCTTTTGTGGTAGAAGTGATGGTTCTACCATATTTGTAACAAGGAGTTGGCTTTACAGCTTTAGCTATATGGAATATACACAAAACTAGATAATGATCTGAGATATCACTCTGCTGCAATATTTCAAGGCCACTGACATCAATTCCATATGACAGTATTAAATCTAGAGTATGATTTTGACAATGAGTAGGTCCTGAAATGTGTTGTTTAACACCAATGGAGTTTAGAATGTCTATAAATGCTGATCCCAACGAATCTCTTTCATTATCAACATGGATATTAAAATCACCAGCCATTAGGACTTTATCTGCAGCCAGCACTACCTCAGATAGAAAATCAGCAAATTCTTTAATAAAGTCTGTATGGAGCCCTGGTAGCCTGTATACAGTAGCCAGTACAAACATCGGCCACTTAAGAGCAACAAGATTTGCATGCAAACTCAATTTGGTACTAGCAGTGGATGTGACTGTGAGCACACAGAAAAGCGCCTCTGGAGAGCACGAGTACCGAATGGCTTAAAAAGACGTGAAAATAATACATTTTTGTGACGATGCAACAATGACCGATTAGGAAATTGACAATTCTGTCAAGTGTACTGGAACGCGAGCTAAAGTCTTGTATTGCAGCGTGCAGCTCTAGATGCGCCAATGTGAAGAGAAGGTCAAAGAGAGAGAACGCGGTACAGCTGAATCACTCATGCTGTTTTCAAATGACTGATATGATCTGATGGTTTGTGTGGATTTATTTACTCATCTAACCTATAAGCTATATTGAATAAATGTTCTGCAGTAATTTCCCTCATTTTAAAGTTGAACGCTGCGGGAATGAGTAAAGCCGGGCTCACACTGTGCGATTTTTAATAGTCTTTTGCGATTGTTGCTTGTCACACTGTACGAACATGATCCCCATGTCAGACTGTAGGATCTCAGTTGTCTTAATGTCAGACTGTACGACAGTCAAGACGCGACAAAAACGGACGTACTCAAGAAGACTTGTCCGGAGTTTTACGTCATCAATACGTGACCCGCATTCTTTCGCTATAATGGTAGTTAGCAAACAACAGCAACGTGTAGCGTTAGTTTTATTAATTACATGCCTTGATGTTAAAAAACCCCCCCGAAAAAGACGACGTGTGTGGAGCAAGTCATGGCTGGGCAAAAGAGGACTTTATGGACTTCCAGTTCTACAGAGCGAACTTGAGGTAATTTTGTTATTCGAGTTTAAACATCCTGCCCCTTAATAAATAAACTTTAAGTAAACTTTTCTTTGTACATATATTGTTTTTACAAATAACGAAGTTGAAGTTTGAAGTTGTCGCGCTAATTGCGTCATCAAGTTCAGTGCTCCTATTGGTTCTTGGTTTGACGGTCATCGTAGGAGATGTCACACTGCAGGAAAGTGTCTGAAATCTTCTGACACTGCCAGAATTTAATCGGAGGAAAAAATTGATCGCAACGGCCATTAATCGGCTGTCGGTGAACATGTCAAACCAGCGATCTAGACCACCGATTTTAGCCTAGGATTATAGGAATCTTTTAGGATTTTCAAAATTTGTCTCAGACGACCAAATCGTGGCCAAAATCGCACAGTGTGAGCCGGGCTTAATGCAATATATGCAATCCTGCACCGAAATTCAGGACCTAATTAAACATAATTCTATAATATAATTTCCATGACTTTTCCAAAACTTTCTGGGTTTATTTATTTTTCCAAAACTTTCCAGGCCTGGAAATTGCTGTTTTAAAAGTTCCATGACTTTTCCGGGTTTTTCATGACCATAACCCTGAATGTGACGATCGGGTGCGGTTATCTAAATCAGACAAAAATATAGGTGCGGGCGGATAATTTATTTGAAGCTGCGGATTCGGGTGACGTTTTAGCTCATCCGCGCATCACTAACTGCGTACACATGAAACCGACAAAAAATGATGTAGTGTACATGCCAGACCAGCATGTGGCGCAGTAATTCTGCCACAGAGATACACTAAAAATGGAGAAGAAGACTTGGACTATGCACATAAATAAACACTTTTAAGCCGCTTTTCCACTATCGGGCCGAACGGTTGTAAGAACTGTAAGGTTCAGTTCCAGTTGTATTTCCACGTGAGCCTGGTATGGCGTGGCACGATTACAAACCGTTCTCAGCCCGGAATTCTCGACAAGGTTAGACAACCTTGCTGAGCCGTGCTGGTAGAGTGTGTGTGCGTGACATGCCACTCTGTTGTCTGGCTACCAGTTTCTCGATAGCTGGCTAAAGGCCAGAATATACTTCGCGTCCGCGCACCATCCGCATTATGTCATTTTCGTCATCAAGAGGGCTCACGGACAGCCGCGCACCCCGTCCACATGCAGGCAATTTTTTGAGACCGCGTGGATGGTGCGCGTACAACAGCGCATGTGTGAGGTGAACGTTGAGAGAGCGCATGTCAAGTAGGTGGTACTGCGCATTTGTTGAGCTCGTCCATCCGCACTCATCCGCGGTTGAGTATACTTTGAAAGCTGTGCGGATGCGGCTGTGCACGAGACGGAACGGAACACGGACTGTGACTGCTGACTGTGCGCGCACCTTCCCAAACGGATGAGGCTTCTATACTTGTCACGTTCGCCGCTGTACGCTTATTTGCCACAAATGAGCTTTCTGGATCAAAGCAATGTCAACCTTTTTTCATCGCAGTAGTTGTAAAAAAACTTGTACGTTTATGGGGGCCATTTGAACCATTGACGTTACAACTTATATTAATTTCAGTCATTACTATTAAACAAATGAGTGAACTGAACAAATGAAAGAAAGTTATACCACTACAAATTAATTAACTCAAGTCTGCCTTTAAAAACCCATTAACATAAAAAAAAAAAACACCCCATAAAACTTTTACAGACTGGGGTGAAAACCCCAGGCTGCCGCCCTCCCGTCTTAATCAGTGACAGTAACATGACAGCCAGTACCATTCTTTAGAACACCGCCATTAGCTCTATTATAAGACAACAGAATAACTTTGAATTCACACGAGTAATAAAGCAGGGTTAAAAAAAAAAAAAAGTATGTATACGTTCCATAACAAGGAAACAAACATAAATAATTGCATCATGTACATTGAAAACATGTACATTAGTGATACCAAGTTTTCTAGCTTACATGAAGAACTGCCCAGTAGGTCGATTGTCATATGAAGTTCTAGAATAGTAAATCAGAAGTCGAGTCACTCTGCATTATCAAACCCTTATGCCACGTCTATCCCAGGAGAATGAGGAACGGGAATGGAGCTCAGGAACTGATGCGCTTTGTCCGGTGAGTGCATTAGTTTAGTCTCGCCGTGTTTCATGACGATCTTCAGAGTAGCTGGATACTGAAGAAAGGTCTGCAGACCTGCCTCTTTCAATTCTTTCCGTATTGTACTGAAGGAACTCCGCTTCTTTGCCGTCATGGGAGAGAAGTCGGGGAAGAAGCTCAACATCGCACCGCCACCCGCTTTTACAGGACCGCGGCGTCTTGCTTCATTCAGAATCAAATTACTTTCGTTGTAGCGTAACAGTTTGAAGAGAAACACTCACAGTTTGGAGTTATCCGTTGAAACTCTGGATTAAACTCGATGCGCACGTTCGATCTTGATATCTCTACCCGCAAGTGATGGGATCCAGATTGGTAGCGACCGTTTCAGAAATCGGCCCCTTCAGGTAGTCCCAGCAGGCAGAGATTACTGCGTCTGCTGCGGTCCTGTAGATCAGTTACTTGTTGCTTGAGGGCATCCAGACCGCCAGTGTTCGCCGATCACTTTTTTCTGCTCTCTTTTCCCTGATTAAAAAGTCAACTTCAGAGCATATATTCTGAATTGTAGTCATGTGAGAGGTGAATTCGGTGCGCAGTGCTGCTAATTCAGCCTTCATAATGTCCTCAAATCGCTTTATAGTGACCGCCATATTGTCTTCAATGTAGGCTCGGCCCGCCGCGGCTGCTGGTTTTGTTTTCTTCTTAATTGTTGAAGATGATGGTGAAAGATAAGCGAGTTTCCGACTGTGTGACATCTCCAGACCAACGACAAACGAAAAAACTACCCCAAATGTAAAAAAATAAGATGAACAACAGTAAACAAATCTCCTATTAATATTTTGTTAAATAAGAGATTACTCAATTTGAGTGTATTGATCATTTGGTAATAAAAACTATATTTTTATTTAATAAAAAAGAAGAGTTTGTCCATGTCCCTTGAATGGTTGTCAACCCTGTCGTATTGGGGAATCCGCCCCTTTAAGAAAAAGGCCATCCCTTTTAGTGACATCAAGAAAACAGATTTTTTGTCTCTTCAGTGGCGGGAAGTTCAACGGCTGAGGTGAATAAATTAGTGACTTTTCAATTAACAAATTTTCTTCTATGAGTTTGCTTACTTGCTTTGGCAAAGCTTAATGTGTCCACCCTGTCGGCATAAAATATGCCAGAAGTGATTTGATTACAGTATTTTCAAAATATGTAAGTTTAAATATACCAAATTCTCTTCAACAACCAGACTAAATATTTAGCTAGTCACAGTTTGTTGTAAGCTAATATGCTAATTGAAGCTCAAAATGTCCACCCTATCGGCCACTTAGACTCCATAGAGTGAAAAGTGAAAAAACATGAAAGTGAAAAGTGAAAGTGATGTGGCATACGGCCAAGTATGGTGACCCATACTCGGAATTTGTGCTCTGCATTTAACCCATCCAAAGTGCACACACACACACCGTGAACACACACCCAGAGCAGTGGGTAGCCATTTATGCTACCGTGCCCGGGGAGCAGTTGGGGGTTCGGTGCCTTGCTCAAGCGCTGTACATTCACTCCCCCCACCTACAATCCCTGCTGGCCCGAGACTCGAACCTGGATTACGAGTCCGACTCTCTAACCATTAGGCCACGACTTCCCACAGGGTGAAGTGAAGTGAAGTGAAGTGACATACTGCCAAGTATGGTGACCCATACTCGGAATTCGTGCTCTGCATTTAACCCATCCAAGTGCACACACACAGCAGTGAACACACACACACCGTGAACACACACCCGGAGCAGTGGGCAGCCATTTATGCTGCGGCGCCCGGGGAGCAGTTGGGGGTTCGGTGCCTTGCTCAAGAGCACCTCAGTCGTGGTATTGAGGGTGGAGAGAGCGCTGGACATTCACTCCCCCCACCTACAATCCCTGCCGGCCCGAGACTCGAACCCACAACCTTTGGATTACGAGTCCGACTCTCTAACCATTAGGCCACGACTAAGTGACATAGATGGACATTTGTTGTAAATATTGTTAATCGCTGGGAGGATGGGACGTACGTTTTCCCTTCTGGCCCTCTCTGCGGAGCTGGCTCAGTAGGGTAGCGTCACAGACGCGTTTGGTGAGGTCCCATTGGATAGGGCTGACAATGAAGGCTAGCGGGAGTATGGGTTCTGAATCTGTGGGTTGACTGGGGGCATGTAAGCGAGAAAGAGCATCTGCTTTGAGGTTTTGGTTTCCGGGACGATAGGTGATGGTGAAATTGAAACGTGTGAAGAATAAGGCCCAGCGGGCTCTTGAGGCGTTTAGCATCTCTCAGGTACTGAAGATTCTTGTGATCGGTAATGACAGTAAATGGAGTTGATGCTCCCTCCAGCCAGTGACGCCACTCCTCCAGAGCTAACTTGATGGTGAGCAGCTCTCGATTTTCAATGTCGTAATTTTGCTCCGCAGGAGTCAGTTTCCGGGAGAAGTATGCGCAAGGATAAAGGCAGGGAGGCTCACCGTGGTACTGTGACAGCACGGCCCCGACACCGGTGGTGGAGGCGTCAACTTCAACTTCAACTTTTTTTGAGGTTGTGGAAGGCTTCATGGGCATCAGGGTTCCAGGACAGAGACTTGGGTTTACCACGTAGCATGGAGGTGAGGGGAGCCGTGAGCAGACTGAACTGGTGAATGAAACGTCTATAGAAGTTGGCAAATCCTAGAAATCGCTGGAGCTCCTTCACCGACTGCGGAAGTGGCCACTGCTGAATGGCTGTGACCTTCCCCTGATCCATCTGGATACCTTCGGGACTGATGTTATATCTGAGGACCTGCACTGTGGAGCGATGGAACTCGCATTTCTCCAGTTTCAGATAGAGGTGGTGTTCGATATAGACAATCACAAACTGGTGGAGGAACTCTAGGAATATCTCGTTCATGAAGCACTGGAAGACGGACGGTGAGTTGGATAGGCCATACGGCATGACCCAATATTCGTAGTGGCCTGAGAGTTTGATAAAAGCCGTCTTCCACTCATCGCCCGCCCGGATGCGAACGAGGTTATAAGCTCTCCGCAGGTCCAACTTGGAGAATATGTGGGCTCCATGGAGTTCCTCGAGGGAGGCTGGAACCAGGGGAAGTGGATAGGGCAGCTTCACCGTCTGAGAGTTCAGGGCACAATAGTCGATGCATGGCCTCAAGCCTCTGTCCTTCTTGCCCACGAAGAAGAAGCTTGAGGCAGCGGGTGATGTGGATGGCCGGATGAAATCCTGTTGGAGAGCCTCCTGAATGTAATCCTTCATTGCCTTGTGCTCTGAGATGGACAAAGGGAAAACTCTCCCCTTGGGAAGTTTAGCTCCAGGTAGCAGGTCGATGGCACAGTCCCATGGCCGATGCGGTGGAAGGCGGGTGGCCGCCTGCTTGCTGAACACATCCTGGAACCAGGGATCAAAATTAACTTTTTTACTTGGTAGCACTGGTGCTCCCAACTTTAAAAAGTTAGGAGCACCGGCAAAAGTTTAGGAGCACCCACCAAAAATAAATGAGAACCACAACTACAAATTATATATTAACATATTTCATATTTACATTCTTAAATTTAATGCAGATTTTAGATTGGTAAATATTAGCTGTCAATCACCCAGTCACTGCTTTCCGACTGTCAGGTGACAGGGAGCTGACTACCACGGGAAATGCAAAGGGCTGACGAAGAGAGAAAATGAAAAGAACACTGACAGATTTCTTTCGTAAACCACCTAAGTTAATCTGAGTTTGGTTAAGCACAGAGAGAGCTCCTCTTTGACGAGGGTTAGGATGGTGTATGCGGTGTTGAATTTTACATTCAGCTCTGGCAATTGCGCGGAATGGCTGGCAGCTAGGGGTGTGCGATACTGACAAAATTTATATCTCGCTATTTTCTAGGATTTTATCGATAACGATAATTAGACGATATTTTGCTGAGTGTTTTATTGTGCTGATCTTAAGGACTACCGTGGACAGTTTGATATGATTAATATTCTGTGTGGTGGTCAGTTCACAGCAGTTATAGAAATTAATCTTTACCAATAAGTTTAAATTGATTTTTACCTTTTATGGTAATTTTACAATGAAGCCATTTTTTTTCTAAAAGTGTGCATCATTTGAGTCAAATTCTTACATTTAATCAGTCAATTAGAATAGTAAGACATTTGGGCTGTTATCAAGCAGATGAAATCAGTATCAACAAAATTCATCTTTGAATTTGAATTTTGAATTTCTGAAGTGGCATTTAGATAATAATAATAATAATACATTTTATTTATAATGCACCTTTCTTAAACTCAAAGCGCTACAACATATACAAATAAAATAACAAATCAACCAAAACTACATAATATCAAAATGGAATCACAGTAAATAATCATAAATTAAAAGTTTTACTAAAAGGATTGTTTTAAGAAACTTCTTAAAACGCATCCAAGGAAGCAGCATTCCTAATGAACACAGGTAATGCATTCCATAGCAATAGGGTTGAGTTCAGTAATGTGAGCGGTAGACCGGACGAGGAGCGTGTGTGGGGTGAGCACTGATAAAAGGGAGCTTGATGAGCTGCAGCAGGTGCGGGGAATCAATAATCTGGTGATTGAGATCTGGCTGACATGCATCAAGGTTGTCAAAATGTCTCAAATTTATTTAATCACATTATCTGCAAGAACTGTGGGGAGTGAAAGTTTACAACATATATACAACACACATTTACATTAAAGTTTACAACACTACAGCATACATACAGATTTGTTTGGGTTTATTCAAAAAAGTAGAATTTCATTTTTAAAAAATATAGCTGCAAGCAGCAATTAAGGTGCCAAGCGCTACAGAAACAAACAACCTAGCAAGCATCAGACCAACGGCAGAAATTAGTAATTGAAGCCATTTTAAGATGATTTTATTCAAAATGGCTGAAAAATCATAAATAAAACCACTAGTAATATGATTTAATGGCTTCTCACTTGATCAATAATTTATCAAATCGATGTGGTGTTCTGTGTGAGGTTTTTGTTTTTTTTGCTAGACAAAAACGGTTTTGTCTATCAACATGAAATCCATTACTTTTTGTCAGCACAGTCTGAAGATGATCTAACTCAGTTTTGGTGAAAATCAGACAAACAGTCTAGGAGGAGTTCGAAAAAGCAAGTTTTTATTTAAAATCAAAATGACGGACAAGAAGTTTGGCCGACTATGGCATAATTGGTATCTATATTGTCGGCATGACCCAGAGATGCTCACAAGTCTCTGAGCTAGAGTCCAAGTCAAGTCTCAAGTCTTTGAGCTAGAGTCCAAGTCAAGTCTCAAGTCTCTGAGCTAGAGTCCAAGTCAAGTCTCAAGTCTTTGAGCTAGAGTCCAAGTCAAGTCTCAAGTCTCTGAGCTAGAGTCCAAGTCAAGTCTCAAGTCTCTTCATTATATTAAGTCTCTGGTTATAATAAGTGTTGCATCACGTACAGCGACCCATCCAACACTGCATAGCTATATATAAGGAATTGAAAGCATGTAATATGTTATTATGACTCCTTTATCTATTAGCATACAGTATCAGCTTTGATTTTTATATATAATCAGTGTAAACAGGCTATTGCAACATGACAAAAACACCAAGAATGCTTTACTTTTAAGTTAATATTATCTGTATTTTAACTTGTAGCATGAACACACAGTACAGTACAGACCAAAAATTAAGAAAGACTTAATATGGTCAAACATCACATTGTAGCTAAATGCAAAACACTATTGCAACAAACCAAACGATGTGAAATATATGAAGAGTTCAGATGCAAAAGCCATCTGAAATTTTCTTTAGAATGATCATTTTTATCAAGCTTGTATATTTAAGTTCAATAATTTAACTTAAATGGCAATGAAAATGCAACTAATCATAGTTTATAAACTACTGTAAGTCAACACATCCCAAACTCTCAAACCAGTGTAATGTTACATGATCAACAATAATCCTGTAACCTGTTTGCAGACAACGTTAATTAGCGTGATGGAAGCCAGCGGCACGTAAATGATTACGTTAATCGACCACCACAAGTTTGGCAATTAACCCTTGAATGGTGTTCGGATCTGTAGGACCCGTTTTCATTTTTTATCAAGAGAAAAATTATACGATTAATTATTTTTTCAAACTCAGACTCATTGGCCTTGGCTCATTTTCTGTGAAGAATATATATCTGAACAAATTTTCAATGACCACACTGGTCACACACTCTCTCACACGCAAGCGCAAGCACACGCGCACGCGCACGCACACACACACACACTCACTTGGATATGTGGTTTACGTGACTCTTCATAGGCGTAATGGTTTTACTAATGTACCAACTGTATAATCTATCCTTAAATCCAAAGCTAACGACGAATGGCACAGCAGTCGACATGTTTGTTCGTTGTCCTCTAATGTATGGCAGCGCGCCTAAAATAAAAAAAAATTAAAAAGTGTGGCCGCGCCGCGCGCAGCAGATACGTAGTACGTCACGTGTTACATGGGCAGGTTATAGGTAACGGAGGGAGGGGAATAACAGCGAGCTCATCAGTTGTTTCCTAAAAATAAACATTGTTCACGAGTCCCGCAGCTCGAGTCCGAGTCGAGTCTGAAGTCTTTCAAGGTCGAGTCTCAAGTCGAGTCTGAAGTCACTGTGTGTGCGACTTAAGTCGCACTCGAGTCCGAGTCTCAAACTCGAGTCCCCATCACTGGCATGACCCAATGAATATTTTGGGACCAGTTTCATTTCAGAAGTTATAAGCATTTTTGGAAATTTCAGTATTAATGGTTAATGAATGGATAATCACTTTTGACCAATAGGTGCAAAATCTATAACTTTTTGTCAGCACAGTCTGAAGAAGATCTGACTCTATTTTGGTAAAATCGGACTAACGGTCTAGGAGGAGTTCGAAAAAGTAGATTTTCAAAATTAATCAAAATGACAGACAGGAAGTTTGGCCAACTATGGCAAAAGTGGGGTAAAATAAATATTTGATCCCCTGCTGATTTTGCACATTTGCCTACTGAAATTATCAGTCTATAATTTTAATGGTAGGTTTATTTGAACAGTGAGAGACAGAATAACAACAAAGAAATCCAGAAAAACGCATTTCAAAAAAGTTCTAAATTTATTTGCATTTTAATGAGTCAAATAAGTATTTGATCCCCTATCAATCAGCAAGATTTCTGGCTCCCAGGCGTCTTTTATACAGGTAAGGAGCTGAGATTAGCAGCACTCTCTTAAAGGGAGTGCTCGTAAACTCAGTTTGTTACCTGTATAAAAGACAATTCGTCCACAGAAGCAATCAATCAATCAGATTCCAAACTCTTCACCATGGCCAAGACCAAAGAGCTGTCCAAGGATGTCAGGGACAAGATTGTAGACCTACACAAGGCTAGAACGGGCTACAAGACCATCGCCAAGCAGCTTGGTGAAAAGGTGACAACAGTTGGTGCGATTATTCGCAAATGGAAGAAACAAAAATAACTGTCAATCTCCCTCGGACTGGGGCTCCATGAAAGATCTCACCTCGTGGAGTTTCAATCAGCCCAGAACTACACGGGAGGATCTTGTCAATGATTGATCTTGTCAATCTTGTCAAGAAAACAATTGGTAACACACTACGCCGTGAAGGACTGAAATCCTGCAGTGCTCCCAAGCCCCCTGCTCAAGAAAGCACATGTACAGGCCCGTCTGAAGCTTCCCAATGATTCAGAGGAGAAATGGGTGAAAGAGTTGTGGTCAGATGAGACCAAAATCCAGCTCTTTGGCATCAACTCAACCCGCCATGTTTGAAGGGGGTGGAATGCTGCCTATGACCCCAAGAACACCATCCCCACCGTCAAACATGGAGGTGGAAACATTATGCTTTGGGGTGTCTTTCTGCTAAGGGGTCAGGACAACTGTACCACATCAAAGGGACGATGGACGGGGCCATGTACCGTCAGGGCCAGGGCATTGAAGCAAGCCAGGGCATTGAAAATGGGTTATGAATGGGTATTACAGCCTGACAATGATCCAAAACACATGTGAAGTGTGACGTGACATTCAGCCAAGTATGGTGACTCGGAATTCGTGCTCTGCATTTAACCCATCCAACCTGCACACACACAGCAGTGAACACACACACACACCGTGAACATACACCCGTTTCATGCTGCAGCGCCCGGGGAGCAGTTGGGGGTTCGGTGCCTTGCTCGAGGGCACCTCAGTCGTGGTATTGAGGGTGGAGAGAGCGCTGGACATTCACTCCCCCCACCAACAATTCCTGCCGGCCGGGGACTCGAACCCGCAACCTTTGGATTACAAGTCCGACTCTCTAACCATTAGGCCACGACTTCCCCCAATGGTCAAGGCAACAAAGGAGTGGCTCAAGAAGAAGCACATTAAGGTCCTGGAGTGGCCTAGCCAGTGTCCAGACTTTAATCCCATAGAAAATCTGTGGAGGGAGCTGAAGGTTCGAGTTGCCAAACGTTGCCTCGAACCTTAATGACTTTGAGAGGATCTGCAAAGAGGAGTGGGACAAAATCCCTCCTGAGATGTGTGCAAACTAGAAGAACAATCTGACCTCTGTGATTGCCAACAAGGGTTTTGCCACCAAGTACTAAGTCATGTTTTGAGAAGGGTTCAAATACTTATTTGACTCATTAAAATGCAAATCAATTTACAACTTTTTAAAAATGTGTTTTTCTGGATTTTTTGTCGTTATTCTGTCTCTCACTGTTAAAATAAACCTACCATTAAAATTATAGACTGATAATTTCTTTGTCAGTGGGCAATCATACAAAATCAGCAGGGGATCAAATAATGTTTTGTTCCCCTCTGTGCTGTTTCCGGTGTAGTTTCCCTTTTGGGCCACTAGGTGGTGCTAGTCCCTTATTTTTTACTTTGTCATAGTGAGTGACTTTTGACCTTAGTAGCAGCCATCTTGCTGTACTCAGTTGATGCTGATATCACACTGTTAATGCAGCTATTGTCCATCTATTCATCATCTTTGGAATCGTATACAGAAGCTTTGTCTGTAAGTGTTAGAATGTTACAAGTACTTTATGTCAATCTTATGTTTGTGTTGGTGACGTTGCTCACGATACATTTTATGTTTAGAGAGATTATTTTAAGTACATTGTTACATACATCCTCATTTTTATTGTGAAGAACATGTGCTGTTATCCTTTAATCGAACTGTTGAATTTCTTCATTGCACATTTTCTTTAAGTTTTCTTTTCCTCTGTATTTCAGTTTTACTCTGTTCCACTTGTATTGGAAGTGGTGGTTGGAAATAAATCCATGCTACAATTCAAGGTCTCTGTGGAAAGAGTTATCTATCTGCCTAGTTAAAGAAGGGAAACTCTTTTATGAGGGCAGAATACCCTCTGTATGTTCTCGGCATGACCCAAGGAATATTTTGAGACCAGTTTTATTACAATAGACTAATGTAATGAGCATAAAATTAAGCATTTTTGAAAATTTCATTATTAATTGTTAATGAATGGTTTATCACTTTTGACCAATATGTGGTACTGTTTCCAAATTGATGTGGCGTGGTCAGTGTGAGGTGACAATGTCAATATGTCAATGCTTTGCAGAGATACAGTGTCAGATGCAGTTTTGCATCATTCCATGACTTGTTGCCAGCATGGTCTGAAGATGATCAGAGTCAAATGTTTTGAAAATCAGACAAATGGTCTAGGAGGAGTTCGACAAAGTAGGTATTCAACATAAATTAAAGTGGCTGACAGGAAGTTCAGCTGACTATGGCAAAATTAGTATCTATGTTCTCAGCATGACCCAAAGAATATATTGAGACCAGTTTCATTACAATAGGCTAATATACTCAAAAGTTATTCGCATTTTTGTAAATGTCATTATACCTTTTGATCACCACTAGGTGGCGCTGTGCCGAATCTGTGCAGGTAGCTTTTAACCATTGCAGGTAGCAGGTAACCATTGTTGTTATAACACACACCACGTATGTTCAGAATACACTAAAGCGTTGTGGAGATATGGCTGCATGTCAATTTTTGCATGCTTTTCGTTGAATTCATTTGCACATTATTCGAGAAAGGTAAGAGCATATACTGTAAAAAAACAGGAATGTAGTGTCCGTGACATCACCCGTAGGTTTCTGAAGAGCATTATTGAAGCTCAAAGTGCGTGGAGATGGGCGTCGCTATCTTGGCAGTGCATCACTCCCAGATAATCGAAAATGGGCAAAAAGGCAGGACGTGGGTGGAGCTGGTTGCTGAAACCACGCCCGCCTAGTGCAATGGTGGTGACAGCAGGCAATCCACCTGTCACTCAAGTAGCCATGCCCTTAATTATGCAGGACTTTAAGGCTTAATATAATTTAAACGGATGCGTTATAAAAACAAATCACCCCCCTCACAGTTGTAATAAAGGGCAAAATTAGCTATATAGACCAAAACCACTTTTTGTACCAGGCTGTAAACATATTTTTTTCTGCTGTAAAGTTGGGCATTTTAACATGGGGAGTCTATGGGACTGGGAACGAGTCTCTAACGGCCAGTCGATGAATTGCAGATTCTCATGTTTTTCTTTTGTTGTTTGATTAATATCATTAGCCTAATATAAGAATTGCATACTGACACACATCCAATATTTTCTTAACTGTTTATGTTTAAGACGTAACCGACTGTGTTTACTTGGATACTCGTCAAGACAGCCATTGTTATGTAATATTGTGAGTATTTGCTTATTTGCTCGAGAAGATGCGAAAGTGAATGACCCGATCTTCAATGGCACGATTTTCTTTTTCTATTTGATGTGCTGTTTATACGCAGAAACTGACTTTGGCGTGCATATGAGACGCAATAGTTAGGTTTAGCGGTGTGGGGAAGGTGCGTATCATAAGCACGCCAAAGTCAGTTTCTGCGCATTAATAGCACACCAATTAGAAACAGAAAATCGTGCCATTGAAACACATTTTCATGAGACCAGGCTGCGATTTGCTACTGGCCTGATCGTTCAGATAGCTGATTATAGTTTCAGGGGGGCTGAGACGACAAATAGGGGGGCTGAAGCCCACCCAAAAAGGGTGAACCGCCCCTGATCTGAGCCAATTTTGGTGCAAATCAGACAAACCGCCTGGATGAGTTCGAAAAAGCAGGTTTTTTGAACTATTGAAAATTGAAAAAAAAATCTTAATCTTTAGAATTTTTAATTTTGGTGTCCATTTGAGTCGGCATGAGCCAAGGAATCAGAGGAAAAAAAATTCTGTCTAAACTTTACAGTTCAAAGGTTAGTAGCATGTGCAAATGGGCATTAGTGTTGGTGCTAGAGAGTTTGAGACTCCAAACTTGCTATGGTTAATGTTGAGACTGTCCTCTATAGGCCAGGACACACCAAAGCTGACAAGAACTAGTGGCAACAAAAGCCGATGGTGTTGTCGCCTCACGTTGGCAGTGCCTAGACCAAAAATTTGCACTTGAACACACTGCTCAGACTACAGCCAACTGCAAACTAGCATATGCGTTCTGTGCTTGTGTGAGAGGAATTAACTGTCTTATATCAGCAGCTAT
This sequence comes from Barbus barbus, assembly GCF_936440315.1. Taxonomy (NCBI): domain Eukaryota; kingdom Metazoa; phylum Chordata; class Actinopteri; order Cypriniformes; family Cyprinidae; genus Barbus; species Barbus barbus. Next base: position 7,398,077 of record NC_136722.1, read on the forward strand.
CAATAGTATATATTCATCATCCAAAAGGAAAAACCAGATATACGAGATACAGTATACGCAGATATACAAAATGTAAACAAAGCAGTGCTTGCTTGCCATTTTGAATATCAATTATGTTGATAACTTAAGTGGCTCATGTTGTTATGAAAACATTCACATATTGGAATGCTTGGGAAAGATCTCGTAACGTTAGAACAGTCTTCTATCTTCTTCATTTACTTGCTCGTTTTCATCACTTTCGCTTTCGTATCCAATCAGAGTTCTCACTCCAGCCGATGGCCCCGATGCCAATTTAACATGTTGAATCAGGCATTCTTCCTCCAAAGTGAGCCCGACGAGAGCCAACTTGTGGAACACACCAAACAAACTAGCCTGACATCGACCGAAAGCCGACCATCGGCTGATGTGTCCCGTTCTAATTTCATAACTTTCCAGCAAGCGGTTCTATGGGCTGCCATAGACTGCCAGAGAGGAAGAAGAAGAATAGGAACACCAACGGATACAATAGGTAATGATATCTTCTTCACTGCATTTATACAAGAAAAGTGAACAAAAATGTGTAATAAATTGAAACATTTGTGTATCAAGTCTTTTAATTTCATTAAAAAAAAAGTAAAAATAAAAAGTAAAATCAAATACAATAAATTAATTTTAACCCCCTTTATGCATTTGTGTAAGGTTTTGTTGTTTATTTTTTGCATTCTATGGTTGTAAATGAATTTGAGAAATTTGTGTATTGGGCATTGATGAAGTCTCAGATTTAATTCATTTGTGCTCACCTGGGCTGATTCTAGACACTGGCACTCCTCCAATAGGTGCGAGAGGTTTGTTCATCAGAGCTGAGGTGTCCCAAAAGTCTTGTTGAGACTCCTTGTTATTCAGAGATGGTGTGTTCTTGCTTATTAACCCTAGGATTGATAGAATTATTATGTAAAAACCTAATTTACCCAAAATAGTACATTGATTTTCTGAATTAAACTTTTGTTTAGAAGGCATTTATTTTTAATGAGTCGAGAAAAATTTACCTTTATGCAAATAAGCAGTGATGCAATGTGTCAACTGTCAATGAGATCTGAACATGTGATCTGTGTTCTATGAGATACTCATCTCAAGCCATTACAAATGATTTGTCGTGCAGGGATATTACTTTTAAAAATGTGTGGAAAGCCATGTCAGGAATTGTCAGCATTGTGAGCTAGTTTCAAATATGCACTTATAATCATTCATCTTCATGATAGTATTGATAGTATTGTGCACCGCTGTAATTCATTAACAAAAAAATTAAATTAAAAATAACAAACATGAAGTGACTAAATAAAACTGAGATCTTGCCTGGCAGGTATCTGGACTGGCGCAGGTAATGTTGTCTGGCTGAAGAGGTGATCTGGTGACTAGAGTCTGGTTGGTTCAGTCTGCTGGTGTTTGGTAATTTTGTTACAGTGCTAAATGTATAAAGGGGTTTCTGGTCCTTGGGCCTGCAAAGTTTTTCATAACATAAAAAAAAGAAAGAGTGAAATCTCAAATGGAATAACTGAAATTGAAAGTGCAATAAAGAAGCACAGAAGCTCTATTCTCAAACTCGCAGCCATGATACTAGACTATGATACTAGTAGGTTTCACAGGCATGCTCCCAACACAAAAGTCTGCTAAAAAGATAGGCAGCAACATTATGCAGCTTTCTAAACTAGACAAGCCCTCAGCACAGATCCTTATGGCCAGAAATGAATACATCATGCTAGAACGAGCTGGGACCAAAACAGTTTTTAACAAGAAGGATGTTCTTTGTGATTATGGCCATTGATAAGCCTCTACTACTAATTGTCTACTACTGGCTAACAGAGGTGGGACCGTTTTGCAAGTCACAAGTAAGTCTCAAGTCTTTGCATTCAAGTCTCGAGTCAAGACAGACAAGTCCCAAGTCAAGACGGGCAAGTCAAAGTAAAGTTGCAAGTCCTCAACTTTAAGCTTCAAGTCCTAAACAAGTCATTAGTGCTGCTTGCCCAAAGTAGTATTTCTGCTTTAATTACTAAAGTAAAATTTAAGTCATTAATAGTCTATAGTAAGTATAATTATAAAGATATAATAATTAGTGGTGTTTCATTGAGGAATTAATCATTGTTTGTGAACAAATATAGGCCTAAGTGAATGAATAATTTATTTTAAATCCACTGTTTCATTTGTAAATGATTCAGTGATTTTAATGAAATCTAATCCCAATTTAGTGATTTTAGTCAAATATTTAACAGCTTACTAATACGTAATACAGATGCTCATTTATCGCCACCTACTGATGTAGGTCAACAGACATAGACATAGCTTTATTGACATGATTGTTGGGTATTTATAGTATTTACAAAACATTTATGGTACTTTAAGTCTTAAAGGGGTCATTTGACGTTGCTAAAAAAGAACAATATTTTGTGTATTTGGTGTAATGCAATGTTTATGTGGTTTAAAGTTCAAAAAACACATTATTTCCACATACTGTACATTATTATTATTCCTCTATGCCCCGCCTTTCTGAAACGCATCGATTTTTATAAAGCTCATCATTCTGAGAAGCGAGGCGTGCTCTGATTGGCCAGCTATCCAGTGCGTTGTGATTGGCCGAACACTTCCTCCGTATTGTGATGGCGTAACCTAACGCCGACGAGACTAAAACAAAAAACCCATTACAAACGAAGCGGTGGTTACATACAGTGGGGAAATAATTACTGATTATAATGACTTGTACTGTCTTTTTACGTAAACATGTCACGGAGAAATGCCAAACAACAAGCACTACTCTACACAGCTCAAAACTCACGTTTGAATAGTCAGCAGCAGAAACGTACTTACAGGCTGTGAGTCAGAAGCACCAGACTGACCATGCAAAGTTGGAATTGCCCCACTTTATGGAAAAAGCCTTTTGTGCAAGCCAGCATTGTAGGCTACTCTCCTGCCAGGTACAGGAAATAGTCATCCGTAAAATGTGCTGCACACACTCGAATATTTACATTGGACTGCTCTGGAACACTGTTATAAATAACACTTAACCACTGATTTCTAGTTGTGTCCTCTTTTGGAAGCCCAAACAAAGTACTTTCGCTTTCACAACGAAACACAGCATCTCCAGAACATGGCGCCGGCGACAGCAACAATACTACAGCGAGAATAATAATCATGTCCCCTTATATTGTGTATTGTGGACAAGTCTTAACTTTTAGAAAGAATATCTCTTTGGTTTTGAGACTTTAGTCTTTGCAACTTCAGGGATCTTATCTATGCACAAACAGCTTGTAACACTCCAAAGAGAAAGGAAAACTTGAAATCGCATCATATGACCCCATTAAACAGATACGCTGATTAGGGCTGGGTATCGAGTTCGATACTTTTTAGGCACCGACCGAATTGCCTCGATACCACCGAATATCGAAAAACGTCCTGTCGTTCGGTACCAAATTTCGATACCTAAGGGGTTAATCTCATTAACGTCAGTGAGCCAATAATCCTGCAGCACTAGGTGTGTTTGACTAGAAGCGGCGCGGCGCTGATTGATCAGTGTTTGACATCCGCGAGAGCAATTCGAAAGCGTACGGAGCAGTCTGCTCTCTATATCGCGCAGTATCGCTTAATGTTACTTGACACAGACTGAAGCTCGCGTGACATTTCAGCGTCTGCTGTCTCACTAAATCAGGTCATAAACTCATGAACAACAGCTCCAGAACTGCTCTGAGAGTCACTTCATGAGCATTTTACCATTTGATTTGAGTAAAACTTGCGTCATATCATATACACACAGAACTGTAAAGGTATTCCCGGAAACCCGTCAAAATAAAAGTTCGGTTTAACTTCAAAATAAACGTTCGGTTTTATTTCTGCCGACACTGTGGCAGAAATAAATTAATATTGTTCAGCAGAGTGTACATACTTCTACTACTAGGCTACTATTAAAATTATTAAAACTCTTATTTTTTAATTAATGATCACACAACATTTCTTCCGTGTTTTAATTTTAATAGTAAAATTTTGTTTGCCAAAATAATAAATAAAGTTTTATTTTCAATAATTTAAAAGAAAAATTAAATGAATTTTTTTATGCCTTCATTTGAAAACCAGATAAAGAACACAGAATTTCTGAGGAAAATATTTCATAAGGCTGTTTTAAGAATAAATTTGAGTTTTTATGCATTCAAATAATTAGACATACTACAACACAGAATAATTTTTATAAAATAAAACATATTGTGAAAGAAAATAAAACACCCACTTATGAAAGTGGATAAAGATTTTAAATTTCTTGAAGTCTTTAACAACCTAGAATAAATTAATAGAAATGATGATTCTGTCTGAGCTATGCGTTTTAAAACGAGCACGCACTAGTGTAAACTGAAAACTATTTGAGCTTTATTAAAATTATTTGTACTGATTTATTGTGTTGGCTATATTTTGTTCCTTTGTACAGTGGCTCAGGAGATAAGTCTTTGAGTCTGTATACATGTCAGCAAGCTGAAAAAATAAAACCAAAGTTTTTGAGATAATGTAATCTTGTTAAAATTGATTTCATAAAATTGGTATCGAAAAAAGTATCGTTCAGGAACCGGTATCGAACTCAAGGTATCGGTATCGATATCGAACATTTTTGAACGATACCCAGCCCTAACGCTGATACAGAATTTTAATTACTGGGCAAAGAGATACATGAAATGAAGCTGAAAGTAAATATATAACAATAGTTATAATATGTAAATGTTAAATAAAAATAAGAAACCATCAGTGAATGGGTTTAAACGACGGATTGGATAATGTGTTTTCTTATAGCTCTATATTATTTTATGTTCTTATATAGGCAATTCCTTCAACAAATATTGATAAATTATTCAAATGTCATGCTGTCATGGAGACAAGTGCAATAGTTATAATCATGACACTGCACTGTATTTTTGTTATTCTTCATTCAAAATAAAATGTTAATATTTAATATAAAATTTAATATTTTCTTGGCCACAAGTAAACCAAACATGTCTGGCACTACACCATTCACTATAGTAGGTTTAAGAAATGAGGCATGCAAAATTATTCACGCGAAAACTGTAGCTATTTAGCTATTACACAAATATATGTAAGTGACTGCATTTTGTGTTTTAAACAAGTTCATAATGATTGATGAGTTCATAATGATTGATTGATCACAGTTGATGGCTTAGTTTAGGGTCTATATGTGGCCTACTATGCAGTAAGAGCCTGTCGGATTTACAAGTGAATTCATCCATTTCTTCTGAAAGTGAGTGGCTGGTAAACAGGAACAATATAGTGAACTTTATAGGTAGGCTACATACAATGTGTGTTTGACGTGAAAAAAAATCCTATTATTATTGCCATTTCCACATACATTGTGTTTCTTCTTATTATTATTATTATTATAAATGGTTTATAGTGATTATGTGTATTTTAAATGTCTAAAATATTAAATAGCCTTAACATTATGTGGATGAAAACACTAACAAGCACTCACTGAGCGAGTCACTCTGGCTAAGTGCCAAAAGCTGCACTAATCAAGACTAAGTCGAGTGGCAAGTCTTCTTTGATTATGTCGAGTCAAGTCACAAGTCCTCAAATTTGGGATTTGAGTCCGAGTCAAGTCCAAGTCATGCGACTCGAGTCCACAACTCTGCTGGCTAAATATCAACTCTACCTTCATGTTCAGACCATAACACTCCCTTTCCCCTAATGCCAGTGATGTATGCTGACCTTTATGCAGAAAGAGACTGATGCAAAATTTACTGAATAACATCAATCTTGTAGCCTCCTTAAACCACACCATTTTTGTTCATTTGGCCAGAGGAGAACTGGTCCTAAGGTTTTTTCCTCCATTTCTGTCAAATGATGGAATTTGGGTTCCCTGCCACTGTCACCTTTGGCTTGCTTAGTGGGGCTCAAAAGACACTTAAAGGTGCTGTATGTAAGTTGTTGACTCTACTAAAGCGTAAAAATACCATAATATGTTTGCAGATATTTAAGAAACATGCTAAGTTAACATACTTGTTTATCTGAAAAACAATCATATAGTCAGTTATTCTCCTTTGAAAATTTGCGTTCCGGTCCGGTCTGTTTTGGTTTGTGAAATCCGCCCACTACCAGTTTACCCAATTGTATTTCGGCACACTGGGTTGCCAGTTGGCAGAAAACACAGCGTATTTCATTTCAGTCATCATCATGTGCGCTCGTTCTATGGAGAGAGAATTGTGTCTTTATTACATGCGCGAAAATAAATGATCCGAGAGAAAAAAAAAAGTTTGAGAGAAAAAGTTATCACACTGATAGCAAAAAAGCATTTCATGAGAGAAAAAAAAATATTTGAGAGAAAAGGTTTTCATACCAATAGCAAAAAATAATAATATTTGAGACTAAAAAAAGTTTTGAGAGAAAGTATTTTCTCATAGAACATAAAAAAATATACATTTGAATTTTTTTTCATTATTTCTGAGAAATAAAATCTCTCTCAAAATACTTTGAAAAAAACTCTCAAATATATATTTTTTGCTATCAGTGTGAAATCATTTTCTCTAAAAAAAAAAAGTGTTTTTCTCAAAACGCTTTTCTTTGCTCTCGATGCAATTTCTTGCTCTCGTGTCAGATTTTGCTTTCACTGTGAGAATTGTGTCATGGGCGGGGCCACGTTCCTATTGGCCAGTCGGGTGAGCATCGTCTTGTCTTGGGAGTCGAACTGAATCATTACACCATTGCTCGGTTCACCTGCATGATACCGCCTCTGCCTTATGGCTAGTTTAGTTGAGCACGGACACTCCAATGTTTGGGTAAGATGATGACACACAGCTGGCTTAGCAAGTTCAGCATCACTGAAGATTAAACATTAAAAAATAGCACTCATATTCAGGAATGAATGTGTATTATATTATTTGCTTGCTAATCGCTAGTAAAGCTAACCAGCCATCATGCTAGGTAAACTTGCAAACTCACCTGGTTTATATACTATTTTTAAATCAAATGCCAAATGAATGTTTTGATTTAAGATAGTTTCACGCCTTATTTAGTGAGTAGTGAGCTAGTTTCTACCTTTGCACTTGCTAGCCTCAAAGCACCTGAAGAGTAACTGTTTGTTCATCATATACAACCTCCTGTACAACTATCAACTAACGTTAGTATGCATGGAAGGTGGCAACCCTATAGCTATCTAACTTTAGACAGTGATTGATATACCGTTTGAAAGTATCTCACCTAGTTTTGTTTAAAATAAGTTAGTCTTTGTATGGTGGTTGCACTACACGTTTAGCTACACTGCACATGTAGCTTGCAAACTCAGCTACACAGGGCTTATTCTAAATATTTTTAAACATCTAGCCGAGGTCTAGAGCTGACAAGGTAAATTCAGGTCTAGGACTAACTCTTACATTAGCAACCCACGAATATGTTTGTGCCTGTACTGTCATAGTAATTAAATTTATGCTGCTATATTTATAGCATATATTTCACATATGCATAGCCTTCATGTCAACTTATCTGTATTTCCTCCATTTAAATAGCATAGTCTAAGTTAAAGATTTTAGAGTTATATTGCTCTATAGCCTACCTATAGTGAGCGATACAGATGCTAAACACAATAATAATCATTTTAGGTTATAGTTCAGTTATAGGTTCAAACAGAAAATGTATCATATTGACCTTAAAACAAAATAGTTTATTCTGAGTCCATGGAGTAAAACTGTACAGGAGGTTGTATATGATGAACTAGGGCTGGGCGATATATCGGATGACATTGTTATTTTCATCTCGTCAGTAAAGCCGGTTCCTTGATTAGTAGTAAATCGCCATCACCTGCTTTCAGATGGAGCGGCATTTACTACCAAAGTTCACTGACAAGCTGAACCATATCGCATTAATTATTGCAGGCGATACGTCTGTGATAATGAAGGGGAAATTGCCCCGGTTGTCAGTGAACTAACGTTACGAAGCTAGTGAAAACTTCACTTACAGTGAAACTATCTAAATCAAAACATTCATTTGGCATTTGATTTAAAAATAGTATATAAACCAGGTGAGTTTGCAAGTTTACCTAGCATGATGGCTGGTTAGCTTTACTAGCGATTAGCAAGCAAATAATATAATACACATTCATTCCTGAATATGAGTGCTATTTTTTAATGTTTAATCTTCAGTGATGCTGAACTTGCTAAGCCAGCTGTGTGTCATCATCTTACCCAAACATTGGAGTGTCCGTGCTCAACTAAACTAGCCATAAGGCAGAGGCGGTATCATGCAGGTGAACCGAGCAATGGTGTAATGATTCAGTTCGACTCCCAAGACAAGACGATGCTCACCCGACTGGCCAATAGGAACGTGGCCCCGCCCATGACACAATTCTCACAGTGAAAGCAAAATCTGACACGAGAGCAAGAAATTGCATCGAGAGCAAAGAAAAGCGTTTTGAGAAAAACACTTTTTTTTTTTTAGAGAAAATGATTTCACACTGATAGCAAAAAATATATATTTGAGAGTTTTTTTCAAAGTATTTTGAGAGAGATTTTATTTCTCAGAAATAATGAAAAAAAATTCAAATGTATATTTTTTTATGTTCTATGAGAAAATACTTTCTCTCAAAACTTTTTTTAGTCTCAAATATTATTATTTTTTGCTATTGGTATGAAAACCTTTTCTCTCAAATATTTTTTTTTCTCTCATGAAATGCTTTTTTGCTATCAGTGTGATAACTTTTTCTCTCAAACTTTTTTTTTTCTCTCGGATCATTTATTTTCGCGCATGTAATAAAGACACAATTCTCTCTCCATATCGTTCCTGTTGGTGTCCTCAGTCTGGCAACCTGTGTGTGAGTCAAGTCTGAGGAGGAGGGGCCGGGTGAAAAAAACCCTCTCCAACATTTTGAATTTGGACTGCAATACCTAGTTCATTCACTAGGTGTCAACCCTACATACAGCACCTTTAATATTCAGTAATATTACAGATTTGAAGGCACTGACACTATCGGATGAGAACAAAACTTAAACTAAATTGAGCTGAATAATGACACTACCGTCTTCTTTAGAAATATTTTAGAGCCAAATCAAATGTTAATAATTGAGAAATTTTGCAACATTGACAGTTACTGAACTGAACTGATTCAACATTGAACTGACTCAAGCTAAATACCAACACTACTGTCTTCAGTTGAACTGCTTATCGCTGCATTGACCTAGTTTCATAAATGATGAGCAAACATAGAGCCATACATAGCATTTCAAATGAAATGGTTCAATTTCTGTTTGGATGCCTTGTTAGAAGTTTAGTAGATAGCAAGGCTGCTTAGTAGGTTTCGAATAGTGTGCTAATTGAAATGTGCTAAAACTGCTGATGTTAAGCTCTGAATGTAGAGATCATACTGTGTAGTAGTTTTCTCCTCCTCGGGGCCTTTACTTGGTTTTTTAGAGAGGGTTGCTGCGGTATCAGAACTGTCAGACTCATCCCAGCTGTCTGAGGGTTTCATGTTGGTCTGTCCCCACCTTCTTCGTCCGTTCTTCAGCCCAATCAAACTGTTCTCACCCCCGACCACCTCATGTTAGGAACACAAAGTATCATTGTACTGATGTTCATTTAGGTACTCATATGCAATAGAGAACTATAACAGGTATTATTTAAGTTTCATTTTGATTTATCACAATTCTATTTGTCAAGAAAGGGAGAAGTGGCTCAGTGGACATTTGGCTTATTTAACAGACTGTACTGCATCATACAATTATTATTAAATATTTTGAGTCACTTACATTTTTATGCTTAATTCCCTGTTCAAATTTCCAAACTGATAAACAAGGTAAAATCATTGTCTATGATAATCAAGATTGTGCCACAGATGCAGTAAAAAAAATAAAAATAAAGTTAATAATAAAATACAACTTTTAAGATTTTGCTATATCATGTGGCATAAAACAACAAATCCATAATGGGAATCTTTATGTTTTTCAAAGGTAATTACAACATTACATCTGAGAAGGAGGTTTTGTACCTTTTGTGTGTATGGAGTGAGAGGATCTGTCTGAGAAAGAGACTGGGGCAGAGGAATCTGCTGCAGTGGCTGATGGGAGCTTCTGCTTTGACCTTTAGTCTGTGACGGCAACGCTGGTTCTGAGACAGACTGCAGCTCTGATCTGGATTCAATAGGCAGGGTCGTCTTTATCTGAGCCTTCCGTACATCGGGGGTCATGGGTAGAGGGCCCAGAACTTGTCCTACTTGGAAGTAGGGGTATCGGAGTGCCTAAAATGATGTTTAGAAACAATTACTTACACAAACATTAATATTCTCTTTATAAGAATAATTAAAATATTAATGTTAAAAATGAATTGAATTGAAATAGTTCTTCTCCACCCCCTTTCTCCCCTGCTTTACAGCACTCTTTGCACATTTGTATGCATTACACATTATTACTATAGTCTGAAATGTGACATGTTTGTGTCAGACGTAAGAGAGATATAGTAGGCGACCTTGTGTCAAAATTTGACTGATGAGGTCATAAAAATTCCACCCCCACACCTCCCTCCCACCCATAACTAGACAGTAATGTAATATATAAGTAATGACTGTTTTTTTCCTGTTAAACATGTCAAGATGAGCTAGTGTTGTTAAAACAATTTTAGGAAAAGTTAGAAAATAAAACAAAAAGTATTAGATACGTTCGTCAAACAATATGGCAGTTTTTCTATCATTACAATTTAACCCTCTGAGCCCGACAAACGCGAATACGCGTTTTGGGGCAGATTTTCCTGATAAGGCAGAAAAGAGCTTGAATTACTCTGCCATGTTTGATCGTTCAGATAAGAGCAATACACCATTCGAATCTGTAAGGGGTCTTCTTTTATTTGTATTCACTCATAATAACAACTAAACTTTGTGCTTTTGAAGAATAAAGAAAACAAACAGCGTGCGCTCTCGGTCTTCTCCGTCTCCGCGATCTGTTTTCAGAAATGCGTCACTAAAATGAAGTGTAACTCAGCGAATACTCAACACAGACACATGAGAGTTATCTCTATATGAAGCTTGAAGTGTCTTCTTTGAAATGAAGTAAGTCATATCGAAAACAAATATTCTGTGATGAAGTAATCCGTATGAAACCAACACAATGTCCAGTCTGTCCCGTCTAACTCATTATTTTTCATGAGATCCCGCCCCCTCGCGTTCACATGCAAATAACCACGTGACCCGCGCGCGCGGAGCATAAACAAAGCGTCAGTGAGGAGTTCATCGCTGCTACTGTTACTTTCTGGAAGAAGACGCACTGAGTAAAGGCTGGATTTCCCTCAAAATCGATCTGATGAGTAAGTAATGTTTATTTTATTTTCTGCATTAGTTAACGTGTTATTGTGACATAAACTTGAACACATTACTAGTTGGGTTGTTCCCAAACTACAACACGATAAATGCTACGCATCTAAGAATGTTTAGACCATGTTTATTATTAATAATCTGTTCACAAATATATTTTAATAACGTGCTAAACTATAACAATTAGTTCTCAGATATAAAATATATGTTTTATAGTTCGAAGTATATCCTTTTATAGTACAGAGTCTATGACTGCAGAATCATATCTTTTATACTATAAAATCATACATGATGTTCAGGATGACTATAATTCCTGACTAAAATGTTTGAAATCCAGTAAAACATTGTGAATATGATGGGCAATTCATTGTATTTAAATTTCTTACGGCGCGAGTATAAAACAATAAAAGTAATATGAGAGTACATAACATGATGAATGCTACGAGTCTAAGTATGTTTACAACATGTTTATGATTAATAGCCTACTCTGTTCAAAAATAGATTTTAATAACGTGCTAAACAATAATAATTAGTTTCTCAGATATAAAATGTTTTTTTTTTACGATAATACAAAGCATGAATGAGTCTATGACTACAAAACACACACATATATACATATATACATACTATATATATATATATATATATATATATATATATATATATATATATATAGATGCTCCTGATATAAACATGCTCACAAATGTTTTTTCTCTTTTTTTGGTTGTTTGTATTTTATTGAATCAGACACCTGCACCACAGATGATGAATCCTGCTGACTTTCAGTCTCTTCCAACTGTTTTCCTCTGAGAGCGCTGCACTAACATCAGAAGAAATCCATGGAAAGTAGCAGAAACACTTAAATAACACGTAAATATCAGGTATGATTTATTTGCTTCACTTGTTGAACAGAATCTGTTGCAGGAACGAGTCAAAGTCTGTTCATATCTCTGTGGTTAGATCAGTGCACAATAATGTGTCTTTGACCTTCATTATGTATGTTTTGATTATACTGTGTTGTAAATAAAATACAAATCATTTAAAAAACCCATTTTTTCAGTCTCCTCACACTCTCTTACCTGCCTCAGTCACAGTCACACTGATGGGCCATTAGCACCTTTAGGGGAGGGCCCTTTGTCTCTCAGGTGAGAACCACTTAATATTCAAGCCCATTACCACTCCCTCGCATATTGGATTTCGAACACAAAACATGTCTTTAAAAATTTTAATCAATGTATTGTTTTCTGTGAGCAAATAAACAAGATGATTTTCACACAATTGTGAAGTAAATATTCTAGCCTACAAGATCTGGTTCTCAAAAGTCTTGTAAACAATTGTTCTGTATGTGTTTTATGGTCTTATTTGAGTGACTTCAAAATGTTAGTTTTTCACTAACCACGCATAAACGTTGTTTTCTCAAAAACACAATCATGTACATAAATGCTGCTAACATAACATTGTAGCCCAGTTTGTGCTGTTTACAGTGTTATTAGACTTTAGCCATTTATATTTTTATAAGCAACTGAAAAAAGCACAAATGTCAGGGCATGTCGAAAGTTCTCCAGGTCCCCAAAACACCCTCAGGGCCCAGAGGGTTAAAACTAGTTAGTTTGACAAAGTTAAATATAAAGAAGAAGAGGTGAGCATGTTCGCTCATCTATAACAAAAAGCATCAGGTACGTTCGTTAAAACAATGAGATATTTGTCAAAATCTATGTTGCACTTTTTAAAAAAAGGTAGAGTTTGTTACAAGTTAAATAAAATAGAGCTGACCGACTTACCGTGATCTAAAATAAATAAATATCAGATTGTTAAGCAAGAGTATAAGATACTTGTCAAAATCTATGTTGCACTTTAAAAAAAAAGTTAAGAGTCTGTTACAAGTTAGAAAAGAAAAAAGAACCGCATATCTTACGGTGCTACATCCTCACACTGCGGTGTTAAAACACAGAATGAGCTTACGAGCGCTGCGGTCAGACCGTGCCCCCCTAACCCGCCCCTAACACCGGAGGAGAGACCAATGCAAAGATTTAAGATGTCTTCCGGTAGATAAAAACGAGTTGATAAAAGTCCCTCACAGCAGATCCGTTCTCATATTCCGGCTTAAGGGGTTTGGATGGGATTTGGATTCCGTCTTGATATAAAGCCAGAAATTCCAGCTTAAAATGTTTAAAAGCAAAGGGGTTTTTATCGTACACCCCTGAAAAAGCCGAATTTTCCATCATTGCTAAAATGATAGATTTTGGTAGTGTTCAGAGAAAAATATTTTCTTTATTAGACACAGGAGATCCTACCGGCATAGAGAAATTCTTCAGACACACACGTTCTATGGGGTATTTAGCAGTGGTTGATAGAAGAGCCTGTACGTGTCCTAACCGAACACCTGGTGAAACCGAAACTTTTTTCACAAAAAGAGATGCTGATACAATATTGAGTTTATAAGCGATAGTGTCATCTCGCATCAGGCAAAACTCGTCTTTACCTCTCGTCATCCGTATTTTTATATCTACACCGTTCAACATTAATTTTTCTGAAAGAAAATATCACTATGTATGTTCGTCTTTCGGATGAGACGTTAAACCAAGGTCCTGACTCTCACATACAATTCTGTAGCATATGGCACTTCTCGTAAAGAGTAGTGTCCTGGCCAAATTCCCTCTACTGGCCCTTGTCAATCATGGCCTCCTAATAATCCCCATACACTTGATTGGCTCTATGACTCTCTCTCCTCTCCACCTGTAGCTGGTGTGTGGTTGGCGTTGTACTGTGGCTACCGTCGCATCATCCAAGTGGATGCTGTACACTGGTGGTGGTTGAGGAGAGACCCCCCCCCCACACACATGATTGTAAAAACGCTTTGGGTGTACAGCAATACACAAAGCGCTATATAAAATTATGGGGGCTAGTAATTCTACGAATTAATTAAACGCCGCTCGCTTCATTAATCCTGTATTTGCTCCCGCGGGGTCGGTAGCATCCATGTGACCTGCTGTATCTCTGTAAAACAATCCTGCTGAAAAGACACTTTCGAGGGTATCTTTTCCGAAATTTATCAGCGCTTCGATCAAACATCTGTAAGGATACGTGCTAGAACTCTGCGTTATCAGATGGTCGCCTAGAGAAACATCCACCTTTATTAAACCGACAGGTGCACCGTCTGCTATATTGGTGCCGTTTGGCCTGGTTATTTTGATCCGAGTGTATAACAGCGTGTTATTTAGATCGATGCAATCTTCACCCGTCCCCACAATAAAAAATTCTAGCGGTGATGAATAGATAGATTGCAAATAGATGTGGTATTTCGACGTAGGTACTTTTTTCAATAGACGTCTGGGTCATAGGAACGGTAAATATATCTAGTTTGGATTTAATACATTCCTCCAACATGTTGTGGAATAGAGACATGGTTTAGAAAGTAGTGTTCAGCGGTCTTTTGAATATGGACAGTTTTCTTTACATGTTTCTCACGGGAGCGTTTTGCGACCGTATGCTTCTTACAAGTACGTTTAGCTTTCTTCACTCGGCCACTCCCCCCTACGCATTCGCTCTCCAGGCGGTTTAAAAGATCCCCGTTACCATTTTGACCATTGTTGTTGTTATTATTATTATCGTTATACAATCTCGATAGGGTTGTGGTTACAACGTCGCTAGCTATATTTCTCGCAGCGGCTTTTAGATGCGGTTTTGCAATACTAAAACCTCTTTTCAACAGAGGTAGAGCAGTTCTGAAAAGCGCTATGAAAATTCCTCCTATACCAGCCTATACTATACATAACAGGACCGCCAGCAAAGTCGGGTAACCTGTTACCCGCTTGGTTTCGGTAGTAAGCGACATAGCGTTCGGGGTCCAGAATCACGTAGTTTCGTTAAAAACAAAAAACCTATTTCACAGGTCTGAAGTGGAGTTTAGCCACAACTTTACCGTAAGTGAAACAGACGTGTTTGTTTTGATCGTCTTTGACTTCGATGCAAATGTCTGTAATATTAGATTTATTCACAGGCGCGTAAATGTGGCTTATCGAATCTAACACTGACGATGTCGTTAGACGCTCCCTCTATATGTACAGTTCTCAGTAGCGGTACATATGAATCGCCGACTGATTGATATTCGATCATCTGTGTATAAAAATCATCATCAATTTTATCATGCTATAAAAGGCTCCTCTTATGTTGGCCTGACGCTGGGCATACGTCACAACAGGTGCGCCATCAGAATGATCTGTGCAAGGCTTTTTTACAGAACCTAGAGACACACCCGTTTTTAAGCCTAAAATAATAGTCAACTTCCTGTAAAATATCAAAGATGTGTTTGTCGGTGCTTTTAGAAATATCCTGTTTTTGACTTGATCGTATCCAAGGGTCACTCTAGGAGGTAGATTTGCATTTATTTCTCTAACCAGAAACAGTACGTCCTCGTAATATCCTGATTTTAACGTATTAGATATGTTTTGAACATTTTTTTCTTTAATATAGATAATCACACCCTCACCCGCTTTGTGATGTTTCTCATCATACCCTAGTATGCTGGGGGCAGTGTTAATAATAAATGCCGCATCCTCCTCATTAAATGTGTACCAGGAAATAGGATAATAAAATTAGATCAAACTGACTTCCCACTGGCCTTTGAGGTTCATACTTCTGGCAAGACTTGTTTTGTAATTAGAAATACGGTTGTCTGGATACACATCCATCGGCGCGTTGCAAGGAAGCGTAATGTAAAAACCGCCCTCGCCCATGATGTAGATTATCACGAATGATGCTTATGATGTCCTCGCCGTTACTTTAAAGGATTCTGTATGTCCAAGATGTCCTGTTCTGGCAACCATAATGAAAATTTAGTCCGCCATCCCCACCATTTTGCCATACAAAACATCTGTTTTCCTCTCTTTTTTTATCTAAAATCTTTTCTATTTTAAACAACTTATCTTGATTCACAATCATTTTTTGTAATTATTTTTCATAAAAACATCCGTCAATAATATCCCCACCATAGTCTTTTAATCTGTACACCGGTGGGGTCCGGGGTATACAGGCAGCTATAGTGAAAAACTCTTCTGTGTAATTCTGCTCATACCCCTTAACATTCCTGACTTTAGACACCCTAACCACATCGCCAATTTTATACCTAAAGACAGGTGCATCTTTACGCATCCTTCCATACAGATTATTAAACACCTCCGCTTCGTTTTCTTTATGAATGTTCAGGGGTCGCATTTTAATGCTTTTGTGATCACTCATGTTCTACCCATCTATAAGATCTTGTAAGATATCGTAATAACGCTTTCAATTGATGGCTGTTAAAAATCGTGAGAACCTGTCTCGAAGCGTCCAGTTAAAGCGTTCTATCACTGATGCTTTGACGTCACTTGCTGTAGCAAAATGATGTTATACTTTTTCATCAGTTGCTGGAAATGTTTGTTGAAAAATTCAGTACCTTTATCAGTCTGTCATTTTTGCATTACACGGTTTTCTTTGAGTATAGATTCGAATGCTTTCGTAACCTCCTTTCACGACTTATTCTTCAGCGGGTGCGCCCATGCAAACTTGCTGAAAACGTCTATACAAGTCAGTAAAAATTTTATATTATCGTTTTCTTTTGAATAAGCAGACATGTCAACCATATCTGCTTGAAACTGTACATCTTTCCCGTACACCACTACCCTATTACGCTTGTATTTGATGGGTGCAGTTCTGTGTAATGTATACGTGTCCTGAGAAGCTAACCAATCCGTCACTTCTTTATCCTTGAGAGTGACCCCGTATTCCTGTAACACGCCACGTTTTAACCATTCTTTACCTCCCAAAGACCCTGGCTCTGAAGGGTTGTAGTACACCTTTTTCATTAATTCAGACATCTTACTCCAGTGTTTTTTTTTTTTTTAATAATGACCGAGCTGTTAGTGTTGTAGGATATCAGAGACTGAATCAGACCATTTTAAGATGCATCAGGACACTGAAACCTGAGGAGCTGGAATGCAGAGAGGCCTTAAGGAACAGGACGTCATAAATCTAGTTGGAAGCAAGCAATCCCAACTAGCAAGCTCTCTTTCACCAAACAACTTGCAACACTGAGGAAAAAAGAAACACTTATTGATAATTCCAATTCAAGAAGGAGACTGTCAAATTTGTTGCAAGTAATCAAGACTGATGTTCACACGTAAACCTGTGATAGAAAATCATTAGCTACAGACTCTTTCGGGCGTGTCTCCACACATAAAAGACCGTCCAAACCAACATTCCTTCTCTAAAGAACATGCATTCGTTCTCCTTAGAACTATACAAAAACTTTCTTCTCCATATGCACATAAAATCATCCTAAAAGGACATTTTTATGTTGTACCCACATATCATGTTTTAATCAAATAATATGTGTCTTTTTAATCATTATTGAATAGCTCGAGCCTTAAAGATAAATATTGCATATTTAGTATGTATAAGCTCGAAAATTCATGCTGTGAATGTTTCTTCCAATCAATTCTTTGTCAAAGGCATCATAGTCTTATTATGAAATCATGTTCAAAAAGGTAGACTTTGCCAAAGCCTGTAAAATTCGGACCATGTGACTGATAACAAGCTGATTTATGATGTAAAGAACACACCCTTGCTAAGCAAGGACAGTTTCTAATTGGTCAAGACGTCCAGATGGGACGGTCCAGAAGCTGAGTTTAAAACCTCAGGACATCGTAAAATACACTCTCTTACTCCTCTCTCTGTTACATCACTCTTCGTACCCTTGTCCCTCTCACCGCGTGCGTGCTGCTCTTTGAGCGTGCTCTGGCCCACGTGCCATAATGAGAAAGAAAACAACTTAGTCTCGTTACATCTTTTTTTTTATTCTTTTACTTTAGTTTATTTTCTTTCCGTGGAGTTTCGTGTTCTAATGTAAGTTTGCTACAAGTCCAGCTCCGACCCGCTTCAAACTTCAACCAGAAAGAACTCCGCATCCTCAGACAACGCCCAAGAGACATCACTTCAAAGACTACTGAACTTCCAGCCAATCAGACACTTCGGGGAACCCCCTGTCTGCAACGAGGACACAACCCCGTTACACAGGCAAAGCAAGCAACACACCTCCAGATTCTAACAGGTTCTAATTGGTGTATTTAATATAAATTTTAGCCTCATTGAGAAACCCAAAGCGAGGGTTAAATAAGTGATTGATGGTTGTTCATGTCTATGCAATTGAACATATTGCTGTAAACTTGGGATTTCACATTTCCATTCTCTTAAACTCATCCTTTCCTCACTTTCTCTCTTTCTGCAACGTGTGAATGTGTGAATGCTTGTGTTCATGTGTTAGATTAGTTTATGTTTTAGGTTTATATAAATAAAATCTGATTTATATTTGTAAAAGAGAAGTATCTTGTGTTTTCTGCTCACAAGTTAATGCCTTAATCTGTCGATTTCGTTACTGTGCTATTTAATAGTGTTTTCACTATATTTTGGATTTTAATATCCAGTACAGAGTTTGTCATACGGCTCGTTCAGTGAATCGCCGTAACACTGATTCTGTTCAAATCCCTATAAAATCATAAATGATTCCCTTTGAGCTAAATATTACGTATTAATATTAATATTATAAAATGTTAACCCTACATTTTTTTATTGGTGGAGGTTAATATTATATGTAATAACCTTACATATTGGTGGAGGATGCTTGGGCAGATTAATCTAAATTGTGAGCATAAACCAAGTTATTTAATCTTTTTCTGTTGCCGCGGATGAGAGACGAGACTACAGTGTGTGTGTGCGCGTGCGCGTGAGTGACGTCAGCTGCGCGCGCCCCGCTTGAATGAATGAAGACAGCAAAAGAGCTTCTCAAACTGCAGTAAGTGAACTTAAAGTTAACAGCTGAGATCGTACAATAAGGTCGAAATTGAGCGTGTTCCTCTCTTTCTGTAATGCCTTGTTTTATAGTTGAAGTGATGTCCTGCGGGTTCCAGGTCAGTCAGTAGCTATTCTCCCGAATCTCAGTCTGTTAGCAGAACGAAGCTAAACTGCAGTGATTCAAAGGGAAATAAATCGGTGGATAAAGAATAGTTTTGAGCGTGTTCCTCGATCCTATTCATCAGAGCCATTATTATTCATAGTTTGATTAGCAGTGCGTGTTCCATTGTTAAATCATCTATGACTCCCTCAGTTAAACATTAGACAATAACGCTTGTCTGTTTGTGTAACGATACACTGTTCACTAAGTGAAGTTAATCTCGCTCAACACTGCGTGTGTCCGGGAGATTTTAATGGGAGTTTTTAAAAAAAGCTTTATCAAGTAAAGTTTAACTTTGAACCAACAGCGAAGAAAACCTGTTGTGTTTATGTGTCCAGAGAAACTGGCACGGCTTCTGATACAGCACTGCTTCCCTGCAGCACCAAGCTGCTATTTTAATAAGTTTAACTCTGAACGAACTGAGAGTTTAAGCGCCACATCGCAGAACAGCTAAAAGCGGTGTTGTTTATTTGTACAGTGTTGAAATGCGCTGACATTTCATGTAACATGCTTAACTGTACTAGCAATGCAACGTTTGTTTTGGTTTCCACAGTTACAATCGTGACACGGAAGTCTTAACTTACTTCCGGAGCAACTTTGTACTGCGCACGCGCAGCACATCGATGCTGATGTAAACAAACTCATGCTGTTGCTAAGCTAACGAAACGGTTGTTTACCTGGTACAAGTCTATGCTAAAGATTAGCCTCAAAGGCTAGCAGTTAGCATTAACCTCCAGTGGTTTAATGCAGTGTGTATTTGAAAATATAAAGTGGTTTAACCCTTTAAACACCTTTCAACTAATAGACTTGTTGGTCTTTCTATTTCTCATTTCTCTAATTTCTCACTTCTTACCACTTATTTGCATTTTACTAGAAAGGGAAATACTAGTTCACAATTATTAATTGTGTCAAATTCAAAATGTAATTAAAACATTACATTTATTTGGAATCATTCAAATTTCCCTCAGATCATTTCATATGATCAATACTTCTAGTATTCTCTTCTGGGCCTAATCATTTTAGATACAAATAAGTCTTGAACTTGAAAAGTTTAAGTAAACTTATTCTATCTAATTGATTTATTACCCATATTAATAGATTCTATTCAGACTTATACTCACTCATTACATTATTGCGTTTTATTTCCTCATTCTTCCGGTTTTGGTTATACACTTAGCCAATATTTTTATTTACTGATTTCCTCCTTTAATTTCAATTTTTGTTTATTTTTGATATTTTATTACTTTTCATTTTACTTTGTCTCACCTGAGCATTAATAGGAGACATTGTTATCCGTCACTACGAGTTCAAATAAATTTAAGAGACAAATCTCTTTCACCAAAATTTATTTTTGTTAAGTTGTGTAGCAACTGAAAACAACGCTCTACTCGTAGTCGGCATAACTGCTTGCTAGTGGACTAGCATTTACTGTCTCTTTCTCTTCTCTCCTGCTTTCTTTCATCTTCACTTTTCACATTTGTGGGGACCTGTAAGAACCATCAATCAATTCTAAGTGAATGTGATACACAATCTTGTCAAAAGGACTAATCATCTTTACGAATTTGATTGTAATCGTTCTTCCTAACCTCCCTACATTAAAAACGCAATCAAAATTTTAACGTCTCATGCAACGCTGAGATCAATTTTAATAGAGAAGTTTTGAGCAACCGTTGCCTTCGCAGCCTCCCTGGTGAGCGGTCCAACTGTAAGGTGTGAGTTGTCAATCCTGTCAGACTAAAAAGAGATATCAGAATTATTATTATATTCATTTGTCTAGAACAGAGATTTAATAATATTGTTTGCCTTCTTGATAACATTTAATTGAAAGAAAATTTTTTTTTTAATAAATAATTCCTCATTTGAAAAAAAAGGGGAATTGTTTATTTTAATTGAATTTGCTTTTCACCTGTTTCTCTCTTTCCCCTCTTCCTCATTAGAGTGACGAAGTCTTCACATCTTTAGTCTACCACCTAGACACTGCGACCAACACAGTCATCACCACCACACTACATTAGTGGTTCAAAATCACTGACACAACACTTAGTTGCCTCACCACACCTAGGCTTTTACTCCACACAGATCTGTGTCAGTCTCTCTTCTCCCTAGCGTGCCAACATGCCGCAGACTGCAAACCCCTTTGCACAAGGGGAAGATGGGAACACTTGGCTGAGAGGCACGACAGACAGCCTCACCCCCAAGACCCTTGAACTGTTATTATTTTTAATAATAATCCTAAACCTGAGAAGATTCCTGACACAAGATTCAAGCCAGAACAACAACCACGAGGAGCTAGTCAAAATCTCCAGCTCTCTAAGCTATGCCTTCACAACCCAGCTGAAACTGAGCGACAAGCACGTCACACACCTTCAAGAGGAGCTGACACGTGTTCAACGCCGCATAGACAAGCTGGAAGTGAAAGTTCAAGATCAACACAAAGCACCGAACGAAAGGGAGCAGGAAACAACGGAACAAGTTAAGGAGCTCCAAGCAGCCCTGACAGCAACTCAGCTCGACCAACAACATGCAAAGGCTGCCCAGAAAGACCTGGTAAACAGACTCCAGTATGCTGAACAGCTCCTAGAGAAAGCCAAGCATGACATCAGCGACAAGAATGCTGAAATCAGTGCCTTGAAAGACCACCTTGAAAGGTACAGTTCTGAAATAGACAATCTGACCCAACAAATAGACGATACCAACGATCAGCTCTACATGGTCAGAAAAGAACTTAAACATGCTAATGAGCAGAAACAAGAGCCAAGGCGAGAGAAACAACTCTCAGCCTCACCTCTGCTGAGCAGAGCAGAGTCCCACATTCAAGAACTGGTATACAGCGAAAGAAGCGAAGAGCCACAACCCAAAACCTCACCTGCCTTCGCCACAGAACTCTTTCCTGTCCACGAAAGAAAACCTCCCATCCAAGCAGACCTCGGAGCTGCACATGGGATGACCATCAACGACCTCGACAAACTGTCTAAAAACATCAGCAAGTTCAACCCGAACTCCACAGAAGGTCACACCATCCAGGCCCATCTTCAAGATATCGACTTCTATCTGGAAATGAGACCTCATGTGACTGACAGAGACAGGTTATACCTCCTTAGAGCCACGTCCAGTTCCGAGGTACGAAACATTCTAGATCGACAGCCCAGTCGAACGAAGTCAGACTACCAGCTACTTCGTGAAGTCGTGATTAAAGAGTTTACAGACTATGAATCTGAACATGGACTTTTAACTGCCTTAGAAACCAAACAAGGTGGACAAGAGGCTCCACAAGCTTACTACAACCGACTCCGACAAGCCTACTTCGGTGCACACAACGAACCTGACCTTGAAGAGGATGTGAACTTCAAAAGCCTCTTCCTAAGAAATCTGCACCCTGGAGTCAGCCACCATCTAGGCGTCATGGCCTGTCCAGGCTCCATGACCATCCAACAGTTGCGTGACCTAACACAGAAGGCCTACAACAAGCAGAAGATGGCCTCAAAGAAAGGTAACACAACCTCCACACTCTTGAACTCTGTCAACAAAGACTCAAGCTTTGCACTGGACGACACCCAGTTGCATCACAACACCAGAGTCCTCCATCAAGAGCACAGAGAACGTGACCCCCCATGTCCACGACAGCTATCAGCCCAACCGCTGGAGAAATCCATGGGACCAGCCACGCCTCTCAAGAAACCACAACAACTGGAAACCTAACCAGACATCCAAAGGTAATCGCCTGACTCATCCAAGGGCGACTCGTGTGGGTAAGCGACAGCGAAACCCACCTCAGCACCACTCAGATATGCACAGTGCTGAGTATGCACAAGAACAAGACAGCTTACCATCAGAAGACATGGAACAAGTCATGAAACAACTGAAAGAGTTCCTTCAAGATAAGCTGAACACGGATGACTACCAAAATTGAGTCATGCTCGCTGTGACCAGCGACAGAACGGAAGGCCGGTGATCACATGGTACAACACCATATCAGAGATGACAAGCACCTGTTCAACAACCACTCAGAATGAACAAGTCTCTCACGCCCAACCATTGATGAAAACTGAGGTACCAGAGAACATCACCTCAGTCACCCATCACTCACTAGCAAACTGCTAAATGAACTCAAACTTCAAGAACCACATTCACGTCTGTGCAACAGCAACCACCAAAGCACAGAAGGTCAGAACGTCTGCCACATCCAGAAGGCAGCACAAGAGGAATGCAACATAGGAGACGAAGTTTGCATCCCAGCTTCACACAGCCATGAACACTCTGTATCGCACTCCAGGCATAATACCGTTCCAAGTAAGTGTCTTAATGAGTGAGTTGAATCCTTAAATCAACCGATTCGTTTAAAATGCTTGCTTTAACTTAGCAAACGACTGTACTTATAGCCTGATTGAATCATTTACTGGTCCTTGTTACTCACTAACTTGTTCATTGTACGTTTGCGATTGTGCAGATATTTGGAAAAACAGGACTCTTGAGTCCTTAATACGATTACGTTCACACACATTACGGTTATCTACGGGTGAACTGAACCGCATTCTTGGAACACACGCGCTGTGTGAACGGAACAGGACTGGACAAGTAGTTGTCTGTCACGTCATACAGCACGAGAGAGAGCCGCTCTGCCGCATAAACGCGTGTGTTGCATGTTCCATGTTTTCATGTGTGGTTTCAGTCACTTGCAGTGACGGAGAAATTAGCTGCGTGTCATCTGAAAGTTTTAGATCCAGTCAGTTTTCCAGCAGAGTGTTCTGCGTGTAACTCAAATATGCTCCGCTCTTTACCCAAATTTAAAAGCTGCTGTCGGTTATTGAAGATTTGACGGAAGAACTCACGCCTCGATTGGACTCTTGTCATGTCAGAGGTGATAAAACTTTCAGTATTATGGAGGTCGCCATCTTTAATTTTACTTTGGTCACTGTCGCTATGGTTACTGGTAAGGAATACAGGCTTGACTCCCGTTGCACGTTCATACAGACAGTATTCTAAACATAAGTGTAAAGCCCCGTTCACACCAAGAACGATAACTATAAAGATAATTATATTAGCGTCCACACCAGTGGACGATATTATATCGTCTGTTTATTCTAAACATATGCTCGTCTAACCCTTTAAATTCTCGAGCTCGTTATAGCAGGATGGAATCTGATTGGATGTCAATGTTTGTATCATTCATCAGCTGGAAAAAAAAAAAACGTTCTGAAAGTGATTACAATGATATTGTTTCTCTGTGCCTTTATTGTTATAGCTGTGTTGTGGACTCTGCTATTATTTGATATTGAGAATGATTTTTAGAACTATATGTTTATAGTTAGCCTATCGTCTTTGGTGTGAACGGGCCTTAAGCTGCTGTGTGAACGGGACATTTCGAGACTCACAGCTGTAAAGAAAATGTGGTTCTCTATCCCAAAAAACTGACAGTGTGAACATAGCCAATGACTGAACAAATCAAACAAAGATTGGGCTTGACTGCAGCCCAGTCAAGCCCAATGGTAAGTCTTGCCATGTGTACAGTAGGGCTGTGTATTGGCAAGAATCTGGCGATACGATACGTATCACGATACAGGGGTTGCAATACGATATATTGCGATACATTGCGATACTGTAAGCAAGGCGATATATTGGGATATTTATTATTTTAGGAATAGGATATATATTTTTTAGGAAAGCTGTCATTAAGAACACACATGCAAACCTTAGCAAAAAATAAATAATAAAAATAGTTTAACCAGAACACACTGCAGAACACACTGGGATCTGCATTTGCAATAATCAGTCCCTATAACATTCAACATTATTGAACCACTTTTTGTGCAGTACGAGTAAAGGGGGACATATTCAAGTTCTTGCATGATTCTTTAGTTAAATGTATGTATAAAATGTATTTTATAAAAAGATAAAAATATATATTTATAGACTCTACTTTAAAGTTTCACAGTTTAAGTTTACAATTGTGACATGCAATGTCATAACATTGATCTGAACAAAAAATTACATCTGCTTAATAGCAATAAAAAAATAAAGTGCTTGCAGGATTCCTAAAGAAAACAAAACAATTGTAAAACAATCAAATAAATACAGATGTTAAACATTCTCAGAACTCAACTTGGATTTCACAGGTTTTTCAGTTTGTATTTATGTTCCGCTTTGAATCGCTGAGACCACGATGCGAGCACCGCCATAACTTCACAAAACGCCCCTGAATTACGAGAGAAAGCTGCAGCTGCGTGGCGACTCTACCGCCCGCCGCGCAAAGGCTCTTCAACACGGGACGCGGCAAGCGGCAGAACCGAGGTTGCGCTCGCGCCGCGATCCCGGGGCGGACATTACCACAAAAGCCCAAATGGCGCTACACTTCAGCTTTGTACATCGAAACGAGAACTGGAACAATTCCATCATCCTCCATTACTGGCAGCGAACTATATTAACGCTAACATTAGTGGAGTGCCCTGATGCTAGTATTTCCTGTCACTGTTTAAGTTCAGAGATGAAGACTAGTGGTCAGGATATGAACTCAAAACGAAACAACTGCCATGAATCTTGTATGATTTCTTTTTTTATATATATATCGATATTCCGCTTAGGAGAATCGATACAGTATCGCCAAACAAAATATTGCGATACTCACGTGTATCGATATTTTCTTACACCCCTAGTGTACAGACATTTGTTAATGCTAGTGTTGTCTGTTCACCACCATAGCTAGATAATACTTTTAGACTTGCAATTTTTACACTGCAAAAAATGCTTTTCTTACTTAGAATTTTTGTCTTGTTTCCAGCCAAAATATATAAATTCTTAAATCAAGAAGGATTTTCTAGATAAGTAAAAATTATTGTCTTGTTTTCTTGAAAGTTAAGTGAGTTTTTGCTTCAAACAAGAAAATAATCTGCCAATGGGGTAAGCAAAATAATTCTGTTTGAAATGAACATTAGACAATGTGGTGTTCTTTTGTTGTCTATGACAGCTTTTATCATCAGCGCCACCCTCTGATTACATGAACACGTCACAACCACATCAGCACCGAAATCATGGAGAATTATCTAAAAAAATAAAATAAAAAAGCACAGCCTATTTGATATTCTATTATTAAATCAACTAATCGAATATTTGGAAATAGTGACCCATGCCTAGTCATAAAGCGATGGGTTGCTTCAGTCTTGATGGGTCGCGATGGGTCTTGATTCGGATTTGGTTGATATAGGCAACTGGCAGACGGACAGTGCAAGCTTAATGCTTTCCCACCATATCGCCACTTTTTTCCCTTTATGTTGTAATTGTTCTGTTTATTGTACAAATAAAATACAAGATAATTATGACCAGTTTACAATATCTACCATTTCTACCAATTCCTTTATACAATGTGTGCACATAATACATAGAGGGAGAAAGTGTATCTTATTATATATATTTATACAACAGTCCTTTCTGGTCCTTGAATCTGATTGGCTGATAATAGTGCGATATTAGAATAGTAACAGAGCTCATCCAACCGCTTCACCATATCAGTGATATCATGTATCATTCCGCCTGCCATATTTCTCACAGCGAGTGTCATGGCGGATGCCCAAATCCATTATAATTTTAAAAATAATACTGTTTTGGTCACAGAATGCAGTTTTAAGAGGGTTTTTTTGTTTGTTTTTTTTAGGTGAGAATGTACTTGTTTGTATTTCAAATATGTGGTTTGTTAATAAAGATAACGTCTATTTGAAAATTTGCTTAGACGTTTTCAGAGACGTGAGCTCCAGGGCGTCAGTGGTTGTTCAGCGCTCATAAACCCACAGAGAGCATCTCACCTTAGCCAGATCTTCTGGAATTTGCCGCTGGCTCTGATGTCTCTATAGTGGTTATACATGAGATATATTTTGTTTTGGGTAAATCTAACGGGCAGTCTTTGGTCTCAATCTATTATTTGTTCCAGAGCAAATAGTTTTGGCAAAATCTCATCATGTTGATGTAACTTCAATGCTGTATATCAGAGTGCCGCTTTGTACTTTTGACTGGATTGCCTAGCAACTTTTATGATGGCTGTTGTTGTTGTTTATTAAATATTATTGTTCAATAGATACTATTTTATATAAATAATAGTAGTATTTAGTTTTGTGTGTGTATGTGTATGTGTTTGTGATGGTGATTTTAGTTACATTGTTCCCAAATTGGATCAATCAGCTGTGAGCAAAGTGACATATATCTGACGCAATGAAGCCATTCCCGTATCTCTCGCTCCAAATTAAAGCAGTTTACAGTCAAAGAATTTTAGAGACAAAATTGCCTGACTTTTGCAGCTATTTATTTATTATATTTATATTATATTAATTGTAATTGTTCATAATTCATATAATATATTCATATAATTATTATATGAAATGGAGAGGGGCTTTAATACATCCAACTTTAAAATGACTAAATTTATGTTTTCCTTTTGAACTGTCTGTCTGTTTTTCTCTCTGCTGCCAAACTTTTGCTGCAGCAGAAGTGTTTATTCCTTCCTTGAAAATGCATTTAAATTTATTACATTTTTAATAACGACATCTCGTAATCTTCAGCAGAAAAGTGAATTGCGCTGACTCTTGCGAGAAGTGAATCCAGCTGACGCTTTGCTGATGCTCTCCACGTTCCGCCGTGTGATTGGCTGTTTGCTGCACGTGTCACACTTTCAGTCAATCGCAAACTCTGGTTCAAACTCTGAGTTGACAGAGAACGTTTCTATCAAGCTTTGTGAGCCCAGTAAACCTGATCTAAACCAGGTTGACTTTATCGGGTATTGTCAACTCAAAACTTACTCTGCAACTCTGAGTTTGTTCATCTCGCTTTGTGCTACAGGCCACAGCTTGTACGCAGCCAAACAATGCACCAAGCAGCGCTGTCATCAGGAATCACCCTTAACAGATGAAAGGACAGTACGAGCCTATCGGACATTCAAACTAATGTTTTATTGTGAATATGAGATTGATCTAAAGAATGAATGCTGGATCAGATGCAGTAATCACGATCGCTCAGTCAATCTCTCTCATAAAACTCTACTATACATAATATACTGCTTGTAATACAGTAATAAAATAAGATTTTAATGAAGCAACTCAGTGTTCCTTCGTTACTCGTTCTAAAGTGACATTTTCTTAGGCTCAGCTGTTAAACTTTAGATTTTAATTAGATTTTAATACTGTATGTTTCCTACTTGCTGAAGGGCACAGGTAACTAAATATTACATTTATTATAATCGGTTTATGTGAAGATTGTTTTAAGTTCACTTAAGGGGTGGGTGACATGGCAAAAAATATCATGTCATGTTTTTTTTTGTTTTTTTTAGAAATATCACAATTCACGAGTTATCACAATTCTTTTTCATGTTGGTTTTACTATTTTGCAAGTTGTCTCAGCAGTACAGCCAAACGAATTTCCCTATTATAAAGACAAAGCCTATCAGGGTAACAAAATATAAAAAGGATGGCGGATATTTAGGCCAAAGTGGGCAAAGATAAAAAATCTTTGTTTTTTTTTATTAGTTTTTTTAAGTTTAAAAGCAGATCCTGG
Source organism: Barbus barbus (assembly GCF_936440315.1). Classification (NCBI taxonomy): domain Eukaryota; kingdom Metazoa; phylum Chordata; class Actinopteri; order Cypriniformes; family Cyprinidae; genus Barbus; species Barbus barbus. Next base: position 7,426,903 of record NC_136722.1, read on the forward strand.
AGACATTTTTATCATCCACAATCAAAAATCATAATAATCGCACACCCCTAGTTCACTTAAATTAGAATTTAATTTAAGTAGTCTAATAAATGTTAAAATTGATAGCTCTTGTAATGATGAATGGCTAGTGAATAGTAAAAAATCAGGGCGAAAAAATTCATAGAGACACCAGTAGTATTGGTATCAGTGATAGTGGCCTTCAGTCAAAAAAAAAGATGGCAGTATACAAATATAAAAAAATAAAAAAATTGTTTCTACATTAATTTTAAGATTGAATGTGAAATTATTGCAATGAAAAAAGTAATTTTAAAAATGTTAATGTTAGGTGGAATTAATTGTGATTAATTACAGAACAAATGTGCAATTAATTAGTTAGTTTTGTTTTAATCGATTGACAGCACTAATAAATACATATATTACTTTTACTCTGCATATACGTCGGATGGATTTTAATAACTTAAGTGTACTTGAATTGTGCACAAAACACAAGGAATATACAAGTATCAGACAGGAACTCGATATCGGCAGATACTCAATATTCACTGACTTGGATAGGATTGGGGGCATAAAAAACCCGATCGGGACATCCCTAGTTATATACAATTGTAATCAGTACTGGAGTCCATATGAACAATATCAAAGACCACTGTTTCAAGAACACATGTTTGGAAAACATCTCTTTAAAATATGCACACATTCACTCTTATTTGTATGCCTAATATGTCGAAAAAGTAAAATTTCTTGTCTCGTCACTTTCAGTTAGGAATTACATGAATCATATATTTCAAAATTATATCAAAATGACAATATTTGAGAAAAAAAATAGAACAGCTTTCAAATATTAGTTTCACTATTTCCATCTTACCTCAATTTTTTCAATGTTGAAACTGATGCTTCACACCAAGGGGACAATTTGTCCATTTCTAATTATTTAGGGTGACTTGTTAGTGTCTATGGTGGTTACAGCCCTTCATACATAACCGAAACGGTCCCTTTCATAGGTTCACTTTGACGCTGCATCAGTAGCTGACACTATGCGAATGCTGTACCGTTACACCATACACCAAGGTTGATTTAACAGCTTGTGATAAAAGTTGCACAGACTAATGAATGTAGTGACATCCACGGTTTAAAAAGATAACACCTGGGAACCAGAGTAAAGCCTGGCTGGCAACAAACTCATCAGAATCATGTGGTGGTGGATAAAACAAAAATAATTCCAAAAGAGATTGGTTCGCAAACTTCTGAACTTGGACATAAACCCTCATGTTCAAACTCCACCAGAGACATATTAAGCAAGTGATCATGAGAACTTAAACGAGGACAAAGACCCACACACTTTTAGAATTAGGGATGCACCAAAACGAAAAATCTTGGCTGAAGCGGAACAAAATGAAACACTGGGCTGAAGGCCGAATACCGAACACGTTGCTATTTTGATATTGTGCAGTTGCTTTGACACAATTTGCATTGTTAAAAGTGCTATATAAATAAAGGTGACTTGACTTGTTGTAATTATTATTATCATTATTATTTTCTTACTTTTTTATTTTATTTTACAGAACAACAATAAAATTACAATATTAACATTTATGAATGTTGATGGAGTTCTTGCTTTTCTCAGCTTTTATTTTGTCAGAAACCTGCAGGAAGAGTGCACCTTTTTGTTGACAACAGCAGATTTCTAAATGTTTTTCACACGTATCGCATTGTCACATGCGTTTAAAAATATAATAAAAATGTTACTGAGCAACTGACGAGTAACACTGTTTCAGCGCAGATTTTCCTCGCTCTTTGGACTTTGAACCCTGGCTATAAGCAGATACTGCCCGGAGCCTGTGTGGCGCTGTCAGAATAGATATGCAATTTGTGCGTGTATTATAAAACAGTTCTGCAGTTTATTTACTAATTGTTTAAGGCCATTTTGCGATTTCAAATCATCATACAGTAACCAGCAACAACCGACCCTTCCTCTTCTCATCGAAGAAATGCAATACAGCACTAAACAGTCTCTCGCTGTCGGTGCTTATAATGATTTTTGAATCTTTCTCTGACAGTTTTAAATATTTCCACACTACTGACATGTTTGCTGTATTAGTGCGCGCCTCTATTTGATTGCGTCACGTCATTGTTCGGTACAATTTATTTGGTCTTTTCGCGTATTCAATTGAACAATTTTGATTGCCTAACATTCAGTGCATGCCTATATAGAATACCACTGAATCCAATCTGAACAGCAAAGACAACTTGATGTGAGCCTCTAAATATTAAGAGAAAATTTCTAAAATCCACTAGATTAATAGTCTTTTTTTATAGAAGCGTCTGTGCACGCACGTCTTTATGGTGTGTCAAGTCAAGTGATGACTCAGTGGGCAGTATCTGAAAATAAACTGCCATGAATCTATACAGGCTTTAGATAATCGTCAAGCCAGAGGGTGTCGAAGTGAACCTAAGGAACACCTTTCACACCAACCAAATCAACAAAACTCTGACCTCAAACAGAATTCATTTTACACCAATATCTTTATTTTTATCCATGTAATCAATTTATCAAAAGATGCATTGCAATTTATATATACCTTTGCAGTAGAGGGTCTTTTCTTTGGGTCCCACTGGAGGAGATCTCTCATGAGGTCTAAAGCCTCATTGGTGGCATTGGGGATCAGAGTTTTGAGTGGTGTAGGAACACACTGGGGGAAGCGGAAGTTCATCGCAGCAGCAAGCTGATAACCCTCCGGCCAGTCTGACTGCAGGGGAAAATAATGTTTACTATCAAGCACTTTTTACCCATAACACTAAATACTGTAATAGATAAGAACCAAATCAAATACATCATAAACTGATCAAAGACAATTCATTGTTAAAGTCGAAAGTAGCGGTTTTATTAAAAGAAAACATCACTGAATAGATGGTTTCAATGACAACAACATTAACAAACGTTACTGCGCATGTGCGCTTTTGTGGCCCAAACTTCACTTCCGGTCTATTTCCACAAAGAATCAATAACAACAGCAAAGTCCCTTTAGAGTAGATTAGTTCTGATAACAAGCCAAATATGTTTGCTGGGTAAATCACATGGGCTTACTGAAAATGCTAATTCATTCTCTGCCAGCAGGATGCGATGTTGGAGCGGGAGAAATAGAGGTTTCTGTAAGGGCTGTACACAAAGCAGCATTGAGCTTACAAACGCTGCTTTATCAGGCATTACATGCAGATGAAATGAAAATGACATAGAACATTTTCAAAAGACAGTTGGTTTCCTTCAGAGATGCAGTGATATAAAACACCTGTACCACATTTTGATTTGGAAATGTGCAGTGCTCATGTTAATTCAACGAAGTCAAAGCCTTTGGAAAATCTATTTGAGGTGGTCAGTTTTTATATTTTGGTGGGTCACCACAAATAAATAAATTTATGAGAAACACATCTCACAGCACAAAAACCTGAGCCCAACTTCAGTCTACTCGTCACTTGTTTGTAACTGTGTTTGTAGTCGGCACCACTAGCCAGACCGATAAACAAACACAGAACAGAAGGCCAGGCATAGGCGGCTGATGAAACCGTCCATAATCAGGCAGAAGATATAGTCAGGAAATACAGTGGCAGCCAAAATTATTAGAACACTAGTATTTTCAAATGATACTAGTACTAGATGCACACAGTTATTCTCCCTTTATTTAGAAAAAGGTCAAAGTGGCAACGTTTCGGTCAAAGACCTTTGTCAGGCACACATGCATACGTACAAAGGCAAAAGCTCAGTAAATACTCAGATTCAAACAGAGTTCCAATTGATTACAACTGTTAGCAATCAAAGTCAATCAAGTGAACAGCTATCGTATAGGTGTATTCACGTCATATCGTAATATCAAGATACCAACCTGGGACGTTATGCCAGAGACAGGGTGACAACAGATATTTTATGGACGAGAAGATGACTGTGCAGGCCATAATTTGTCCAGCTAAGGCAGGCAAAGTCCATGGTAAATTACTGTACACTTTTAAACATTCATCAAATTTTTCCTTTCATTAAACACTTTTACTTGCATAGTAAATGAGTCAAGGTAGGGCTATCCTACTTTGACTTAGGGAACTTAACCTTTGGATTTCAGTACTTTACATTTTATACTCAGTTTACTTACCAATAAGAAAATGCTATTTCTGTATTATTACCTAGAAGAGGCGGGGGACTGCAATATGGAAGAGAGTGAGCAGTTACAACCTATTACATGAGAACAGTCCTCGATACCCCAACTGTGGCTTCACCAGGCGGCTCAATGAAATTTCAGTTTTTTTAAATAACGGATGCCCTGTTGTGTGACCAGCATGATATAAGTTTTCCTGTTGTCGCAGCCAGAGGCCTTTAATATAGAAACGTGCTGATTCAGAGTGTTACAACAAACACCTGCAAGAAATGGAAGAGTAAAGGACAGGACAGTGGTCTTCTTGATTTTCTGAGGGAGTCAGAATATAGCTACACAAAGACGCCATGAAGAAATTCTTACACAGATGTCAGCTTCACAACAGTCCTTTGAATGAAAAATGTTGGCGTTGTTGCAGAAGCCCACATAATTACAGGCGCACATCCTTTACAACATCTTAATGTTTTTGCCCTGTTTAAAGTTCTTCATGTCAAAGCACTGTTGCTGTCTGGATGGATGACAAAGGTCATTAAATGTTAAGTTATTTTATTTTGGTCACACTTTAGAATAGGTAACACTTGTTAACTACTAACTACGACTTTTCCCTCAATAAATTCTTAATTTGCTGAAGGTAAAACTAAAGGTAGTTGTTAAGTTTAGGTATTGGGTAGGATTAGGGATGTAGAATAAGGTCATGTAGAATAAGGCATTAATATGTGCTTAATTAGCACTAATACATGGCTAATATTCTAGTAATATGCATGCTAATAATCAACTAATAGATGTAACCATAAAATAAAGTGTTACCTTTATTTTTTATAGTACATATTTAACAGACAATTGCCAACAAAAATTGTGGCAAAGGAAAATAGGTGCTAATATAGTTCTTAAACATAAGCACAGGTTTTCTGTTTCATTAACTCATTGTGAAAATAAAAAATCAAATGCATTGCTTCAAAATAAAACAATTCTCCCCTGTGTAAGTGTTACGGTACTGTGGTTTTAGAATAAATGCCACGATGAATGAGTAAACAAACAAAGAAACTTTAATCTGCATAAACACACTTTCCATTAATTAACATCAAGCTGAGACAAAGACTAAGGGAGAACTGAGGACTTATAAAGGAACGGAAACAAAGGAACAAACGAGATGATTAATGCAAGACAGGTGAATAGGATGAATAATTAACTAAACAGGACAGGAACTACCAAATAAGGGCAAAATAGAACTGAAAGGAAACCGATACGTGACAGATATCGGGGGGGGCGAGCGCCCTGGAGGCTATGGAGCAGAGCCAGGACAGGGAGGAGACACGGGAAGCCTCCAGGGCGGGACAGGAGACTCTGGAGGCCATGGCGGATCAGGGGACTCGGGAGACCATGGCGGATCAGGGGACTCCGTGGCCTTGGCCCCTGGCTGTGACTATATGGCCCCCCCAAAAATTTTCTTGGGGAAGTTCCCCTCTGGGAGCCATTGATGAGGAACGGGCACTTGAGGGCGCTCTGGAGGAGCGGGCACTTGAGGACACTCTGGAGGCATGGGCACTTGAGGGCACTCTGGAGGCGCGGAGCTGGACGGAACCAGCAGGGACGCAGGAGAGATGGACGGCACCAGCAGAGACACAGGAGAGCTGGACAGGACCAGCGGAGATGAAGGAGGGCACTTGCGAGGAGCAGGCACTGGAAGGCACTTGCGAGGAGCAGGCACTGGAGGGCACTTGCGAGGAAGACTTGGCAGAGGGTACATCCCTATACACTTCAGAATTCTTCCGGATGCTTCTGTCTTCTGTCACGTCATCACTAAACACCAGTAGCCCAGTGCCACTGGAAGCCATGCATGCTCATGCCATCACACTGCTCCACCATGTTTCACAAATGATGTTGTGGGCTTTGGATCATGAGCTGTTCCAAGCATTCTCCATACTTTTTTCTTTCCATCATTCTGGTATAGGATGATCTTAATTTCAGCCGTCCAAAGAATGCTTTCCCAGAAGTGGACTGGCTTTATTTAGATGTTTTTCAGATGTTAGTCTAATCAGGCCTTGTTTGCACCTTGTGGTGAACCCTCTGTATTTGCTCTTGTGAAGTCTTCTCTTGATTGTAGACTTTAACAGCGACACGCCTACCTCCTGGAGAGTGCTCTTCTCTTGGCTGGATGTTGTCAAAGGGTTTTTCTTCACCATGGAGAGGATCCTTTGATCATCCAGCACTGTTGTCCTCCATGGACGTCCAGGCCTTTTGATGTTGCTGAGCTCACCAGTACGTTCTTTTTTTTCTCAGAATGTACCAAACTGTTGATTTGGCCGAATGTTCCTGCTATCTCTCTGATGGATTTATTTTTGTTTTTGAAGCCTAACAATTGACTTGTATGGAGGGATTCTTTGACCGAATGATGTGGGTTCAGAGCAACAGCTTCTAAATGGAAATGGTGAATGTTGTTAAAGCAGCCTTATTTGTTTTGTTTTATTTACCAAAGACAACTGCAGACAATGCCGGTGCTTTTACCTATTGAAACATTAAGGTTTGTTTTACTTTTCTTATGTGCTTAATTTAACAGAACACATTAGATCTTTTTTGTTTGTTTTTTCTGCTATGTTGGTGATCCTAATAAATGTCACAGCAATGTGTCTAGAATTCTCTGATCACTGTTTGGTTCATCAGGCAGAAACTTAAGTCTGCAAAGCCTGTATTAAGATCTGTTAAAAGATAGACTAACGAAACAGATCTACAAGCCTGTTTCGACCTCACTGATTGGACTGTTTTTGAAGCCGCTGCCACCGATCTGGACGAGCTCACAGAGACTGTAACATCTTATATCAGTTTCTGTGAGGATATGTGCATTCCTAACAGGACTCATCTAATCTACAACAATGACAAACCATGGTTCACTGCAAAATTCAGACAGCTCTGTCGGGCCAAAGAAGATGCTCACAGAAAAGGGGATAAAGTCGTGTACAAACAGGCCAAATACACACTGGAAAAGGAGATCAGAGTGGCAAAGAGGAATTAATCTGACAAGCTCAGGAAAAAATTATCTTCCAGTGATTCTGCTTCAGTGTAGATAGGAATGAAGGAGATCACCAGTTACAAGTCACCATCCCCCAGCACTGTGGAGAATCAACACCTGGCAGACGACTTGAACGAGTTCTATTGTCGTTTTGAAAGATCATTTGAAAGGTTTTGGCTTATCTGAAGGACATCGCTGGAACCTTACTGGACCCCCTGCAGTTTGCCTACAGAGCAAACAGGTCTGTGGATGATGCAGTAAACATGGGACTGCACTTCATCCTGCAGCATCTGGACAGACCAGGGACTTATGTGAGGATCCTGTTTGTGGACTTAAGCTCCACTTTTAACACCATCATCACGGAAACCCTTCAAAATAAACTAACCCAGCTCTCCGTCCCCACCTCCATCTGCCAGTGGATCAACAGCTTCCTGACAGACAGACAGCAGCTAGTAAAGCTTGGTAAATTCACATCCAGCACTCGTACCATCAGCACTGGAGCTCCTCAGGGCTACGTTCTCTCCCCACTGCTCTTCTCCCTCTACACCAACGACAGCACCTCTAAAGACCCCTCTGTCAAGCTCCTGAAGTTTTGCTTTTTGCTGCTTTGTACATTGCCTATTTGGTTATTTGTTGTTATTCTTTTATTATCTGTGTCCTGTCCTTTTGCTGTCTTTCTGTTGCACTGTGGAGCTTCTGTCACTACAACAAATTCCTTGTATGTGTAAACATACTTGGCCAATAAAGCTCATTCTGATTCTGATATGTTTGCATTAAGTCCGATGCTTCTCTTTCTTTATGGGGTTATTGCTTGAGTACATATTTCATTATGTCTTTTCAAATGCCTATGCCTATGTTTAATCCCCTTAACATTTCTAGCACTATTTCTAAACATTTAGCCAAGCGATAATATATTAATTACCTCATGACCATAATATACTCATAGATCGATTACAAAAATATATTGGTATTCAAGAACAGGCTTTAAGATGGTTTAGATCCTACCTGTCCGATCGCTACCACTTTGTTCATTTAAATGGGGAGTCATCTCAATTATCACCAGTAAAGTATGGAGTACCACAAGGATCTGTCCTAGGTCCTCTGCTATTTTCAATTTACATGTTGCCCCTTGGAAATATTATTAGAAAACACGGGATAAGTTTTCATTGCTATGCTGATGATACTCAATTATATATCTCAACAAGACCAGATGAAACTTCTCAACTATCTAAGCTAATAGACTGTGTAAAAAGTGTAAAAGATTGGATGACCAATAATTTCCTCCTACTAAATTCAGATAAGACAGAGATATTACTTATTGGACCAAAAAACAGTACACAGAATCTCGTGGATTATAATTTGCAACTAGACGGATGTACTGTTACGTCCTCTAAAGTCAAAAATCTGGGTGTTATTTTAGACAGCAACTTGTCCTTTGAAAATCATATTTCCCATGTTACAAAAACAGCATTCTTCCATCTTAGAAACATTGCCAAGCTTCGAAGCATGCTACCTGTTTCTGATGCAGAAAAGCTAGTTCATGCATTCATGACCTCTAGACTGGACTATTGTAATGCACTGCTAGCTGGTTGTCCTGCATCTTCAATAAACAAGCTACAGATAGTCCAAAATGCAGCGGCTAGAGTTCTTACCAGATCAAGAAAATATGATCATATTACTCCAAATTTACAGTCTCTGCACTGGCTACCTATTAAGTTCCGTATCATTTACAAATTATTATTACTTGCCTATAAGGCCCTAAATGGTTTAGCACCTGCGTACCTAATTTGTCTTCTACCACGCTATAATCCAACCCGCTCTCTGAGGTCGCAAAACTCTGGACTTTTGGTAGTACCTAGGATAGCAAAGTCCACTAAAGGAGGTAGAGCTTTTTCACATTTGGCTCCCAAACTCTGGAATAGCCTTCCTGATAACATTCGGGGTTCAGACACACTCTCTCTGTTTAAATCTAGATTAAAGACACATCTCTTTAGCCAAGCATTCACATAATGCATCTTATAATCTTGTACTGCAGTTATATCTGATCAAATGTACATTATTATTATTCTTTAGCTTGGGTTGAACAATTTATTTTTGCTTAGATGGAACAGCAGCTACGTTAATCATGTCTCTGCTTGTCTCTACGTTTCTGCCAGGAATTACAGAACTTCAGTCTGGATCTAACCATTACATGATCTGAGATGACCGAACACCTGAGATGGAGGATCAGCGCCGGGAGATGACGTATGTGTCCCTGATCGTAGGCAGAGGCCAAACACCTGGATGAACGCCAGAGACAGATCCCCATTGAGGACCCCGCCACTTAGACAGCCATCGGAAAAGACCACTGGAACCAGCTGAGCCCATTCAATCTGACTTGCTGCAGTTTGGAACTGAACTGCTGGTTTGTTTGGCCAGAGGAGAATTGGCCCCCCGACTGAGCCTGGTTTCTCCCAAGGTTTTTTCTCCATTCTGTCACCGATGGAGTTTTGGTTCCTTGCCGCTGTCGCCTCTGGCTTGCTTAGTTGGGGACGCTTAATTTCCAGCGATATCGCCGACCTTATTGCAAAGACACTATTTAAACTTATTGACACATTATTTTCCTTTTTTTGATATTGTGCAGTGCTTTGACACAATTTGCATTGTAAAAAGCGCTATATAAATAAAGGTGACTTGACTTGACATGTCTAAAATCAGTGATTAAAAACTATTATATATAAAAATATTATATATAATTATATATTTATAGAATAATTTCGTCATATTCGTGATTTATTATTTTCTTTTGCATGAAAACTTTATTTTGAAGAATAGCTAGGCTATTCGTTATGTTCCTGTATCCGTTATGAAGAAAATTCGTTAGCCAAGCCTATTTATGAAGTTGATTTAAAATTCTTCATAACAAATTTTAAAAAGTTAAGTTTAAAAAAATGGAATTTGTCTGTAGATAGGCCTATATTCTATATTTTCTTAAATTTTATTTGACTGCAGATCGAAATAAAATAATTCCTGATGATCTTTAAAATGAGAGAAATCACTGACATAATTTAGGTTATGATTTCTTCGACTGCAGAAAAAAAAAAAAAAAAACTTATGAAATAAAAGAAAGACCAGAAATAAATCACAACAAAAACAATTGAGATTTTTCTTATAATCAAGAAAAAAATATTTGACAAAATTACAAAATGAATGCTGAATGATGTTTAACATTAAACACATTTCCACTGCAATCGGTGGTGTCAGTCACAAATATTAAACATATTTAAAAATATATTTGTGGCAAAGACTGGTTCTTGAATTCTAAGATTGTTATCCTTAGACTATGCGACTTTTTCTGTCAACTGCAAACAGCGACTGAGCCCAACTGGAACAGACCCGGTCCGACTGGGCACGATCCGTCGTTAAGACCAAATTCCATTTATAATCAGCTGTTGTCTTTGTACGTATGTGTGTGTGCCTGACGAAGGTCTTTGACTGAAACATTGCCACTTTTAACTTTTTCTAAATAAAGGGAGCACAACAATGTGCAGATATTTTTTGTATCATTTGATGTACCCTTTGATCTTGCACCTGGCCAAGATACTTTGACCTTTTTTGTATGTAACACTAGTATTTTCACCAGCTACAAAATTGTTTAAAGTCAGCTACTTCTATTTTTTACTTCTATTATTTCTGTAGGTAGTACAAGAACAGTGACATTATCTTTTTTTCCCCACGTAAATATTTTTGATTTTGGTCCGAGGAGGCTGATTTTGCCTTGTGTCATTTATATGCATTTTCTCCAAGTCTGATTTCAAAAACATTTCATTAATGCAAAGGAAAAAAAACAAAAACACATTGGAGTTTTACCACCTGTTAATGCATTTAGATATACAAGTAGATATATGTAAATGATTAGAAAAGAAGTCTAGCCTTAAATCATATACTGGTCAGTAGTGCGGTGTCAGTAGGAAATATCAATTTATATTTCCAAACATTCATTTTGCTATTACTTGTAATAATCCAGTGAGATTTTTGTTTGCACAAGTCAGACAACAGCCAGTGCTCCACACAGAGATCTGATTTCATCATCATCCAGTCTGACTGGAATAACATGAAGAAACAGAACAAACTGAGACAGACTAAATCCAGAAGAACTGTGGCACTACTGTTAATTACTGTTACTAATTAACCTAGAAAAATTAATTCAAAATTGACCCATATTGCGAATTTGTTGGTGTTTCACAGCCCTAGAAGTCAGTTTCTACAGGCCCAAAATCTTATGCCTCACCAACTAATTTTTCCAGTCTGCTAATTAGACACCACCTTGGGATGTTGACCACTTGATACAATCTGTTCATTTTCACATTTGATCATACCTTCTTTACTGTACCAAGAACCTGGCAGATCTTGAAGATCTCATCCACCTCACTGTTACCAGGAAACAGAGGTCGAAGTGTGTAGAGTTCAGCCATGATGCAGCCTACCGCCCAGATGTCTATTGGTGAGCTATACACTGGTGACCTCAATAACACCTCTGGAGCTCGATACCTGAGCACATAAGACAGAACATTAAAATGCTCACATTTCAGCCAGTAGGCAAAACCGTGGCCAGTTGGACACATTCACTCATTGCTCTTAAAGGGGTGGTTGAATGTTTTTTTTTCTTCTAGGCTTGATTGTGTTTACGGGGTGCAGTCTACCATGTGTTAATGCTTCATTTAAAAAAAAAAAAAGCATTATTTTTCACATAATTTACCTTTATTCCACACCGATCTCTCCCTTCTTCTATAAACGCGCTGATCATTTCCTGCTTTTATGAAGTCCCTCCCTCAGATATACACAATGGGCTCAGATTGGTTAGCTCGTCCAGTGTGTTGTGATTGGCTAAACCGCCTCTAGTGTGCGTCTAAGAGTCCCGCTCCTCACCTCATCGGCATGCGCTCCGGTTGTATTGTAAACAATGGCGTCATCTATACTGCTATCCAATTTGAGCCCGATTGAAACCCAGAGAATATTAGTGAAGAGGATCACGCAGAACCTGTGCAAGCATAGCTCATAATGGTATGTTTTTTGTTTGTTGTTGTCTCATACTTTTATGCTACTTCTGTTATAGCTTTTAATATACGGTTTTATCCTGATTAAAGCTTTAATACAGTACGGCAACCGCACGCATTGATTTTGAAACTTGGGAATCCATTAGAATCGTTAGAAGACAGAATTGCGATTCATATACGAATAGATTTTTACGTGCACCCCTTCTTCCTCTCCTCTAAAGCAGCACAACATGGCCTTTTTGAGGTTTATCTGGGTTTGTGACATCACAAACCCGTGAAGTAACTCGTTGTAGTCCCTACGAGCCATTTTTGTATGCATTAAACTGCCATAATTTTAAAAGACATCTCTGTTTGCATTGAACTTTCAGCATCGTAACTTTGCAGTTATTGTTTATGCTCAAACAGCAACATTACACACCAACGTTAAAAAAGTGAAATCACAATCAACCACCCCTTTAAAGTTTCAAAGCTGAACAATATAAAATAAAAATGTATAATATATATATAGTAAAAACTAACTCATTTTACATTTACATTTAAATTTTTTTACATTTACATTTACAGTTACAGTTAGTACCAGTAAAAAGTTATTAAATGGCACTACTGTTGGCATGTATCTTTTAGCATGTTTGCATGCTAAAAGATGCTTTTAGCTGTTGGCATGTTTATCTTCATCGAAGATAAAGGATTTGTATTATAAAATTAAACTATGCTCTCTGCCCTCACCTAATATTATGGGCATGTCTCAATACACAATTTTCCTAGTTCCACAGTAGTAGAATATTTTAACTTTTCTGCTTTATATTTTTGTGCATTTCTCAGGTTGTGAAATTGTAAAGTCCAGTGACTGTGTTTATACTCTTACCATCGTGTTGAGACGTAGTCTGTATAAGGAGGCCGAGAGCGGATCTCTCGAGCCAATCCAAAGTCAGCAATTTTCACCAGCTCTGGACCCATACATAGCAAATTTTCCGGTTTCATATCCCGGTGAAAAAATCCTACAGAATCGTGCCAAAGAGACATGTCAACATGCACATTAGAATGTATCTACAGTAGGGGGAAAATGTATTGATCCTCTGGTGATTTTGTACATTTGCCCACTGACAAAGAAATGATCAGTCTATAATTGTAATGTTAGATTTATTTGAACAGTGAGAGACAGAATAACAACAACAACAAAAAAATCCCAAAAAACGCATTTCAAAAAAAGTTATAAATTGATTTGCATTTTAATGAGTGAAACAAGTATTTAATCCCCTATCAATCAGAAAGATTTCTGGCTCCCAGGTGTCTTTAATACAGGTAACGAGCTGAGAGCTGAGTGCTCCTAATCTCAGCTTGTTACCTGTATAAAAGACATCTGTCCACAGATGCAATCAATCAGATTCCACCATGGCCACCATCTCCACCATGGTCAAGACCAAAGAGCTTTCCAAGAATGTCAGGGACACGATTGTAGACCTACACAAGGCTGGAATGGGCTACAAGACCATCGCCAAGCAGCGTGGTGAGAAGGTGACAACAGTTGGTGTGATTTTTCGCAAATGGAAGAAACACAAAATAACTGTCAATCTCCCTCGGTCTGGGGCTCCATGCAAGATATCACCTGTGGAGTTTCAATGATCATGAGAATGGTGAGGAATCAGGCCAGAACTACACAGGAGGATCTTGTCAATGATCTCAAGAAAGCTGGGACCATAGTCACCAAGAAAACAATTGGTAACACACTACGCCGTGAAAGACTGAAATCCTGCAGGGCCCGCAAGCTCCCCCTGCTCAAGAAAGCCTATGTACAGGCCCGTCTGATATTGATTCAGAGGAGAACTGGGTGAAAGTGTTGAGGTCAGATGAGACCAAAATCGAGCTCTTTGGCATCAACTCAATTCACCGTGTTTGGAGGAGGAGGAATGCTGCCTTTGACCCCAAGAACACCATCCCCACTGTCAAACGTGGAGGTGGAAACATTATGCTTTGGAGTGTTTTTCTGCTAAGTGGACAGGACACTGCACCGCATCAAAGGGACGATGGACAGGGTCATGTACCGTCAGGGCCAGGGCATTGAAAGTAGGTCGTGGATGGGTATTCCAGCATGACAATGACCCAAAACACATGGCCAAGGCAACAAAGGAGTGGCTCAAGAAGAAGCACATTAAGGTCCTGGAGTGGCCTAGGCAGTCTCCAGACCTTAATCCCATAGAAAATCTGTTGAGGGAACTGAAGGTTCGAGTTGCCAAAAGTCAGCCTCAATACCTTAATGACATGGAGAGGATCTGCAAAGGGGAGTGGGACAAAATCCCTCCTGAGATGTGTGCAAACCTGGTGGCTAACTACAAGAAATGTCTGACCTCTGTGATTGCCAACAAGGGTTTTGCCACCAAGTACTAAGTCATGTTTTGCTAAGGGGTCAAATACTTATTTCACTTATTAAAATGCAAATCAATTCATAACTTTTTTTTAAATGCATTTTTCTGGATTTTTTTGTTGTTATTCTGTCTCTCACTGTTCAAATAAACCTACCATTAAAATTATAGAATGATATTTTCTTTGTCAGTGGTCAAACGTACAAAATCAGCAGGGGATCAAATATTTTTTTTTCCCACTATATGTATGTGTGTGTGTGTGTATATATATATATTTTTTTTTTTCATAAGCCACCATATCTGGTGGATAATAAGGATCATTTCCTAAAGTAACTTTAACAAACATGTCACATATCACTATTATAAATGTAATTGGAAACTAATTAAAGTTCATGAAGCGCTTTAACACATCAGAGAAGAACAAATGAAAGAGTAAGAAATCTTACCATGCTTGTGCACAAATGCCAAACCAGAGAGAACTTGAAACATGATGTTCCTTATTTCATTCTCAGTAAACATCTTATTTTCCCTGATGTCAGAGAATTTCACACACAAAAGAGACAGAAGAGAAAAGAAAAGAGAAACGAAGGCAGAGGATAAGAAAAGAACAGCCCCACAAGTATGTCACCCATAAGATGTGTGAGACTCAGTGGTTTTCTGTTTGTTTACAGCTCTTAGTAAGATACTATAAGTTAAAGGATTACTCCACCCCAAAATGAAAATGTAGTCATTAATCACTTACCCCCATATTGTTCCAAACCCGTAAAATCTTTGTTCGTCTTCGGAACACAATTTAAGATATTCTGGATGAAAACTGGGAGGCTTGTGACTGTCCCATTGACTGGTAAGCAATTAAACCAGGGGCGTAGTTTGTGGAGGGGATGGGGGAGGTAACCCCCCCCCCCCCCCCCCAATAACCAAAACTAGCAAGTACAACCCCCCCAATATTTATACCACGGTTAATGGAAACTTAGAATCAGGCAATTTATCAATTATTTGAACTGCGCCTTCGGCACTTTTATAATCGCTAACCTCACATACGAACCGAACTGAGCGCTTATCAGCACAACATGACTGAAGCAAAGTACTTTTAATTGTGCACGAGCGGCGCGCGAATCACTCTATACTCTGTGCGCGTGCACCAGCGGGCTCGAGAAGTGTGAGAAGATTTACGCGAGCCATTCCTATCGTGAAGCTGATGGTAAAATATGCGATCTAATTGAATTCTATTGAGAAACTGATACTTTAAAATGCTATGGAGAAAGTCGAACATTATCTAAAAAAAGGCACAAACTAAAAAGACTGATGAAAAGAGGAGCAAACAATCTTGCACCAGCACTAACATAATATTAAAATATTTTTAAACTACTCATGACCACCTTTACTATAATTTATCACGTTTTATTGTAGGCTTATTTAGTGTGGTAAATTGTGTCTAACTTGTAGAATTTATAATAGATGATCTGTTAAGGGAATAGATTTTTCCCTATAGATTTATATTACAACTGTGGCATGTTGTAGCTATTGTTTCTAAAGGCCGTTGTTTCTCATAACAAATGCAGTATAGATTAATAAAAAAGTAATTATTTGCCTCGTAATGATTAATAGGCTAGCCTTATTATAACAAATGCTACAGTTAAGAACTATGGTGCTTTTTCATAAGAGCAAGTACAAGTCAGAATCAAGAGCCAATCAGTTCTAATGATGAGTGATGGAGAAACCTTCAGATATTCCAATGATGGCACAGATTAAATCATTAAGAGCCTGATGAACTGTTAAGGAGTAAGAAATAAACAATATCAATAAAAGGAAACGTTAAGTTAGATTGACTTCCCATGGTGTGTTGAATTAGAACATTCTGTCAAACTATAGCCTGTGTCTAAATAATATAAAATACATTATATCCTATGTATACAAGTAATTGTTAACTAGCCTTTTACTTTATTGCAGTTACGCAATCAACCAACTTTGCATGTGAGGTGGATAGCACAAAAGACCATTTTACAAAAATAAACATTTAAGCAAACAAACAAATAAACCTTAAGAGGGAGCATGACCCGGGGTCCACTTCAACCCCCCCGATGTTCAAACCAAAACTATGCCCTTGAATTAAACACTGTCAAGGCACAGAAAAGTATAAAAATGTAACGTTATGAAGCTACGAGAATACTTTTTGTACGCAAAGAAAAAAAAAGCTTAATTCAACAATTCGTCACCTCTGTGTCAGCATAGCGCCATTTTGGAGAATATCTGCTGGACGCAAACTGCGTATACTGTTCTGTTGTCAGCCACGCCGCATTTCTCCAAAATGGTGCTACGCTGACACAGAGGAGACAAATTGTTGAATTTTTTTTTTTTTTTCTTTGCGTTAAAAAAGTATTCTCGTAGCTTCATAACGTTACGGTTGAACCACTGATGGCAGATGGACTATTCTGACTATGTTTTTTATACTTTTCTGGGCCTTGACAGTGTTAATTGTTTGACAGTCAATGGGACAAGCCTCCCAGTTTTCAGTGTTCTGAAGACGAACAAAGCTTTTATGGGTTTGGAACGACATGGGGGTAAGTGATTAATGACACAATTTTCATTTTGGGGTGGAGTAACACTTTAAGAAAGCTACCGCTGAAGAAGCATAAGCTTTTTGAAGGGATCACATCATGGAGAAAAAAATATATATTTTATGAGGTAATTGTACCATGAAAACATACTCCAACTTGCAGAACTCAGAACACCCTCCACAGTACAAAAACAGCATTTGGTCAAATTAACCAAATTTCAGAAAAATCACGGTCAAATGATGATATGAAATGATACATCTCCTGGGCAGAAAGTGTAGTTTTTAAAATATATTTAAACTTCTCATCAAGTCTGTTTTCACTGCACGTTTCAAAGTGAAGTGCACATATTATTGAAGTGATCAGCTCATTACCCAGTGTTTCCTGCACCTTAGAACGTCTCCGTTCACAGTGAATGAATGTAGTGAACTAATTTATTGCATGTGCTATGAGTTTAGCAAGCATTTGGGAATGCAACGGCCACCAGTTAAGCTTTATTTTCACGGCAGATGATTACAGCATTTCACTAGATTTGTAGTGAGATGTGTTTTTGTAAGCCTGTTTTCACTGAAGCTGGAGTTTTCCTTCAAAATTAAAGCTCTATTGCCATTTCCGTTAAAATAAAAGCTTAAAAGTGCAGTATGAATTGCTGACAGCTAGCGATTAAAATGCAGTCCAAATTAAAAATATCTCTTTCAAGTGTAGAAATTAGAAAAGAAGTATTGAAAATGTATTGAAAAAAAAAATTAAAATCTGCAGTTTGGGAATACTTCGGATATTAAAAAAATGAACACAGGGTTGACCATATGGACAGATCCAATTTGCAAAAAATGTGACCGCAAAGTACCTGCAAAAGCAGGCAATACATCCATGTTCATTCATATTCACATCACTCCGTGATAAAGGTGTCTCGCATTTATATCAAGTTATAAATTAAGGCCGTATGATTTCCATCATGCGGAGGGAATCCCGGTGCAGTCCTGAACATGAAACTTACAATATAACGTGGATGTCACGTGTTTTTTTAATTAATTTATTTATTTTTAAAAAGGGAGACTTCAATCATTTCATTGAAACGGTTTCAAGTTCGTTGCAATAAAGGATTTGTTCACACTAATAACTTTTTCTTTTTCTTTTAAGAGTCATTGTTACTGATAAAAATTATTGTTTAACATATACTATGAAAACGTGATTAGGGATGCTCCGTTCAGGATTTTTGCAGCCAATACAGAGTACCGATTTCTTGTTGTGGTGATCGGCCGATACTGATTCTGATGCTTCAAGGCAAGCTTTATATAACATATGTAATAATGATAAGACTGAAGAGGAAAAAGAAAAAGAAACATTTAAACCACCGTTACCCCTTACAACTCCGACAAAGTTTTGTTCCGTCCTCCATGCGCTGCCAACTCACAAAAGACTATTTTAGCCAAGCAGCGCGGAGAGCCACTTTAGAAACATTGACTAGAGCAGCTGCGATCAGCTCCGATTCCCGTGGAGCCGTAATGCACCGCAGACACTTGCAGTGATGCGCAGATGAGCTCTAACGTCATTGAATCTGCTGTTAAAAATGAACCACCCATTCATCATATCACTCGATCGTTACTCACTACATCATGTACGTCCTCACGCGTTGATGTCATCAAATTGCGATCGGTTTGTGAGATCGGCCAAGTGTAGTGAGTACTGATCGAGTCAAAAAATGTGATTATTGGCCGATACCGATCTCCGGCCGATCGATCGGAGCATCCCTAACCGTGATATTTTCTGAGATGATTATCATACCTTGAAAATCTCATACCGTTACAACGCTACTCAATTCACTGACTTTTCTGACTGAAGTTTTCTTAGTTAAGAATGTCTGTATCCCTCGTTCCCTGAAGGAGGAAACAGAGACATCACGTCGATGACCAATGAAATTGGGGATCTCGTTAGAGAGACCAATCTACTTTAAGTGTAAACTAAACGAGCCAATGCACATTGGCATGCGATGATTGCATCCAGTTGCCGCTAACCGCAGCACAAATATAAATAGACAGCAGGTGCAATGCATACTCAGGTTTTCGCTGAGGAGCCGAGTCAGTAATACGACCACTCAGTGGTGGTACAGAAGCCAAGGCGATGGGACGTGACATCTCCGTTTCCTCCTTCAGGGAACGAGGTTTACATATGTAACTGAGATGTTCCCTTTCAGTCGGTCACTCTCAACGTCACGTTTATGACTGACGAAATTGGGGATCCCTACCAAAGCACCCCGGATGCTGCCCCTTCCAATATCCTGTGCAGCAGGAAGGCCAGTAACTGTTGTCTTAGCACTACCCACTCATACCCATTCTATTTGGAACAGGAACGTTCCGGAAGCCCCATCTTTCATTGAAAGAGGTTTCAGAAGCACTTACATATATGGAAAACAGTTTAGGTACATATGGAAGATTTAGAGGTGATTGTAACCCTCTTAAGGAATGGCAGAGAAGTCTGCCAGGGAAACACAGGCTTGAAGCTATGCCGTGGAGAATACACATACCTCTACCTGTTCTCGTGGATTCATCGAGTGAGGGCCTGGTGCCAAACGCTGCTGAGGGAATAGAGAAGCTCAACGGGGCCTACAGTACGGACACTGTGGAGCAGGTTAGCAAGCCGACAGTAAGTAGGGGCCTCTCGGTGCTTCTACCCATTTGAGGTGAGAACACAGGAGGTCAACACAAAGACGAAACGTGTTGGGGGGGGGGGGGGGGGTGTCGCCCAGCCCACAGCTCTACAAATATCTGTCAGCGAAGCACCACGAGCCAGAACCCAGGAGGATGCAACACTTCTAGTAGATTGAGCTTGCAACCTGAGCAAACAAGGCACACCCTGTGCCTGATAAGCCAGGGTGATGGCATACACTATCCAGTGGGCCATCCTCTGCTTGGAGACGGCGTTCCCCTTCTGCCGGCCTCCGTAACAGACAAAGAGCTGTTCTGAGGTCCTGAAGCTTTGTGTCCGGTCCACGTACCATCTTAAGGAGTGGACAGGACAGCGCAAAGCTAGGGCTGGGTCTGCCTCCTTCGGGGGCAGCGCTTGCAGGTTCACTACCTGATCCCTGAAGGGGTAGTAGGAACCTTGGGTACATAGCCGGGCCAGGGCCTCAGGGTTAACAAGAAGTCAGCTGGCCCAAACTCTAGGCATGACTCGTCAACAGAAAATGATTGCAAGTCCCCCACCCTCTTGATGGAGGCCAATGCAACCAGGAGCAGAATAATCATTGAAAGAAACTTTAGCCCGACTGACTGTAAAGGCTCAAATGGGCCCTGCTATAGTGCTCTAAGCACCAGAGTCCCAAGAGGGTATACAGGGAGGACGAGAAGGATTCAACCTTCTCGTCCCCCTAAGGAACCTGATGACCAGGTCATGCTTCCCTACCGACTTCCCCTCCACGGGGTCATGATAAGCAGAAATCGCAGCGACATAGACTTTAATGGTGGAGGAAGACAGCCTTCACTCCAACCCTTGCTGCAGAAAGGAAAGCATGACTCTAATCGGGCATGTCCGGTGAGAAGAACACCACTCGACAAACAGGTTCCACTTCAAGGCGTAAGAGTGTCTTGTAGACGTTACTCGTGCCGAAGTGATGTGTCCGCTTCCTCTTGGACCACACATGGGACTCTTCCATCCAGGGACCACACATGGAGTTTCCAGAGGTCCGGATGCGGGTGCCACAGTCAGTAGATCCTTCGTCAGAGAAATCTGCCAGGGGGGCCTGACTTTGCGCAGTGTCTGTGTGAATGGATGGAGTCTCCATTCTCCCGGGAGTGCAGCTCGTGACAGCTTGTCTGCCGCACAGTTGAGCAGACCCGGATTATGAATGGCATGAAGCAACCTCAGATGCTTCTTTCTCCAGAGGTGGCGGCGGTGGGCGAGTTGCGACATGCGACAGGAGCGCAGACCACCTTGTCAGTTGATGTATGCAACAGTCGCAGTGTTGTCAGTATGGACCAGTACATGCTTGCCTCGCAAGCGCCCTTTGAGACGGTTTGGTACTGCTAACAACTCTAGGCAATTGATAAGCCACTGCAGTTGGGGGGCCCGTCCACACCACCGAGACTGCTTGCCGGTTGTACGTGGCACCCCAGCCGGTGATGGGGTGGCAGCAGCGGTGCCTGCCGCAGCAGCGGCCATATGCCTCAGAAGCCTCTGAAAATGTTTCAGTGGGACCGCTGTCCTGCCATTGAATGTATTCAAGCAATTCAGCGCTGACTGAGCATGTTTCTGCTGTCTGTTCGACCAAATCCAACCTCCATTCATAGAAAAGAGATCCTCTGCATTTGACTGATCCCGAGACTGTGCTAATATAAGCCAATCATTGAGATAGTTGAGGATGCGAACACCTTGCTCTCTAAGGGGAACAAGAGCCCCTCCACAACTTTCGTGAAGACACGGGGGGAGAAGGACAGCCTGAAGGGCAGGACCATGTACTAATATGCACATCCTTCGAACGCAAACTGCAGAAGTGGTCTGTGGCACGGAAGGATCGACACACAAAAGTACGCATCCTTCAGGTCAATTGCTGCTAACCAATCTCGGGGATGGATGCACCCGAAGATGCGATTCTGCGTCAACATCTTGAAAGGTAACCGGTGAAGAGCCCGAGTCAAGACAGATCGGTCGCAACTCACCGCCTTTCTTGGTACAATGAAGTAGGGGCTGTAAAACCCTGTCTTCATATCGGCTGGAGGGACTGGCTCTATTGCATCCCTTGCCAGTAGGACTGCGATCTCCGCACACAAGACATGAGCATCGGCTGCCTTCACTGGTGTGAAGTGGATGCCTCTGAACTTGTGGGGACGCTGGGCGAACTGAATCGCATAGCCGATTCTGATGGTCTGCAGGAGCCAACGAGACGAGCTGGGTAGCGGCAGTAAAAGGTGCCGTCCACGACCTGGTAAGCGCTTCATGCACATCTGGGAAGAAAGGCACCAGGGCGGAGCGCTGAGAACTAGCGCGGGCCACCCCGAGAAACCAATCGTCCAACCTCGAGGGCTCGGGGACTCGTTGGAGCTCCACTAAAGCCCTACCCTCTCGGCAGCCCGGAAAAGCATAGGCGTCATTTCTGGATCCGATTCAGGCTTTGCTACCGCCCCAGAGGGTGGCAGCACAGCCGAATCTTCCTCTCCAGAAAGCTCCGGCTCACTCTCCAATGCAGCGATCGACATCCGATCGTCAGGAGGAGTACCGAAGGTGGTCCTTGTAGAGGGCCCAGCATGTTCCTTTGGCAGCTTGACTGGTTGAGGAGTGGAAGAGGAGTGATTGTCCCCCGAGGGTTGGTTTTCTGGAGGGTTTGCCATCACTGTCACTCCCAGACTGCCTGAGCTACTGCTTGAAGTAGCCCCCGCCTGACTGCCGCCAGGACGAGAAATATATCAAGGTAGACTCCACCCCTATGCATACTCAGGTTTTCGCTGAGGAGCCGAGTCAGTAATCTGGCCACTCAGTGGAACTCCACCCCTTTTTCAAGGTAATGGAGCCTGGTCTGCAACGCTGAGATGATCATCTTCCTGCAATGAGAACATGACTCATCCACGAACACTACCTCCACATGCTTAATGCCCAGACACATGAGGCAGCGATCGTGACAATCACCCGGCGCCAGGTAACGACCGCACGGGTGGAACATCATCTATACCAAGATGCAACGTTGTCTTTACAAAGACGCAATGTCGAGTTTGTACAGAGACAACGTCGACTTTAAAAAGACACGCCACCCGTGCTCTTTTAGGGAAAAGTGCTCTTTTAATGTGCTGAAGCGCACAGGGGAGATGGCCGCCTGCAACAGAGGGTGATACAGCCTGATGTGTGCAACCCACTCGACAAAGGAAGACTACCGCCGCTGTAGCGCCATCCCACCAACACAAAGATGCTCCCAAAAGCACGCTGAACTTGAGTTTTTCATCAAAGAGTTGGTGAAGGAGCAGTACGAAGAGATATCGCTCTGCTCCGAAGTGAAAAGTTGAGTATGTGTTGCACCTGATGCCTATTTATACTCGCGCTGCGATCAGCGGCAGCTGGATGCAATCATCGCATACTAGTGTGCATTGGCTCGTTTAGTTTACACTCAAAGTAGATTGGTCTCTTTAGCGAGATCCCCAATTTTGCTGAACTTGAGTTTTTCATCAAAGAGTTGGTGAAGGAGCAGTACGAAGAGATATCGCTCTGCTCCGAAGTGAAAAGTTGAGTATGTGTTGCACCTGATGCCTATTTATACTCGCGCTGCGATCAGCGGCAGCTGGATGCAATCATCGCATACCAGTGTGCATTGGCTCGTTTAGTTTACACTCAAAGTAGATTGGTCTCTTTAGCGAGATCCCCAATTTCGTCGGCCAGCGACGTGACGTCTCCGAGACAGACTAAAAGGGAACTTAATTTTTCTTAATTTTGAACTCTCAAAGTGCATTAGACAGAATAATTTTACTTTGTTTTTCCAATTCTTCATTTGTTCTTTTTTTTTTTTAATCATAATAAATATTGTATTGTAGACTTCATATCTCAATATTATCGTACCGTGATATTTTGATATTGTTACATCTCTAGTAAATAACCATCCATGACATTTAATATTTTGGCTTTCTTCTTAATGTTTGCATTTCTTTCATCAGAAGAAAAAAATAAATTAAAAACAATGTAAAATGTGGTAAAATCTGTCAAAAGGTTGTTGTCAAAAGGATGTGAGGAGCACCTGCTTCTCCTCATATCTTTCTGATAAATATCAACAGTAAGGCTAATTCACACTCCACCAACAGCAACAATCACCAGATTAAAGTATGTCACTTATCAGATATTCCTTGACCCAATGAATGGCGACTGAGCATGTTCGCCAAAAAGGGTAACGCACTGATCTGACAAAAGTGTCCATTGCCATTAATCAGCGTTTGTCGGTGCAAGGTGAAATAGCCTTTAGAATGGAGTAACTGAAATTTTTCTTTAATAGGATCCTGATCATTTTGGTTTGATCAATTAAAAAACTATACTGAAGGCAACAGCGACCTGACATCTTGCAAATAAGTGCTGTTATCCATTTCACATGGCAAGAGGATAGCCTACATAAGGCACTGACATGGAAAGCTTAAAGGCAATGACATTATCAGTGAACTTCAGAGGGGGAAAATATATTTTAATAAACATGTGAATTGAAGTGACATACTGCCAAGTATGGTGATCCATACTCGGAATTCGTGCTCTGCATTTAACCCATCCAACGTGCACACACACAGCAGTGAACACACACACACCGTGAACACACACCCGGAGCAGTGGGCAGCCATTTATGCCGCGGCACCCGGGGAGCAGTTGGGGGTTCGGTGCCTTGCTCAAGGGCACCTCAGTCATGGTATTGAGGGTGGAGAGAGCGCTGGACATTCACTCCCCCCACCTACAATCCCTGCCGGCCCGAGACTCGAACCCACAACCTTTGGATTACGAGTCCGACTCTCTAACCATTAGGCCACAACTTCCCCTTAACATGATATGATCCCTTTAACTGCTTATAATACTGAAGCGTCTGAAGGGAAATCATGGGCATTTCAGGTTTTATGGGATTTATGGCATTTTGGCAGCAGCTGAGATACTCACACATCCTGTCACCAAACAGATAAGAGAACAACTGAGTCTTCAGCAGAAACAGCTGAAGACAAGATTCAGTCTGTAGTTAAGGTCCCCAGACATCTGATACTGCACTCAGACTTAGTTGTTCTAGTTTGTTGGGCACAAATATGATGCCCCTGTGACCTACCATGCTTATGAATAAATGATAGTCCCTGCAATATCTGAAAGCTTATATTCCTGATGACTGACTCTGGAAACAATTTGGTTCTGGGGACAGAGAATCAGCATAGCTGTCAAAAAATGGCGTTCATCAAGCACAGTGACAACCATTTCAAAATGTTTTAACCAAGGTTAAGTTTGACTTCAAGGGATAGTTGGAAATGGAAAAAATGGAAATTCTGTTATCATTTACTCACCATCAAGTTGTTCTTTTGGTCAATTAAAATGTTTCTGGTCACCATTAACTTCCATAGTATTTTTTTAATACTGCAGAATTCAATGAGGGCCAGCAACTGGTTACCCACATTTTTTTAAATAACTTTTTTATGTTCAACAGAAGCAAGAAACTCAAAGTTCTGGAACAACTTAATGGTGAGAAAATGATAACAGAATTTCCATTTTTGGGTGAACTATTCAGTTGTATATCAAAGGCATCAATAGTAAATGGCAGATGGAATATGGAATCTCTTCATACCTGTCTTTCATGAGCTGGTAGAGGTTTTCTTTCATGTATTCAAAGACAAAGTACAAGTGATCATTCTCTCGTATCACCTCCTTTAACTTCACCACATTAGCATGATTCAGTTTCTTCAGTGACTGCAACACAGAAATAAAGAATACCAGCAGAAACACTATGAACCCCCAGATTTTAAAGTTGTGTCTGTGTCCATTTACACTGTGTCTTAACCAGCTGCGACAACAATTTTTGAGTCACAAAACATTCAATTTCAGCAACATCATGGCTGGGGACAAGAATAAAAAAAAACAACTATGTACCCAATAACAATGATTATCTCAGTAACTGACTGTGCGCTTTGTATAATCTTAAAGTTTAATTTTAGTTCAAATATCATTGTGCAGGATATTCCATAAAAAGTGACAATGGATAACATACATCATTTTAAGGAAAGAAGAACGGCCAAACTGTGAACTCTGTGTGAACAAACAAGTGTACTCCATGACAAAGACAGTATCTGTAAATATGTACATTTTTTAAAGGAGTCATCGGATGGCCATTTTTTCAAGTTGATATACTTTAGGGCAGTGTTTCCCAACCACTGGAAAATTATCAAAAACTTCCTTATCTCTATCATATTTCGTTATTATTATTTTAAATCAGTGCTATTTGTCATCGTTCTGTCGGTTTGAGGGATTTACAAATATTTCATCAATGAAAAGCATTCAAAAGAGCTTGTGACTAAACCTTGTAATGCCATTGGATCCTCAAATTGTCAGTCAAACCTCATAACCCCACTTCCATTCAGAATGAAGTGCCGCGACGCGCAGTTTGAAGACAGACATCTACTTCTTCACAATGCAAGGGTAAATAAAGAACTGATGTTTGAATAAGAACAGCGTTTCCTTTACCCAAGAAACGCTATCTATAAAGGCTAATGTTTTTGTGTGTTTAAAGAGCAGAGAAGAGTCTTAGCATTTGCTGTATAGTTGTAGCCAATACACTTTTATACATTTTAAATATCCTGTGCATAGCGGTTCGTCTTTTATATTGTGAAATATTGGCCAAATGTATTAAAGAACAAGAGAAACTGAGCGCCCGTATAGCTATAATAAACTTTATAACCTGCAAACTGATGAAAACGTAAGATGCGGCCGTTCTAATGATGGACAAAACGCAGATTTAAAGGGAGTTAATAAGGTCGTCAAAAACCTTGTTAACTCCATTCGAGTATGATTTTCAGAAATTAAGTGCGAGTGTCTGATCATATATAAAGCCATAATACCAACTCTGATGACGCATGTTCAATTATTGAAAAAAAAAAAACGTCTTTTATTTTTAATGCTTAGTGGTGTGCTGTGGGATTTTTTAGATATCGAAACTGTGCCGCAACAGAAAAAAAGGCAGAGAAACGTACTCGGTTACTAACGTAACCTCGGTTCCCTTAAATACGGGAACGAGTACTGCGTCGCTAGACGCTATGGGGACGCAGTCCCTTTTTCTCCGAGGACTGAAGACTTTTTCAATCACGCAGTGTGACTGCACGGCCATTGGTTCGTGCAGTAATAAAAAACGAACCAATGGCAGCAAAGCCCGCCAGAGCCCGCCAAAAGGCGGGGTCATCTGGCTATATAAGCGGGCGCTTCGCCATAGGAAATCAGGCCAATTCGACTGAAGCGACGACCTGAGTCATGCAGCTGCATGGCATGGCATAGTACGCAGTACTCGTTCCCGTATCTAAGGGAACCAAGCTTACGTTAGTAACCGAGTACGTTCCCTGTCGATACTTCACTCGTACTGCGTCGCTAGACGCTATGGGGAACAAATACAATCCCGCCATGCCATGAAGAGAAACGACAAACATAAACTGGCCTTGAGCAATAAGGCTCAGAGGGACCAATTATAAGCAGGAAGAATCCTGCAGGAGGCATGAGGACCAAACTCTTAGAGGTCAGTCCAGCCTAGAAATCATTTCAACGGTCATAAGTACAGCCTCAGCACCAGAAATGGGGCCAAGAGCGTTCCTGGAGAATCAGGCAATGCCTGAGGGGACCGCTTAAGACAGGCGTGTGCCCTCTAAGCAGAGAGAACCCGAGCCTATAAGGCTGGGATATCCAAGCTATAGAATCTGGCAAATGTGGACGGCGAGGCCCAGCCGGCCGCTGCACAAATGTCTGCCATGGACACACCACTAGACCACGCCCAAGAAGAGGCCACGCCTCTAGTGGAATGGGCTCTCACTCCAATGGGGCTCTGGAGGCCCAAGGAGGAGTATGCTAGTGCGATAGCATCAACTAACCATCGAGATATTCTGTGCTTTGTGACCGGAGACCCCTTGGTGCGGCCGCCAAAGCAAACAAAGAGTTGTTCCGTCTGCCTAAAGGGAGCGGAACGCTCAATGTACATTCTCAATGCCCTGACCGGGCAGAGAAGGTTGAACTCTCAGTCCTCCTCAGAAGAGGGGAGCGCAGAGAGCGTAATAACCTGGGCTCTAAACGGAGTGTAGAGCGCCTTAGGGACATAGCCGTGTTTTGGTTTTAGGACGACCTTAGAGTCGTTAGGCCCAAACTCAAGACAGGCAGGGTTTACAGAGAGAGCCTGCAAGTCACCTACTCGCTTCACCGATGCTAGCGCTAGTAGCAGAGCGGTCTTGAGCGACAGTGTTTTTAAGCTTGCAGATTGCAGTGGCTCAAAAGGAGGGCCCTTGAGGTTTAGCTGGCTGTCGTGCTGGAGCAGGCTTGGGGCGACTGGCGGCCGTTGCGGAGCTGGACCGTTTAGGCAGGAAGTGTCGCATAGCCTGGGACGACTTCTGAGTCGTGGTGAATCGCTCTGCAAAGCCCTCGACGGCAGGTCCAAAGAGCCCCGCAGGGGAGACCGATGCGTTGAGGAAGGGGACCTTGTCAGCCTCTTTAATCTCAGTGAGGTTTAGCCATAAGTGGCGTTCCAACACCACTGAGTTGGCCATTGACCTCCCAATGGACTGCGCTGTAGCTTTGGTAGCTCTTAAAGCCAGGTCGGTGGCGCTGCGTAGTTCTTTGAGAACTGCAGGATCCGGCCCGAACTCGTCCATGGTCCGGAGGAGTTTGGCTTGAAAGACCTGGAGCACAGCCATGGAGTGAAGCGCTGAGGCGGCCTGCCCGGCGGAGGAGTATGCTCGTCCGGCGAGGGCGGAAGCCGTCCTACAAGGCTTGGAGGGATGAGCAGCCTTTGCTTTCCATCCGATGGCGGAGAGTGGGCAAAGGTGCGCAGCCACAGCTTCGTCAAGAGGGGGCAACCTCTCGTAGCCCTTCTCTTCGGCGCCATCCACTGAGGAGAGAGCAGAAGAAGAGTTAGAGCGGAGTCGGGCCGAATACAGAGCACGCCACGACTTCGTAAGTTCGTCATGGACCTCTGGAAAAAACGGAGAAGCTCGCTGACAAGGGGCCGTGCGGCGCCCCGGCAGGAACCATTTGTCCAGACGACTACGAGTGGGCTCCTCCGGCATAGACCACTCCAAACCCAGCTCGTCAACGGCCTTAGAGATGATGCGGAAGAGCTCGGCATCCATCCCTGGCCTGCATAGCGGGGGCGAGGCACGCGGGGTCTGAGCCGGCGTGAGCTCGCTCGCCGCTGAGCACTTAAGCCCTTTACCCCGCCGTTTTTTCCCACCAGGTCCCTGGGAGGAAGAAAACGGGAGGGCGCGAGAGGCGGAGTCGCTCTCTGAAAAGAAAGCGATCTGAGCGCGCAGAGTCACGAGTCACATGTTCATGCAATATTAACATTCCATCTCACTCAGAGCGGCCTCTGCGTGGGATTTACCCAAGCAGCAAACACACTCTGAGTGGCCGTCGGCATCGTGCAGAGAAAGTCTGCACGAGACGCACTGACGGCGCGGCATTTGCAACAACGCCGCGATTGCTCTTTTAGAAGAAATTTGCTCTTCTTGAAGGCTCGCCGGATGGCAGCAGGGGACGAGCTGGCGTCTGCTTGATCGCTGAAGCGCTCGACGAAGCGGGCTGGATCAGCGGGGAGCAGGAAAAAAGGCAGCCTTCCAATCCGCAGCGAGACGTTTCAACGGCGAGCGTCTGGAGACCTGGATCAGCGAAGCAGTGTTAATTTCGTCGACGACGAAAAATATTCGTCAACGAACCTTTTTTCTGTGACTAAGACAGAAAAACAGACTTTTTTCTGTTGACGAGCTAAAACTAATATCTGATGATAAAAACTATGACAAAATTTATGCCACATCTTCATTAACAAGACGAGACGGGACTAAAATGTTATTTGAGGACTACCGGACATTCAAAATACATCCTATAGGCTAAGTTAACGGTCTTGTCTTTCAAAATGTGCATCTCTGTCATTGGATAAGGTGCGTTTGCATGGCAGCCGCAGTGGACGGATAGGCTACCAAAACGCGAACTAGCGATCTGAAACAATGGCCTCAGCACCCGAAGGGTTAGGGAGTGGGTGACCAGACGTCCCATTTTTCCCGGGAGTCACAATTCATTGTCGATTAACCTAAAGTTAGTGAAGGTGTTAGATAGAAGTGCTCTCTCTCGCGCACGCTCCACTTCTTCAGTTCTCATACAGCACACGATCAGTTCTCAGTGCTCAAATACACACACAGCAGTCCAAATGTCTATCATGTAGAGTATCTCACGGAAATACAGTCCGTCATGGTTTAAGTGAGTTTAAACAGGTGGGTGATAACTGAATGTATGTCAGTAGGCTATTACATGCATACCTTCCGTCTTAAATGGACAGCATTCCTAATTATCTGTGTCATAAATGTTAACCAACAAAAGATGTTAAATAAATTTATACTTGTTAAGTAAACCTACTGTATCTGAAAAATACCAGTTTTTCCAAATTCAATCCTTGATTCAAATTTCTCATAACTAAGCTTAATTGATTTGGTCTAAAGAGAGAAGAATTGATGACTGTTTTTGCTTGAATACTACATATAAAATAGCTACCAAAATAAATGTTGGTAACTGCAGTTTGACTAAAAGTAATGACTAAAAGTTGACAAAAATGCAATTACTTTTCGTCGACTAAAACTAGACTAAAACTATGAAAGACTCAAATGACTAAAATGTGACTAAGACTATTAAGCTTTTTCGTCTCAAGATAAAGACTAAGACTAAATCAAAAATGCCTGCCAAAATTAACACTGCAGCAAAGAAGTCGTCGCTGAAGGAGAATTGATCGGTTTTCCTATGGCGAAGCGCCCGCTTATATAGCCAGATGACCCCGCCCCTTTCGGCTGGCTCTGGCGGGCTTTGCTGCCATAGGCTCGTGCAGCGCCGCTGACGAGCCATTGGTTCGTTTTTTATTACTGCACGAACCAATGGCCGTGCAGTCACACTGCGTGATTGAAAAAGTCTTCAGTCCTCGGAGAAAAAGGAGTTTTCCCCGCAGTATGAGTGAAGTATCGACAGGGAACACCGCTTTAAGACCTTAAAGAAAAGTCTAAAACATACTTTGGTAAAAATTTCTCAATGGTAGTGTAAAACAACACCCTTTTTACCTTGTCAAAAACAGCTCTGTTCACAGCGACCCGTTTCGACCTGTTAAATGCTAATGAGCTCTGCTCACCCTGTCCCTCTCTTTCGTGGGGTGACGAGCCGTTCTCATGAGATTGTGAACTTTAGCTGCATTCGTCATGGAACTTGCTAACTAGCACATTATTAGGAAAGGTGATTAGCAAAGATTCATAAAAAAACCTTATACTCACTTCTTCTGGAGGTGACACAAATGATTCATGCGAACATAGACGCATTTAGGCAGATCGGAGGATGCATTCCCTTCAAAAACGAAAGTAACGTTAATCCTCTGCATTTTCAGCGGCTCAGATGTTGGGAGTAAATGACGACTGCTATGTTCATTATTACATCCAACAACAAAACACCTCAATCGCTTAATTGGAGACATTCTTGTCTTCCCCTGTACCGGAGTCGACACAATGGTGGACAGTCTAAGGTAAGATGGCCTTGTCAATCAACTATCGTGGGAGCGGCCTGTGCAGAACTACGTCATTCTGACAGGAATCGCAGAACATCCTGATTTGAGAAAGGGGATTTAAAAAAAAAATAATAATAATAATAATAACTTTTAAACTGATTTTAATCATTATAGGGTGGATGTATGCACACTTCCAACACACATTTATGTTCAAACAACATGTAAAGTGAATTTTGATTCCGATGACCCCTTTAAATGATTACTGAAGGCTTCATATGTGTCCTCTGAGATCATACCTTGACCTCTCTCAGATTCATGCACTCCTCCCAGGAGTAGAACTTCCTCTTCATTCTGTGAGAAAAACAATGACTGATATATCTCCATGGTTTCATTACCAACAAACTGCTCAGGTAAACTCTCCAGCAGCTGATATACAGGACTACATGAGACCTGAGTCTGAAAGTCCACATGGAATTATGTAAGAGAGAGCAGAGCTGATACAGAGGCAGGCTTGGCCACTTTCACTGCTTTCGCCGTCACACAGCTATCAATTTGCATAGTGACTGCCTGTTCCTGCACAGTTACTACACGTAATAGGGGCATTTATAATTTACACCACTAGCCCCCATTCACTGAGCAGACGTGTCTTGGGAGAATTTGCACTTCCCACACGAATCCCATAGGAAAGTATGTATGAGGCAGGTTTTTTATGATCCTCACTATAAAGAGATCACAAAAGAATGCAATATAATGTATAGTTACATATTGGAACAGGTCTGTACAGATGCTGTTTTGGTTTGTTTGGAACAGCTTTAATGTCAAGGGTTTGAGTAATACTAAAATTATCTTAGGTTTGAACATACAAACCGAAGAAGCGGATTAATATTAGGCACTTCAGGAGGAAAAACACAAGCAGTTACAGTAAACCATACCACTAAAATGGTTTTTATTACTAAACAGAGTAACGCCTGTTTCACACCGCAAGCGTGAGCGGTGCAGAAGCGGTGCGTATGCAGAGCAGGAGCAGTGCGCGCCCATTGTGCTTTCATACTGGCAGTGTTTGTCGCGTGCAGCTGAACTGTACTGCAATTCAGACGAGTATCGTAATTTCTGTCATATTTCCCAGTGTTCTCCTCCAAACACTGTGTGCCATGTGCTTTGATGTATGATATGGCCAGCATACTCTGTGATGCGACCATGTCCCCCTCCCCTCTGTCCCACACACACACATATAAATAACATATATTATATATAGGTAGTTTACATGATAAACTTGAGCCAAGTTTTCAAGATACAAAAAAATCGCCGACCCTGTCAGGAAAAATTATGTCTGACCCTTCTCACATTTTATATGAAGAATATTAATTTTTGCCATCTAACAGAAGGCTTAGAGTTGCATATGCTATATTTAATTGGCTGTGTTACGTAAATCTTTTGTGTATCAGTCTGCAAAATTAATAAATCATAATTG
This sequence comes from Barbus barbus, assembly GCF_936440315.1. Lineage (NCBI taxonomy): Eukaryota > Metazoa > Chordata > Actinopteri > Cypriniformes > Cyprinidae > Barbus > Barbus barbus. The sequence continues at coordinate 7,459,671 of NC_136722.1, forward strand.
GGGGTTCAAATAGGCCTCTGGAAAATAGAAAGGACTCACTATTCTAATGCATTGTAGTGTTACAATGCATAATACAGGCTGTGCGATTTGGGGAAAATATCTAATTGCGATTTTTTTTGACAGATATTGCGATTTGATCTGCGATTGTAAATTTGCAAAGTCAAGCTTCAGCTCAATAGTAATCAATAATGTGCAGCACAGTATGAGTATTGTTACCCTGCTGAAAACAAACAAACAATAGAAACCATCACAGAAATTCTTATACTTTCCATAAAAACCATTACAAAATTCCTTTTTGTTTTGGGCATTATTTCAATAGGAATTACTGTTGTTCTATTGGTTGCCAACTGCTAGATTACATCCCACCAATAGAATGCATCAAATAAATAGACACCAGTAGACACCACTATAGTTTACATTACAACCAGTAAAATTCCCATTACAACCCTTAAATCCATAAATTCTATTGTGTTTTGGGAGGGGTTTTACTTTTTTTGTGTGTGGTTTTTTTTCTGCAGGGAAGATTATAATGGTATTACTACTTTTATAGAATTACTGAATTTCACAGGAAAGATTTGTTTATTTTTTATAAATAAAGAACTGTATTTCTTTAGTCAATTATTAAAGTATTACATGTTACACGGGCTGATTTATTCATTTTTAAGTATTTGGGATTTTAAGAACAAGTGGGAAATGTGCTGAATGTTTAATTTCATCCAAATTAAATTGGCAAGCAGTTAATTTAACTTAATTTACATTCATTCATTTTAAACGCAGAGCCAGGCGCGAGTTGACACCGGTTGCGTATGGAAAGCCAAAGTGGTCATAAACACCTGCTCCGTCGTCTGATTGCACACTGACACGTCAAAAGCATACGATTTGACAGCAAACCACGCGTCCTGGACGCGTTTTTTGCCATGAAAACGCGCGTTCTTAGCGCATGTTTTGGGATTATGGAGAACGCGTGTCGGAGTCCGCTTTGGAGTCACCAAAAACGCGCGTTTTTGACGTGCGTTTATCATAACAGGAAATGGGCGTCGAATACGTGCGTTTGTCGTGAATGCAAAGTGCGCGTCAAGAACGCGCGTTTTATAGGAAATCACACGTCGAGGACACGCGTTTTGATACATTCTCCATAATCCCAAACCAGGCGCTAAGAACGCGCGTTTTCATGGCAAAACGCGCATCCAAGACGCAGGCGAGCAGGCGTTTATGACCACATTGGCATTCCATAGCGTCAGGCCTTGTCCATATTGCCAGATGCGCTCGTGAGAGACTTGCTGAGCAGAACCGAGTGCGAGACGGTGAGTATAAAAGAGCACCGTGAGCCACTGTTGGAGAGATAAAATGCAGACCTGCCAACCTTTGAATTTTTTTTGGAGTACCACTTATGTGATCGCAACGGGGGGGATATATCATATCAGGATATTTTTTTGTGAGGAACTGCTGTGGGGCATGGACTCTTTTTGGTTTCTTTTTAGGTCTGCTGCTCTCTCTCTCTACCTGTAAGTGTCCTCATCTGATGTCATGTTTTTTTTTTTTAGCTGCAATGCATGAACACACACACACTTTTCTGAAGATAATAGCACATAACTTTACACTACTTTGCCAACTTAAATGCCTGGTGAAAAGGCAAACTAGCTTGAAAATTATGTAGTGTTAGGATAACGTTATTCATGTTAGATATTTACCAAAGGTCTGCATTCAGTCACATACTACAGCTGCACGATTCTGGATAAATTGAGAATCATGGTTTTTTTTTTGTCTCAAACAGAGATCACGATTCTCCCACGAAACAAAATAATGTGTGACAAAATATCATTGCTGCAGTGTATTTAAAAGTGTTTAATTTGAACGAATTATTAAACATTTAAATTAATATGTATTTCTAATATATTTAGTTCATATTAAAATGATGAAAAAGTGGTTTGAATGAATGATTTAATGTCTCACTCATAAATACTTCACTTGTTTCTTTACTGGATGAATCTGTGTTTTTAAACTAATCTCTTGATTCAATCACAAATAAATTTTTTAATTCACTTTTCTCCACCTAGTGGCGAAACAATGCAATTGACACAAACATTATTTGATGCGCCAGTTAACTTTCAAAAGGTCTATTTTGATCGCTACCATAAACATCAGCGTTTATATCTGAACTATTAACTTATGAATGACTGTAATACAGAAATAATACTGTGTAGTTGAAGCTGTTACTCAAACATGGTAACTGTCTGCTCTGTCAGCAGCTGAATGTAAGACTTTTTTAAAGGTTTATTAGACAGGGGCGAAGCTCTAGTGCAAATATATCAGTATTTATCCAAGTACGTGCACTTTTTTGGACTAAAAGCCCTAATATTAGGACGCTGTTCAGTGAGTGCAGCTATATGAACACAAATAAACCGCAGCAGATCTGACTGAATATGAACGTGTTTTTATTCTATTCACAGTTCGTCTAGAATATCAATGCGATCACGTCGACTCCAGAGGATTTAGTTAACTCAACTCAATATTTTAACTTTCCACATCCACCCCAACCCGTTTACCTTAGTTGTAAGCACCGTGTGTACTGTCCTCTTTTAAGAAATCAGACGGCCGGAGTAAAAAAGTATGGAAAGCCAAAGTGGTCATAAACTCCTGCTCGGGCGTCTGATTGCACACTGACACGTCAAAAGCGTGCGACTTGACAGCAAACCGCGCGTACTGGATGCGCGCTTTGGGATTATGGAGAACGTGCGTCGTTTATAGGAAATCACACGTCGAGGACGCGTGTTTTGATACACATAACCGCGCGTCCTTGACGTGTGATTTCCTATAAAATGCGCGTTCTTGATGCGCACTTTGGAGTCACCAAAAATGTGCGTTTTTGACGTTCGTTTATCATAACAGGAAATGGGCGTCGAATGCGTGCATTTGGAGTCGGAAAAAACGCATGTTTTGAACGTGTAAACAGGTAAACCAAACAGGCAGAGCAAATGTCTTTTGAAGTATCCACACAGGCAAAAACAACGTGCTCTTTCTGTAGTGTTCTCAAAATGGCACGTCAAAAGCGTGTGCTGACTTCATTGCCCGATTCAGTCATGTTGTGTCCGCTATGTCCTCCTGAGACCCCCCCCCCCCATGGCAAACGCGCGTCCAGTATGCGCGGTTTGCTGTCAAGTCGCACACTTTTGACGTGTCAGTGTGCAATCAGACGCCCGAGCAGGCGTTTATGACCACTTTGGCTTTCCATAAAAAAGGTACGAGACCGAGGGGTAAAAATTGTTTTGCTGTCTATTTGTGGTCTCTTTTTAATGATAGGTCTACACATTTGTCAGTCATCCTAGTTGCTAGATGGGGAATGAACCCAGAGCTATGATTGGCCGAAGTGCTCTTTCATTGCTGTTGCTTGATTGGTTTGTGCTGCACAAAGGCATCACAAGGTTTTTGCGTAGTTTAAAGTGACAAATCGTACCTGCGTACTTTGAGGTCAAAATGCGTGCCCGCTACGCAAAATGCGTACAGGTTGGCAGGTCTGTAAAATGTGTAGGATAACGTTCATGTAGCCTACTAATAAAAGCATCTAAAATGTATCTTTTATTCTCCAGTACTGAAAGCAGAACCGATAAAGCAGCTTGCAACCACTCAAGGCTGGCAGTCATGCATATGCTCTGGAACAGAGTAATATTGCGTCCACATCGCAGGCTTTGCGATTAGCAAATCGCAACGTCTCAAATCGCGATTGCGATTCGATTTAGATTAATCGCACAGCCCTAGTATATACTGTTGTTTTTTTGTATTAAGTTGTGTCTATTGTATTGTTTGTTTGGTAATTATAGATGTGACTTGATGTGAAACACACGCTGTGAGATCCAAAACAAATTTTGGAAAGAATTCCAACAATAAAGTGTAATTGGATTGAATAATTGAATTGAAAAAGAAATATTAAAGCTAACAAATTTAACAGACCTTTGAAGTTTGGGCAAAAACTCGTGGAAGTGATGTGTTTTTGTGCATTTTTTCATATGGTGATTGTGAAACACAAACACATCACTTACATGATTTTATGGTGAAATTTTTAATTTTTAATGTTAATCGGGTCAATTTTGATCAAGAACAATGCACTGTGACTTTAATTCAGCGTAAGCGGCGCAGCAAAAATAGACTCGCCGAAACAATCGCGGCACTGCTGCTCACGCGCTGCTCCTGCTCCCGGTGTGAATGCACTCATTTGTTAACATGCACGCCAAAAAAAATACGCACCGCTAACGCTTGGGGTGTGAAACGGGCGTAAGAGAATAAAAACATGTATCAATATCATCAGATATTATTGTGCCTTGGAAGCCTAAGTTTCTTTAGAAGGGTTCTTCATACAAAGTCAAAGTGACTACTAAGGCACTGATGAACTGAAGAGCAAAACAGATGCCTTTGGTTTTGGACACAGCCTAATTGTTTGACGCACCTTTTGATGGCTACTAGCTCTCCAGACTCATTGCTTTTCCCCATCAGAACACTGCCGTAGGTCCCATCACCTAGCTGCTTGAGTGTTGTGTAACGGTTCATCTTCACTCTCACCCAAAGAAACAGTACTGACAGACGGACGTCTCTCCTCTCAGATCACCTGATCATATCTGTCCTGATGAGCTTAAGAGAAGTCAAGCAGTGAACACCACTCCATCCCACTATTGGCACTGTAAACAAATACAGAAAATAGAACACAATGCTGTTTACTGTGTCTACAGAGTAACAGTACTGTATCATGATGCTTAAATGTAATTTAATTGACATTAATCCATATATTTATTATCCACATTTTACTTATGTCCAATTAATTTGAAGAACAATTAGTGCATTTGTGCACAGTTTGCATATAGTTTGTTTGTTTATTGAGTTTAAAAAATAACTTATCCATTGACCTTGATTCATTTTTCAACAGTTTCTGTATAATCGCCATAAAACAGAAGTTGTGACCAACAAGTTATGACATTTTGATTAAAGATTCCAAAGTAAAAAAAAAAATGGCTTTGATTTTATTCTAACTATAATATTGATACTAATGTATAAAGCAAATGGTCATGACTTGTTTTACGTTTTCATTATTTGATCACCGTTTTGCCTTTTTATTAAGTGCTCCATGTAGTCTCTCAGTTAATATAAGATTGTGAAAACTTCATGAACAGTTAATGTCTTCATGTCTATTTTTTTTTTATGGAGTACAGCATGTCACACCACGGGACAACTACCCATGTAGACAAATAATGAGATCTCTAAAAGTAAACACCATACATCAATCAAACATTTACAATACACTCTTGTGAGTGCAGTGAACCTTCTCAATGTTGTATTTTAGGCTTCAACTGGTTATTTGAGAAATGCCATCTCATGTGTTCCTGCATTATTGCTGCATGGGAAAGCACACTACAACTGAACACATACCCAAAAAAAAAAGTGGTTATTGCAAAAGTACATCAATTGCTTTAATTGTTCCTCTTGTAATTCTACATTGTTCTGTTAGCATGATAAGGGATCATGTTAAACATTTGTTTTTTAGAGTATACAGCAGTCTTAAGGGGTAAATGAGCCAGACAGGCTACAAGATTACACACACCAGTGAGATATCAACAAGATCTTTTATTATGGTCACGCTTTTGTGACTAGAACTGCTCTCCATCCATCAAATAGCAGCCAATGGGATTTACAGGCAGAGCAAACTGCACATTTTAATTTTGTCAAAGTAATGAGCAATGACCAATAACTGAACATAGGAAATTGATGATGATCTCAATTTGTCCTGCAATAACAAATATAGTTAAAAAAAAAAAAAGTAGCTTCGTGCAAATTGGGTAAACCTCACAAATTATGTAACCCCAAAATCAAAACAAAGATGACATAGAACATTAAGCATGTGTTAGGACCATTAAGATTTATTAATTTATTTAGTTTAGTTAGTTATTAGCATGGTTCTAAATAGATTTTAAATAAACTGTTCTGAACAGTTTGTAGATGTGTGTATATTTTAACATGAACACACACACAGTAATGCAAACTGGGGGTAAAATATTTCCAATGTTCTTGTTTATGTTCTTCAAAGACTGCATGATATTCACTTTAATAAAAAGACCTTCACATAAAAGGAGATTTTGACCAGCGCAGGGCAACATTTTAGGTTAACAGCACACAGAAAACACACATCTAACAACACTGCACTGACATTTAACGTTAATCCCAATACATTATAAATATGCACAAATACATGAGGCCAAACGTAACAGCGTTCCGTATGGGAAACAGAGTAAAGGTTCACAAACAGACCTCTGTAAGTAACGTTAATCTGGTTAAGAAGATCTAGTGGATCTACAGAGGACGCAAGGAGCTAAGATGGTCCTCAAGGTCACTCAATAAGATGAACACGTGTGAATTAACATAGGGGAAGAAATTCCCCTATAAACATAGAATGCTACTAGAAACATGAATATACGAGGGTTCCGAGACTGCAAACATTAACTTACCAGCATTATCTGTCAACCCTCAATGTTATTTATTAGTACTGCAACATAAAGACGTTTAATAAGACACTAGAGTTGCGTCATTGGTTATTATTCACCATTATTAATCTGAAATGTGTTTTTACTTGTCTCTTTTGGGTTGACTGCAAATGTTATGCTCATTCGCATGATCTTCCGCGTAATTTTACACCGCAAACTCACCCGTTGTGATGGCACTCCTCCCTGTTAGTCGTTGCCTGTGTCTGTAGATATGACAGATGTAGTATGTGAGTTTATCTCTCTGTTAAAGAGCTGTGATCCATCCTCACCTTGGCAACCGACACTCGCGACCGCTAACAACACACAGCCAGCCGGAAGTCTAGAGTCACGTAGATACGCAAAGGTTCATGGGGTTTGTTGTTCAAATCATTTTTAACTCCTTCGGTTGCGGTGACTTTCATGAATTCAGGTATTTCATGCAGCATAACAGCAGGGTCTCATTTAATGTAATCATAATTTCATGTCTTTTTAAAACACCCAGCGTAACTGACCAATTTCACCCACAAAACGAGACCCCGTGATATCCCGAGATGTTTCACCGACAGGTGGCGCAATATGCTCACTTTCCAGATGCATAAACATGCACTATGTTAAAACTAGTTTGAATTACTAGCAGCTCGCTAAGGGGTAATCAGTATCTTCCAATTCAAATTAGACCAATATAAAAATTATTTTTATTGAAAATGGAGAATCATAATTTGTGTAAAAGAAAAATGCTAAAACGAATGCTATTTACACATCTAAAATTTATCTAAATGTAGTTAGATGCCTTTTACCTAACATCAATGTTTTTCTCAGTATAAATGTGATCATTTTAGAGGTTCACATTATCATAATAAGTGTACACTATTTTAAAAGCTGTTAGATTAAATTAGGATCTCAAAATCAGGTGATGTAAACAGTGACCTTACTGCCCTCAATTTTGCAGTGCATAGTGACAAACAGTTGTTTATAAAAGTACTGTAATGTTTTTGTTGGTGTCTTGGAAAGAAAAGACAATCAGTAGCCTACTTGCTTGAAAACTTGTCAAGTCAAGTCAATATTATTTGTATAGCGCTTTTAACAATGCAAATTGTGTCAAAGCAGCTTTACATCGGCTTGATATAAAGCTGGGTGGATTTATATCAGCTTTACAGTATTTAGACGGGGAAATAGTTTGTCGAAATAGTGTCATTCTCCTCTGGCCAGACAAAATCAGCAGTTTAAATCTAAAGCAGAATCAGATTGTACAAAGGACTCATCTGTATCCTGTGGTCTTGTCCCGATGGCCATCTTGGAGACAGGGTCTTCACTGGGGATCAGTCTCTGGGGCTCATCTAGGTGTCCTGGCTGTAGAGGTCATCTCTAGGTGCTGATCCACCATCTGATCTGGATGCAGTCTTGATCTGGGTGGCTACGGTGACCTCAGAATAAGAAAGAAACAGACTAATATTAGCATAGATGCCATTCTTCTAATGATGTAACAAGTACATCAGGTGTTTTGGGAAGTGCTCCCGGTTTCGGTTGACCTAATTAATGCAGCCTAGCAATCCTTTAACGGATTTGAATTATAGAAATGCGATAGTGTATTATGTGTAAAACAGGTTAAAGAGATGGGTCTTTAATCTAGATTTGAACTGACAGAGTATGTCTGCTTCCCGAACAGTGTTAGGTAGATTTCTCCAGAGTTTTGGCGCTAAATAGGAAAACGATCTCCCGCCCACAGTTGATTTTGATATTCTACTATCAAATGGCCAGAGTTTCGAGATCGCAGCAGATGTGAAGGACTATAATGCGATAAGAGCTCACTCAAGTACTGAGGTGCCAACCCATTTAGGGCCTTATAGGTAATTAGCAAGATCTTAAAATGTATACGATGTTTAATGGGGAACCAGTGCAGTGTTGACAGAACCGGGCTAATGTGGTCATACTTCCTGGTTCTAGTAAGAACTCTAGTAAGAAGTTCGGGAAGCAGACACACCAGCTGGTTCAAAATGGGTAAAATTGTATTGGGTGGTTGCTTTGCACGTTTAATAAACAAACTTGTTTATTAAATGTGCAGAGCAACCACCCAATAAAGCATTACAATAATCTAGCCTCGAGGTCATAAATGTATGAATTCATGTTTCTGCATTTGACATTGAGAGCATAGATCGTAATTTAGATATATTTTTAAGATGGAAAAATGCAGTTTTACAAATGCTAGAAACATGTATTTCGAAGGAAAGATTGCTATCAAAAAGTATGTCTAGGTGACTGATGGTGAAGAATTTACAGACAGTATTAGAAAGTGATCTAGGTTATTACATGCAAAAGTTTTTGGTCCAATAATTAACACCTCTGTTTTTCCAGAATTTAGCAGTAAGAAATTGCTGGTCATCCAGTTTTTGATATCAACTATACATTCCGTTAGTTTTGCAAATTGGTAAGTTTCATCAGGTCGCAAAGGAATATAAAGCTGGGTATCATCAGCATAGCAGTGAAAGCTAACACCATGTTTCCTAATGATATCTCCCAAGGGTAACATGTAAAGTGTGAAAAGTAAGGGGCCATGTACTGAGCCTTGAGGTACTCCATACTGCACTTGTGATTGGTATGATACCTCTTCATTTACTGCCACAAATTGATAGCGGTCAGATAAGTACTATTTGAACCATGCCAGTGCACTTCCTCTTATGCCAACATAATTTTCTAGTCTATTTAAAAGAATGTTGTGGTCGATAGTGTCACACATGGCGCTAAGATCCAGTAGCACTAATAGAAAGATACAACCACGACCAGATGATAAAAGCAGATAGTTTTTAACTCTAACAAGAGCAGTCTCAGTACTGTGATATGGTCTAAAACCTGACTGGAAATCCTCACATATATAATTTTTCTCTAAGAAGGAACATTGTTGCCTACCATATTGTTGTTTTCTTTCTTTCTTTCTTTTTTCTTTTTTTCACATGTTGTAATCAGTGGTGGAAATGGCCAAAATTCACGTTATAATTGTGAATTTGCACGTTATAATTTAAGCATAATTAATGACACCTTGTGTTTAAAAAAAAAAAAATAATAAAACAAATACATATACTATATATATATATATATATATATATATATATATATATATATATATATGGATTGGTGAAATTAAAGAATGGTTTAATAAAAAATTTAAATGATTAGTAATTGTTCCTGTTTGAACTTAGCTAAACTAGTTAAGCCCTCAAAACACTTCAGTGTTTAGTGGTACAGTATTGCATGATTTGTATATTATATTTCATAGTTTCCATTTGCATAAACGTTTGCAGTTAGTTTTTAAAAGGTAACATTACATTCTTAAGGACTCTACATTTACATTTCTTTTCAGGAGCACTTGTGCTCGCTCCTACTTAAAAAAAAAATTGGAAATTTTTGGACAAGACTCAGAAGTGGCATTAATGCATTTCATAATAACAATGCCATGAGATTTTTTTTTTTTTTTTTAAATATAGAGTTTTGAATACAGCAATATTAAACGATTAAAATGACTCAATTTACAGCTACTTTAAAAATTAAACTGAAACCGCCAGTAGGTGGCAGCAAGTCACTTAGTGACTGATTTATTTAGGAGCAAGTGACTCTCTTTATGAATGGGTCACTGAATGATTGACTCACTAGATTTGTTCAAAAATGCAGATTCATTCATAAACGGAACAGTGATGTGTTTGCTTGAAGAAGAGCAGCGGCTCAGCTGTGACTTTGTTTGGAACTATTTTCGTTGAAGAAGTACAATCAGACAACAGTGCTCCTAAAATGTAGGTCACTTAATATTAACTTTTGTATAAAATCAAAAATGTGTAAAACTGATGTTTAAATTCAATTTACCTTTGCAAACTCCCTTTATAGCTAATAATTAAAATGCTGTTACTCGTCTTATTTCATTGCAATCTCACAAACGTCCATTTTAATTCATGAAGCTCTCTACACTGCACACCGAATCTATTATTTGCATCGTTCTACACTTTCTTTGTGATAATGAATACCAAAAACTGCAGTCTACGTTCACAATCTGTTCTGTGAGGCCTGAGGAGCAGGACGCGAACCGATAGAGAGGCATTATTGGCTGCAGTCTGCACTCTGCAGGTATGACCAGTCGCAAAAGACGGCATTGCGCAGCTAACCATAGACACAAACAGGGCCGGTTGTAGACATTAGGAGGCCCTAGGCAAAATTCATGTTGGGGGGCCCCCACCCCCAATAAAAAGCACTTGAAACAAATATGATTCCTAACCTTTTTATTTAAACAACATTTAATTTTAAATTTAGTATATTTTTACTTATACAGTACATAAGTTTTGACACATTACTATTTTTAATGTTTTTGAAAGAAGTCTCTCATGCTCATCAAGCCTGAATTTATTTGATCAAAATTACAGAAAAATAATATAAAAAAATATAGTGCAATATTATTACAATTTAAAATAATGGTTTTCTATTTTACTATACTTTAAAATATAGTTCTGTGATGCAAAGCTGAATTTAGTGTCACATGATCCTTCAGAAAACATTCTAATATTATGATTTATTATCAAATGTTAGAAACGGTGTTTAATATTTATTTTATAACCTGTGGTACTTTTTCAGGATTGTTTTATTATTAAAACGTTTTTTTAAAAAGTCTTCATCCCTTTTTATATATTTAACACATCCTTGCTGAATATTCCTCTTTTTTCTGTATTTTTGATCAAATAAATGCAGGCTTGAAGAGCATAATAAGACACTTCTTTCAAAAACATTAAAAATAGTAATGGGTCCAGACTTTTGACCGGTGCAGTATGTACATATTAATCAAACTTTATCTAAGGTAATCCCTTTTTTGTTTGATGAAGATGTTATTGTTGTTGTTGTTATTTTGCTGGTTTATTCAATTTATTCACAGTTCCAGGATATCACTTCAGTAGATGAATATATGTAAGTGCTTTTATTTGAAACATTAAAAAAAATGTTGTAGTGTGTTGGCTTTTTAACTTTGGATACAAACGTCTTGTCTTTTACTTTTGTTGCTTTTTTACTAGTCAGCTCCCGACGCGATGTTATTCATTGTACGCACAAATTCAAAGCGTCAAGTCTGGGCACGTTAATGATCTTTAATGATTTTTAATTCATAATCTTTACTGATAAAATAGATAGCATCAGAAATACAATATCAAATGTAGATTCTACTGCGTCTAGTATTTCAGCTTCATTCATTGCACCCAAAGAAAAACTGCAGTGCTTTACAACTATAGGACAGGAAGAGCTAAATAAATTATCAGTGCATCTAAACCAACAACATGTTTATTAGATCCTGTACCCACTAAACTACTGAAAGAGTTGTTACCTGTAGCAGAAGAACCGCTTCTCAATATTATTAACTCATCGTTATCTTTAGGTCACGTCCCAAAACCATTCAAGCTGGCGGTTATTAAGCCACTTATTAAGAAACCACAACTAGATTCTAATGAACTGGCAAATTACAGACCCATTTCAAATCTTCCGTTTATGTCTAAAATTTTAGAAAAAGTTGTGTCTGCTCAATTGTGCTCCTACTTGCAAAAAAATGATCTCTATGAAGAATTTCAGTCAGGTTTCAGGCCTCACCATAGTACAGAAACTGCACTTGTTAAAATTACAAATGACTTGCTTCTTGCTTCAGACCAAGGCTGCATCTCATTGCTAGTATTACTTGATCTTAGTGCTGCGTTCGACACTACAGACCATGATATACTCATAGATTGATTACAAAACTATACTGGTATTCAAGGGCAGGCTTTAAGATGGTTTAGATCCTACCTGTCCGATCGCTACCACTTTGTTAATTTAAATGGGGAGTCATCTCAATTATCACCAGTAAAGTATGGAGTTGACAAGGATCTGTCCTAGGTCCTCTGATATTTTCAATATACATGTTGCCTCTTGGTAATATTATTAGAAAATACGGGATTAGTTTTCATTGTTATGCTGATGATACTCAACTACATATCTCAACAAGACCAGATGAAACTTCTAAACTATCTAATCTAATAGATTGTGTAAAAAATTTAAAAGATTGGATGACCAATAATTTCCTCCTATTAAATTCAGATAAGACAGAGATATTACATATTGGACCAAAAAACATTACACAAAATCTCTTGGATTACAATTTACAACTAGACGGATGCACTGTCACGTCCTCTAAAATCAAATATCTTGGTGTTATATTAGACAGCAACTTGTCCTTTGAAAATCATATTTCCCATGTTACAAAAACAGCATTCTTCCATCTTAGAAACATTGCCAAGCTTCGAAACATGCTACCTGTTTCTGATGCAGAAAAGCTAGTTCATGCATTCATGGCCTCTGGACTGGACTATTGTAATGCACTGCTAGGTGGTTGTCCTGCATCTTCAATAAACAAGCTACAGATAGTCCAAAATGCAGCGGCTAGAGTTCTTACCAGGTCAAGAAAATATGATCATATTACCCCAATTTTACAGTCTCTGCACTGGCTACCTATTCAGTTCCGGATCATTTACAAAATATTATTACTTGCCTATAAGGCCCTAAATGGTTTAGCTCCTGCGTACCTAACTTGTCTTCTACCACGCTTCAATCAAACCCGCTCCCTAAGGTTGCAAAACTCTGGACTTTTGGTAGTACCTAGGATAGCAAAGTCCACTAAAGGAGGTAGAGCTTTTTCACATTTGTCTCCCAAACTCTGGAATAGCCTTCCTGATAACGTTCGGGGTTCAGACACACTCTATCTGTTTAAATCTAGATTAAAGACACATCTCTTTAGCCAAGGATTCACATAATGCATCTTATAATCTTGTACTGCAGTTATATCTGATCAAATGTACATTATTATTATTATATATTATTATTTATCATTTTTGCTTAGATGGAACAGCAGCTACGCTAATTATGCCTCTATTTGTTTCTCTGTTTCTGCCATGGGATGTAACTAGGAATTACAGAAGCTTCAGTCTGGATCCAACCCTTAAATGATCTGAGATGACCGGACACCTGAGAAAAGATGATGCCAACCCCTCAGAGGACCTCAGAGGATGCCAATGCTCAGACAACATACAGAATTACCAAATGTTGCCATAAGTTAAATATATTAAGGTTCTGCAATATATAAATATATTGTGGAAAATTAATTTCCTGTAGAGCTGCTTTGCAACGATTTGTATCGTAAAAAGATATTTATACAAATAAACTTGAACTTGAACTTAATGACGCTCGCGCTCTTTTAAACTCGTAATAAAGCGGTGAAGGATCTTTCCAGAAATGACGCTGATCTACAGAACAAGTTTATATTTAGAATACATTGCAATCACTCCAAAATAGATGACGACAACTCACACACCTGCATTACGAGCTATGCTTCTTTGAGTGCCTATTTAGCCTTTTGCTTCGCAGTACCTGATGGATGCGTTCGTTATGCAAACTTTCAGAATCCGGCAACATTAATCGGTTTAACTGCAGATGAGTGACAATTCAACAATATCCAATGAACAATGAGGCTAGTACTTCTGCCCGTCTTGACTGGTGTACTATAGATATAGGGGATGTTACGGTTATGGAGGCCCTAAGCAATCGCCTGCTCTGCCTATAGCTAGCGGCCCTGGACACAAATATCCCGCTACGTTTTTAGTCAATTGCGCTATGTTTATATGCAGAACTGCGATCGGTTTCGTAGTTTTTTGAATGGATAAAATATAGAAATCACTTTAATTTCCAAATAAATCTATTTAACCAGTTGGAAGTAAAATGCCGCCCCCTCTCCAAATACACATTAAATACAAAGTCAGTCGTACTAAAAATATTTTATGGCATGACACACCCATATATGTTACTAAAGTAAACAGATAGGTTTCTATGCATAGTTAATAGACTACATTATTAGGCTACTTTGACCATCGTCCATTATAGATCAACATAATCTATAAAGGTGGAAAATGCATCCATTTACACATATTTGAGAATAGAGATATTTCAAGATTTAGTCAACACGTGTGGGATTTTTTCGAATAAAAAGGAAAAAATAAAAAAAACATGCTATTGTGGCTACTGTATGTCAAATGTCATGCCCTCACTCATGCCCCCTCAAAAATAATGAGAGCATGACGCCCCTGATTGCTGTTACTATTTTTTGTTTGTTTTTACAGTTCCTTTACACACAAAATCTTTACAATTTTTTTTTTTTTTTTTACTTTACACACAATTTCTGAAACCTGACACTCAAACACCAGAACCACACACCAAATCTGCAGCACCATTCACTAATTATCGGCCTTTGACTCACTTTTGAAAACACATTTGCAAAGCACAATACACAATTCTATACAAAAAAAATAAAAAATCTAACAGGAATTAATTTTAGGGCAAAGGTGTTTGCAAATGTTTGCTTTTGAGATGTGTTTGTGATGCAGTGCTTCATTTTGCAAGAGATGTGAGGAATTTTGCGTGTGCAATTAGGCCTATTGGATTTGTGTGTAAAGAGGCAATGTTTTGAAAATGTAAGCATTTGAAAAAACTGTAATATCTGTGTTCTGCCTCATTGTTGCCTATAAAACAAAATATGGTTTCATTTTATAAGTCACATATGAACAAGCTGGAATAAAAAATCTTATACATGCTGAAAAGTTTTTATAAATTGGCTTCTTGGAGCAATAACTGATAAAAGAAAAAAAAAAAAAAAAAAAAAAAAGAAAAAAAAAAATATATATATATATATATATATATATATATATATATACAGTATATCATATGATTCAGTGAAGTGTTATTAAAAAAAAAAGTATCCTTTGTATAGTGTCCTAAATTTGTACCCAAAAGTGAGTAAAACCTGACAAAATCTCCAAAAACCTCCCTTTGGGGATATCTTCATTTGTAGAACTGGTGAAAATAAATAAATAAAGTAAACAAAGTTATTTGTTGTTGTTGTTTATTATTAATAGTATTATTAAATGTAAAATAAAATGTAGAACGTTTCCTGTTAGGGGTAGGGTTAGGTTATAAATTGTATAATTATCTGTATATAAAAACAACAGAAGTCTATGTTATGACCCCATTTACATAGCTAGCTAAAAGTATGTGGGTGTGTGTGTGTTACTTATCACAGTCAAGGTGCACAGGTACACTGACTGAAAGCCCTGAACGAGAGTCAACCACTCTTAACAGTCAGAGAGGTCAGAGTGCCGTCCCACAGTGGAAGTGCTGCTGAGTGTTTATACCAAAATGAGATGAATGTTAGCAGCTGAAAGCCAGTGGGCCATACTGTTTGATACAGGCCTGTGAAGGTCAGGCCGGATGGGCAGTGAGGTAGAAGATGTCATATGTCAACATGATGGTAGTTACTGTTCTTTGTTTTTGCAATTTAATCGGAAGGGCTGTGTGCGGCTTAGGCCTCACCCAAAACAAAACACACCCTAATAGTAGCAGTAACTACAGCACCAGTAGGATTACAAGGATTTTAATTTTGTAAGACAACAGAGCTGTTATGTGTTATTTGTCATTATGTAGCGGTGATTTCCTGTGTTATGAAGGTCTGTTTTACTGAAAATGTCTTTGCATCTTTGGAACTTATAATTCATTTTAGAGTTACATTTTTGCTGAACACAATTCTTTAGACAGTTGTCTAATTATATCATAACAATTTGTGAGATTATTTAACATTAATTTTGTGTATGTGGGCTTCTCATAACCTGGTAATCCTAGATCAGTGATACAGAGATAAAAAAATATGGAAAAAGGTGCATAGCTTAATCTTAATGCAAGAGTAATCCATCTGTCATAAAGAAATTCAGCATGATTTGGTTTGCACTGGAATTCATTAGGCATCACAGTAAAGGGGGATATCCTGTAGATGTCTGGATTAAATTTCATAGGGGTGTACTTTACTCTGCCACCTCCATTTCCACATTCAGTGTTGGAGCCACACACATAAAGTGACCTGACGATGACATTTGTAGTATCTTCCATGCTTTACATGGCAAGGCATGCAGTTATTTGTTTATTTATTTATTATTATTATTTATTTATTTAATTTTTTGCCATTGTAAATATCCATGTTGGGTTTTATTCAATTTCCCAGTTTAAAGTAGCATTACTCTTGACAACAGCATTCAAAAAAAAAAAAAAAAAAAGTTAAGTTACTTTTTCACTTGAGGTAAAAATATATGCACCCTCAAAGTAAAACCAATGTAGTGTTGACAGGTGGGATTTTGGGATTGCTGTCTGTGTTCAGACAGACTGAACTACTTAATACTACAAATTTCAGTAAGGGATCACGATTTAAGAACATCTACACAAACAATTTAAAACATCTTTCATTTGATTCATTTTAGATTTGGTCATCTTCTAAATAGAAGGCTTCTAAAAACCAAGAACAAGACACCAATAGATGACCTAGTTGACTTTCCAATATTAGTAACACCTTAAACGAGGCAAACAGCATTTTGGTTAGGATCTAAATGTATGTATCTTCAGGCTTGGAGTTTTCCACATTTGTTGTGTAAACACAGATGTGCACAGTGTGTCATTTTACTACATAGATGACATGATCCTCTTGATGTACATGTAATGAATCCAGTTGGAAACAATTGATCAAAAGTTCAAGAAATATTCTAGATTTGGACCCTTTGATGATACTTGTGGGCTATTGATCTTTTCTGCTATTCCACAACTGGGGGGAAAAAAGTAATTTAATTCTGTGGCAATATGAATATGCATGTACAGAATACATGAATTATTAACAATTTTATGAGAAATGTAAATGGTCTATATTTGACATTTATCAATATTCTGTACATTTCCTGGAGTTCGATTTTTAAATGTCTATTAGGATTTGGCAGTTTCTTTGAGGAACAAAAAGGAAAAGTAAAGTATGTACACTTTGAATTTCAACCTAGTCTCATGGCATTTACGTACCTGGGTGCACATTTTAGCGAGACACAAAATACGTACCAATAACTACATATTACTGCAGTTTCAGTTTCATAAAGAAACAAACATTAGAGGCAGTAAAACTCAGACACCTTTTACTCCTTTTCACGCAAATTTACAGAGTTTTGATTAATAAAGCATGTTTTTCGCACAATTACTTTTCAAAACAATATTAATATGCTGAGAGATTTGAAAACGTATGCTTTTGAATGTTAGCATCGCACATATCCAGCATCGTATTTATGGGTTTTCATAGACGGAAAGTTTGTTCAGCAGCTCACGGAGTACGGAGCTGTATTTAGGAGCTCTGGAGGCAAGGAGCTCCAGTTTGAATCCCGTGTAACTACGGTTTGACAAAAAAGTTCTAATCAGCATAAAAGGACATTGAAATGGCACGGTTGCATCAACAAATACGTTTTTATACCAGTTTTGCAATTGTTAACACTATCAGGTAGGTTTAGGGTTGGGCTTGGTGTAGGGCATAGCCTATTTCCAACACGATAGAGCATTAATTTTTAGGGACAGACCCCGGGTATTTGAATTCTGAACCGCCGCAGTACGTACTTGTAGCAACATAATAAAAACACAGCAATAGGTACCTATATCAACATAATAAAAACGTGCCAGGGTTCACGTATTTAACCTGTGTTTTAGTGCCTCAGTGGACATTTCTCTTTGAAACTGCGGCTAAACGTGCAGTAAGGTACGTAAAACGGTGTCGCATAGAAAGAGCACTGAGGTACGTATTTTTATGAGACCAGGTTGTTGAATTCAGAGTGTCAGAGTGCTCACCTGGGTGATTGGTTCCCTAAGCAGGCTGCATGATCTGTGTACAGGGAGCAGCAGCCCTGACTTGAGGTGTGTGGCATGTAGTTTGACTTGAGGCCAAATGGTAAAAGTTAGGCCTTAGGAGAGAGAGTGGGAAGTGAAGTGGTAAAAGTGTGTCATATATGCCATAAGGGGAAACACACCTGAAAAACACACAGTAAAGTGATATTTAAACTGAATGAAAATACTTTGTAATGTTTGGAAACCTCTGGCTTTGCTGTTGAAAGGGAAATTATTGACAACTAATACTGATAAATGCATAATTTTTCAGTCTGCTAAATATCGACAATGTATATTACTGCTAATATGCTATTTCAAAAATTTTTATAAATTATATTTATAAAGATAATCAGATCCACTTGCTCAACAGCAATACCAACTTTTTGTAATGTAATATTTTTAAATCATCACCTGATCATTAATCAAACAGTACCCCTAACCTTTGACCCCCCAAAACACACCTGACTGTGCTACACCTGACAGCCAGGTGTGCCTGCTCATTTTGAGTTTTGCACTGTCCATTGATTATAAGTGTGAGTGTGAGTGGGTGTGATGTGTGTTTATAGTACGCATCAGATTACAAAGGGCAGAATTAGGGGCCGTTGACTGCACTCAGCCTTGTTGGGCTCATAGTTTGTACTAAATACTTTCCCCTGTCTGTTTATGTTGGGCAGCTTCTGCTTGTTGTTCTTTGTTCCCCCTCATTACCCTAGAACGCTAAACATCAGCGCAGCCTGAAGGCAGGGGCACACACTGGAGGTCACTACAGAGAGGCATTTTATCACTGAAAACCATTTATTAAAAAAGTATGTTTGGACAGTAAACCAAGTGTGATGAAAAATTAGGTTACATATAGGCATGAAATTTTACATTGGCTTTTAAATTTTTATTTAAAAATTTCATTTATTTATTTATTTATTTTCAAGTTAGAAGTAATCTGATATTCTGCTGTCAAAGTAGAAGTGTTGATTTTATGTATCTTTGATGACTGTTATTCTAAAATGATTTATATGTTTTGTTTTGTTTTGTTTTGTTTTGTTGTCTTTGTCCCTGCACTTTTTTTCAACTCTTGTATACTGTGACACTTGTAATGGCCACGCTCATTTTGATTCTGTTAATGGACAAAATCTGTTGTATTCCACATCTTTATATTTTATCGATTTATTGATTGACTGATTGACACAAATGCACAAGAATATTTTCTATAAAGAATGTGCTATAGAAAAAATAATTATTATTAGCACATTTTCAAACCTGTTAGATTCATAATCAAATCATTTTGGAAATATCAGTTGAAAAAAAAAACAAAAAAAACATATTTTGAAAAGAAATGTCATTATTACCAGTCATTATTGTTTTGATTTTTTTTTTTTTTTTTTTCAGTGTGTTTGATTTATTGCAAGACACACTGAAGCTAAGTTTTTGTTTGTTTTTTTTAATTACAGTTATCAAGTTAGCCCGTTTGAAAGTTTGAGCTGAACAATTGGACCTTTTAAAATGGTTTACCATTAATGGAGCAGAATGGAATCGGCACATGTTTCCCACTGTCTATGGTTGTTAATGCCTCTAGAATACCTCTGATGCTGAGATGAGAAAATTTTATTTCTTGTTAAGTTTAGCAGTAATCTAAAATTAAAAGAGAAAAAGTAACTCCATGTAAATGAGTCCTCTATAAAAATAAAAAAAACTCTATATCTGCATCACAGTACAGTCCACTTTCATCAGTGCAGAAGATAATAATATGAAATGAAATGCTTATCAGCTACTGAAGTGCAGCCTCACCGTGTACTCATCAAAGGACTAGAGGCAGAAATCGGGGCCCCGTATCTCTGGCAATCAGAGATCTCTCTATTCAAACAGAGACTGACAAGGGCCTGTGCAAGGGCCTACGCAAGAAACCATGGTCATGAGAATGAGTTGCCGATAGTGTTTGGAAAAATGAAGAGAACTACAAGGCAGATAAAATGTAATCAATGAAAACATGTACATGTTGTGTTTTAATCTGTTCTTTGTCTGTGAGAATATAAAAATATAAAAATAAGAATTTTTTTTACAGTTCTCTGAAGGAAATGTACGTGCTTACCTGCTGAGCTTTGATTGATAAAGTGTTCTGAGTGGTTTAACTGTGGTTCAAATATGTGACCCTGGCTGTGAAAACCCAGCTAAAGTTTCTTTTTTTGTGTGATTTACTGTTTTCTACATAAAATCATCCTTCATAAGGTAAAGAACATTCTGTGGAAATGTAAGCTTGATATCTTTAATATTGACCAAGTCAGACCATTTTTGTGTTACTGTCCAGTTTTTTTTTTTTTTTCTTTTTCTGTTGCAGAAAGTTTTTTGCTTAGAAATAGACCCCTTTCTTCAACAAGCCACAGTATTTGAAGTATCGTTCATGTCCACAGCACAAATGCTCCCTGCACCAAGTTTAATATTTGATAACTAAATACATAGCTCTGGCCCTAAGTATGAGCCATATTAATAATAATGATGTATGTGCTTTTAAATTGTGTAATAAAAGAAACATTAATTGGAACAAAAGGCTTTATTATTACATACAAACAACATTCTTAAAAAACACAGACTATTAAAATAAATAATTTAGTATCATGGACTGCTCTGGTTTATTCAGTGGTGATGTTATGCTGAAAGCAGTAACTCACTGTGCAATGCCTCTTGTTATTTATTTTCTAATGGCCCCTATGGGACTTGATGAGTATAACCAGATGATCTATCTCTGTATAGACCAACTATGTCAGGACAGATCTATTACACAAGCAATTGTTTGATCACCTTCTCTGTCTGATTTCTTTTAGAAATAAATCACAATATCAGTGTAATGTGATCCCATTTCCAAACATCCACTTTTTATTTTTTCTCTCAGAAACTCAAATAATGGGAAGAAAGAAAGAGGGAAACCCATCTTGTCCCTGCTGCGCCTCAGATGTGGCTTCTAGCTAATGGCTGTTTTGCTAGTGATGCCACTTGGTGATGATCAAAAACAGAAGGGGCAAAAAACAGGAGAAGGAGGTAGAGTGAGGGAGAGGGAGAGAAAAGGCAAACAGCCTGATGGAATCCAGGCAGCTGGCAGATTGCTTATCAGTGGAGATGCACAATATCCTGACTATAAGATGATTATCAGGAAGGCAGTGGCTTAGCCAGCAGTTTCATGCCTCTTTAAGAAGACAGTACATTTTTGGCTTTCTCTTCCTGCTGAGATAAGGATTCTCACGGAAAGGTGTCTTCTTCAGCCTTATCTCAAGCAAGCTCAGAACTGAGCTGTTTTGAGAAGTCCTGCTTAATTAATATGACAGAGGTGATGTACCAGCTCTGTGTTATTATGAATAAAAAACAACATATCATGAGTCATTATATAGTTTATAGTTGCATTTTGTTTAATCGATAATCATAATTAGTGTCCATTTGGCTGAACTTGGATCTTATTTACTTTTAAATAAATTTAATGAATTTAATCTAAAATAGAATACAGTAGAATGCATGTTGATTACACTGTTACAAAAAGAAATTTAGTTTAAGAAATTTAGAAAGAAACTTAACGATCGACAAATTACAAAGAAATGGCAAGTAACACTACACTGGGAAAAAAATCCGTAAAAATTCAGTGCAATATACTGTAATAATTTGAAGGAATTGTCCGCATTTGGTTTTCACAGTTGTTTTACCATATTTTTTAATTACACTTTGCATTGTGGGAACAAGAAAATCGGTCGATTATTGGCGCGAAAACAGTGCAAGAGCAGGCACCGTTATTCATACAGATCAGCTCTGTCAAAGTTTCTTTTTAAAGTTGGATTTCAGGTTTAGGGAACGTTCTTACCCTTCTGTGGTAATTTATTTATTTATTTTTTATAAATATTTTTGTTAAATATTTCAGGTTTTAAAGGGACAGCAGTTCATGACATTCATAGTGTTTCTTTTGTTTTCTTTTCTATTGACAGGTCTTAATTGCTGCTGTACTGTGCATCCCAAGCACCCACTGCATTCTTATCATGGGTTTGTATTCTGTTTTATTAACAGTACTTATTTACCATTAGAGATGTTCAATACTCACACAAAAAAATCATTGAGTCGTTTATTCAGTGGACATTGTTATTGAAGTTGTTTGTTTAGGAAATATTTAATCAGTGTTTGCAGTGGTTTTCTATAATAATAATCTTTTTTTTTATTCTGTAATGTCTTATTTGTTTAAGGTTATTGGCTATTCCAGATTGCTGTTGTTCAATAAGTTATTAATGACCACATCTCCTTCCCCATTGTGGCTAAGCTACACATTTCTTTTGTTTATTTTAAGCATAAAATACCCAGAGGAGATGGCACCTACACTGTAATTCATACAAATGTAAGGAACACATGTAATAAAACTGTATGAAGCATGTTTTGACTTTGGTTGCCTGTGTTGTTCATTTGACCTAGTTTCACTTTGATTGCCTTATTCAGTTCACCTGTGTTCAGTTAATTATTACATTACTACCTTTCTTGCATTTGTATATATTCTGCCCTTTAGTTCTTTTGGTTGCTGGTTATTAATCATGTTTATGTGTACTTGCTTTGCTGTTTGGATTTACTCTGTTGATTGTTGAAAGTCAGCCTCAACACTGCGACACAGGTCAAGCTGTCTGGGGATGGTCCTCGGGTGAATTTCACCGTCTTTGTGGAGTAGGTACTGGCGAGAAACTGATCTCTGTTCACCGTTGGATTTGAGGATGATCTCGCCAGTCCCACTCCGGACTCAGAGCCCAGCCAAACACCACTCCACTGCGCTGAGCATATGCCAAAGCCCACCGCAGACGCAGAGTCAGTGCCCACCGTGACCGATGAGCCATCGCTGAAAAGAGCAACAGAGCTGAGGATCGCCCCATAGCCAGAGCCTCACATGACGGCTGATCAGGTGCACGAGCTGGCAATGAAGCCCTCCACAGAGGATGTCACAGTGGAGCGTGAGAGCGTGGAGGGAAGCCCTGCTCCACTGTACCACCGCTGAGGGTGAGCTGCCGCTGGACTCAGTGGATCTGATAGACTTTTATTCGGATATACCCAGTCCGGGACAAGGGGCTGGAGGATCCCTTGTCCCGGACTCCAAGTCCCGGACTCTGCCTCGGCCCGTCGACTCAGCGGCTCCACCATGGCTTCTAGCTTCCTCCTCTTCGCCATGGTCCGTCAGATCCTTGCTTGGAAGAGCAAGGATAATTTTTAATATAACTACGATTGGATTCGTCTGAAAGAAGAAAGTCATATACACCTAAGATGCTTTCAGGGCGAGTAAAACATATAGACTAATTTAAATTTTTGGGTGAACTAACCCTTTAAATGTGAAATCCTGAAGTAGATAGAAAGACTTAAATGTTTTTTTTCTTGGTATTTATTAAATGGTGTATTAGAGTAGGCTTAGTTGCTGTTGTAATATTGTATTATGCATTAACATATTATTTTGAGGTGTCAGGTAAACACAGATATCAACACTCAATATATATATGTGTGTGTGTGTGTGCATGTGTGTGTGTGTGTGTGTGTGTGTGTGTGTGTATATATATATATATATGTATATGCATATATATCCTAAATGAAGATCGGCACTCCTGGCCGTGGCTTGAGAACTGGATTCTCGGGATTCGGGATCGGCACTCCTGGCCGTGGCTTGAGAACTGGATTCTCGGGGTTCGGGATCGGCACTCTTGGCCGTGATCTGAGAACTGGATTCTTGGGATTCGGGATCGGCCCTCCTGGCCGTGGTCTGAGAACTGGATTCTCTGGGATCAGGATCGGCACTCCTGGCCGAGGCTTGCGAACTGGATTCTCGGGGTTCGGGATCGGCACTCCTGGCCGTAGTCTGGGAACTGGATTCTCGGGATTCGGGGTCGGCACTCCTGGCCGTGGTCTGGGAACTGGATTCTTGGGATTCGGGCTCGGCACTCCTTGCCGTAGTCTGGGAACTGGATTCTTGGGATCGGCACTCCTGGCCGTGGCTTGAGAACTGGATTCTCGGGATTCGGGATCGGCACTCCTGGCCGTGGTTTGAGAACTGGATTCTCGGGATTCGGGATCGGCACTCCTGGCCGTGGCTTGAGAACTGGATTCTCGGGATTCGGGATCGACACTCCTGGCCGTGGCTTGAGAACTGGATTCTCGGGATTCGGGATCGGCACTCCTGGCTGTAGTCTGGGAACTGGATTCTCGGGGATCGGGATCGGCACTCCTGGCCGTGACCTGAGAACTGTATTTTTGGGGTTCGGGATGCGCAGATTCTCTGGGGTGCTCGGGAAGCGCGGATTCGCATGTCGCGGGCGGCGGAATCTTCATCACCGCCGGCGGTGGCTGGACTGCAGGAACCTCCTCTACAGTATAAGATGAACCCACGAGGTGAAGTACACAATTCAGGTACTGTAGTAGGGAGCCCGGGGCAGTGGCAGGTGGCACTCGGCGGAGCCGGTAGTTATTCAGACGGCCCCAGAAGACGGTCCTAAATGTCCCATCCGTCCACGATACTTAGGGGTAGAATCAGAGGAAATCCTCTACATAATCTTCAATCAGGCGGCCGTCCTGAGATATCTGGAGCAATTAATCCTCGGGAGATTGGTAGATGCAGTCCATTATTCGGTGTTGGTCCGGTCTTCTGTTACGTAAGAAGGACTGGAGGCAGAGAGAAGGTACAAAGGTAAGTTTATTTGACCAACAGGTGAGAAAGGAGCGTGATGGCAGGTAAGTGAAACCACTTGAGAGTTCTCAGAGTTAAACGAGGAGCAGGTGAGTGTAATCAGAACACAGGTGAGAGTGATCGCTGTGATTCTGTGGTGGCAGAACCTGGCAGATCTGTGACAGAATGACACTATTTCGACAAACTATTTCCCCCGTCTAAATACTGTAAAGCTGATATAAAGCCACCCAGCTTTATATCAAGCCGATGTAAAGCTGCTTTGACACAATTTGCATTGTTAAAAGCGCTATACAAATAATATTGACTTGACTTGACAAATTCGTATGATGACATGGGTATGACATAGGTAGTACAAGGAGAAGGTGACCAATGAGGACATTACCCCAAGTCCCCATATTTCAAAAGGCTTATAAATCATACAGAATGAGTTTTTTTGAGAAAGTAAAAATGCACAAAGTTTCCTGTAAGGGGTAGGTTTAGGTGTAGGGCGATAGAAAATACGGTTTGTACAGTATAAAAACCATTACGCCTATGGAATGTCCCCACAATTAACTCAAATAAACGTGTGTCTGTGTGTAAAATCTAAAATTTTGGGAAAGAAATTATAGAAATTAATACTTTTATTTAGCAAGGATGCTTTAAAATAATCAAAAGTGATGATAAAGACATTTATAATGTTACAATATATTTCTATTTCAGATAAATGCTGTTCTTCTGAACTTTCTATTCATCAAAGAAACCTGAAAAAAAACTACTCAGCTATTTTCAACATAATAATAATAAATGTTTTTTGAGCAGTAAATCAGAATATTAGAATGATTTCTTAAGGATTGTGTGACTGGAGTAATGATACTAAAAATTCAGCTTTGAAATCACAGGAATACATTACATTTTAAAATATATTCAAATAGAAAACAGTTATTTTAAATAGTAAAAATATTTCAAAATGTTACTGTTTTTGCTGAACTTTGGATCAAATAAATTCAGGCTTGGTGAGCAGAAGAGACTTCTTTAAAAACATAAAAAATCATACTGTTCAAAAAATGTTGACTAGTTGTGTGTATATAATAAGAGAGCTGTAATGTTGTTGCAGTCATGTTTATAAAAGAAACAAGCCACATAAAGCTGTGGGTTGCATTCACTTTGGTTAAGGGGATTTTAAGCATGACAGGAAATCAAGACCACCTCTTACCACTGAAATAACTACTGTACAGCCTCATAGAGTTTATGGAAATATTTATAAATAAAAATTATTTCAAGAAATATATTAAAAAAAGTTTGGAATTGCATCCGTCAGTGTCTCATGTAGGTCGTAATTTTTGACAAAGGAGGTGTAGCAAGTCAAGGGCACAATGACAGGACAGAATCCCATGTCACCTCTATCTGCCACTGAACCTACAATCATTGTACCAACATTCAAAACCACTAAGCTGCCACCACCACATCACACATCCTTTCGAGAGACCCATGTAAGCTTTAAGCATATGGGCTCAAAACACAGCCTTGTGGTGCTACCTCTTATTTATGAGGGCAGTTACCTGCATAATAACAAAATCATGCAATGGCCTAAATTACACTGTCAATAATGCCTTTTTGTTGGTACACTTAGTACAAGGCTATATTTAATCTCAATCAGGAAAAAAGCCAAAATGTACTCATTGTAACTTCCAACAATGTAATGTTAAGGTGTGTCCCACATTTTTCTCCTTTCAGTAATGATTCGTTGAAAAAAAAAAGAAAAAAAAAAGACTTTCAGACCCTGTATTGCATGCTACAAAGGATTTCACTGTTTTGTTTTATAAACTAAAAATCCATTAAAATATCTTTAAGATATTGGTCACATAATTGTTAAAAAAAATACTATTATAATTATAAAAAAATATATTAATCACATAATTGAAAAATATAATTTATTGTCTATCTATAGATCATTTTGAGTTTAATTTCTTTTCATGAACAAATTTAACATCGTTCCCAGCCGACACTCGGTTCATTGATCATTGCACACTGAAAGGGTATGTGCATGAAGGGATATGCTCACAAATGTTTACTATGAATGCATGAGTCGCTGATGCTGAACTGTTCAGGTTAGACTCACTGAAATGTCTTTAATCTTCCCGACCAGGCCGAAAACCATTGCCAGTTCACACTCAAGATCCCTGATCTGCACGTAGACATTACTGATGCTTATGGGCTACATGCCAATATGCAGCCAAGAAAACTCCTGTTCATGCAGGTAGCTTTGATAAAGTATCAGCATTTCCACATCATCTAAACAAGAGAGCATGTTTTGTGAATCAGTGATGTCTGGAGATTGCAAAGAATGTAACTGTATACAAGGACCAATCACATAAACTAGGAAGGCTTTAAATGCAATGGCAGCCATTTTGCTCATCTTTGTAAAGCTGTGCTTGTAATTTTGCATTGTACACATCAACAGATGTTCTAAGTATTGTGCTCTATCCGTTCATCTGGGATTGGGTTACAAAGAGACTGGTGGGATGTATTGACACAATTTTCAGGTCGGATTGCTGTCTGTCTGGAATGCAGCCAGTTTCTTCTGTTGTTCAAGATGCTGATGACAAACGTTGTACACAGTGCAAGTAACCAGGAATGATTAATATGCCAGCACTAAAGCGTGTCAGAATTGAAATTGTGCAATCCACCAAAGAGTAAACAAGCTTTCTCTGTCAGCATAGCAGAATTTTTTTCTAGTTTACATATTTGAAGGAATTGTCTTGTATGTCACATGTCTGGTGGATCCCATCCCTTGATTTTTATCCCTGGTTTCAATCTTGGAGTTCACCAACAGGTCTCCAAAGGTCTGTCAGGAAATTCAAACAATTTCTCAAACAATTGTGCAGTATAGCTGTATTATGAGAACCATTCAATCTGATATTTTCAAAAACATGAATACAAATGGATGAAACAACCAACATGTCTTACTGAAAAATGATGTCTTACTAGAAAATGTTTTTTACTTGACAGACTAAATGAAAGCAAATTCATTTAAATACTGGTAACAATTTATTTTACAGTGTCCTTGTTATGTAGATGTATGCATAACAAAAATACTGTAAAATAAAGTACACAATTACAAGCAACTAACACTAAACCATAAACGACAGTAAGTACAGTACATATTGTTAATTAATATTACTCAGTGTTTATTTGTGTAATTACACTGTAAGAAGGATACCTTAAAATAGCATGTAACCAAATAATTTATATTTTTCCCCACCCAAAACACCAAATCAACAAAAAACGTACAAAACTGCCACTAAGTAATTTGGGTAATTTAGCCTACATTACCCATTATTATATATATAATGGATACTTTCAAAACATACACATGATATATATGAAATTGCTTTATTAGGTGGTGAAGAAGTGCATACTGTATGTAGGGAATAACTTAAATGTAAAAAATAACAATTGTAAAGTTTAGCACTGAGTATACAAAAATATTTGACTGCACAATGCCTTCAACGAGAGAGCTGTTTAATAATTCTTGTTACTAGTAAACATTTGTTTCTAGTTCCTCAACATTGTGTCCTTACCAGATGCTATAAACTGACAAGCAATAAAAAGATATCAGAGTTTTTGTCCTAACCAGTCATTCGGTGTTGAACAGACTAAATGCCTGCCACTGAAATCCTGTTGTATCAAAACTGGTTAGAACAAACTACAGCATATTTCTCATTCATTAATTCATTCATTCATTTTGGTTCATTTATTTATATCAGTTCAACAAACAGTCATCTAGCTGATTTTCAAAGCTAATACCTTTCAAATGTAAAAACAGGTTTAGTCTTTCTGGTTGATTTTGAATCCCACTGGAAAACTTATCAGAACTCTTTATCAAAAACTCTTGAGTTTCCCATAATAGCCCTTTGATGACTTCAGCCCAAACGTCACCTGAAGTAATGTGCTATACAAGGTCATGTTTGGTTCAGATATGGAGATTAAAAGCAGAATGTGCGTGGTTCAAAGGCAAGGTCATGCAAACTTTTCTTGGGCAGAGTAAGAATGCATGCATGAAGATTTCACAGTGGTTGCCTTTCAGCTATCAGCTACACCCATGCATGGGTGACATTAGGAGACACCTTTCTGTCAGTTATTATATTTTGATTATGAATACGGTCACATGCAATATGTCATCAGACCAATTACAGTCAGACACAAACATCTTCCTTACATGAATCAGTTGTTCTCTGTATTACGGTAACTGTTGTTGCTCTTATCTTTTAATTTTTATTCAGAATCAGGTGTTAGGTTGTTTATTGAAACTAAGCTGATAACTGCATGTGACTGCATGTTGTTAGTGGTATATTTCTGTGTAATGTGTTGGTTTGGTGCAGGTATGAGGGATATAGACCATTGATGTGGAGTGCTGCCCACTGTAGGACTGTTGTACCCAAGCAGCAGTCATTAGTATCTGATCATGCAATGTTGTTTTTACTGTTCCTCTGGTGTAGCACAGAAAGGCTTTTGGCTTTTGACATGAAGTCTGGTTCATACTGCGGCTTCTGTGATGCAATGTCTTAATGAGTTGCAGTGTGATGAATAATAATCCCTCTGTACTTTGGCAACACAATCCCCCATAAGAAGACTTTTCTATGGAAAGCCACCTAATATGCAAGTTTGTGCCGCTTTGGAGGAGAGACAAATGTGAGGAGAAAATATGAGAAGCAGGTGACTTAAAGCAAACGTGTGTTTTTTATTTGTTTGTTTGTTTGTTTGTTTTTACCTTAAAATATCAATGCACTCTGAGAGTTGCCATGACAGAACTTCTAATAATGTCTGTTCTGGAAGTATGTAGGGGCAAATTCCAAACAGAAGTCAGCATCGATGTGCTCCCTATGTTCACTCTGAAGGGCAGAGCCCTTTAAGTCGGGACCTTGGCACTGTTTGGAATGTACTTCGCAAAGATAAAAGATGGCAATGAAAGACAAATTAATTTCTTCATTATCACCCCATTAGCTGTTCTTAAAATAGGAAGTTCATATTATTACTCTCAGTATACTTCTTGCAAAAGTTTGGTAACACTTACGAATAGGGAACACATATTCACAATTAACTAACAGCTTTGCCCCAATAAACTCCTAATTTGCAGCTTATTAATAGTTAGTAAGATAGTTGCTAAGTTTAGGTGGGGCTAAGGGATCTAGCAAATGGTTATACAGAATAATGTAGAATAAGGCCATGTAGAATAAGGCATTAATTTGCGCCTAATAAGTACTAATAAACAGCCAATATGCAAGTAAAATGCATGCTAATAAGCAACTAGTTATTAGTGAGAGCTGGACCTTAAAATAAAGTGTTACCAAGTTTTTAAAATATGCTTTATATGAATATGTGTGTTTACTTTGTGCTTTCAACTTTGGACACTGCAGGTAGTTTATCTAATATATCTATGCATTTCTTATATAAAACATTTTTAAATTTCATATGAAACACATCATGATAATGCATATATCACCCAACTTTATTTATCAGATACTGGATTTAAAAAATAAAGCTGGGTGGATCACTGCATACTGTACAAAGTATGTTGTACTGAAAAAAAATTATAAATTTATGTAGGCTTTGCATTTAAAATTCTGAAGAACTAATTATTTAAGTGACATAACTCAGAAAACATATTGAAATATACAGTTCTGCTCATCAATTTCTAATTTAGTTGCTACTAAGTGCCGCGAATAAAACAGTCTTTCATAGAACTGATGCATTTTACTAGTTTACTATAGACCTGTATATACAGTATGTGGGTTTTATTATCATTTAAAGCCATAGGATTGATTAAATTGACCACCAGTGTTTCACAGACTAAACTGTGTGAGTGCTACTCACCAGAGCCACAAGAATAGTATTTCTATATTACTCCATAAGCTCATCGTGACTGATGCTGATATAGGGATTACCTTGTTGTACTGTTGTCATATCCCTCTTAATATGAGTCTTTGCCAGCACAGCACCTCCTAAGTGGGCACTGACTGTCGTTTCACCCAACAAAGTTTATAGACAGATAGTAAAACACACCGTCATACTTGTTATTTCTGTCTCTCTGTCTGTGCGACTTATAGTCTCCTCACTCAAAGCCTCTTTCAGCACCTACGCAGCAATAAACTTACTGGAAAAAAAAAAAAACTATTACTGGGAAGCATTACAATTTCTCCTGTGTGTACATGTCACCAATATCTATGATTGATTCTGAAGCTCAAAATGTATTCTGTTTCTTCTATGTACTATTTAAAAATATATAAAGGTATCAAAAACTCTTTTCTTTTTTTCATTATATTGAAGTTAGTTTCCTGTTGCACTGGTAGCTAAGCTACCAGTCAAAACATGAGATGCACCTACTCATTTGTTATTAGCATTTATCAGTTTTTAGAAGGATAAGAAGTCATTAAAACCATGAAATGACAAATGTAAACTATGTTCAAACCTATATTTTAAGCTTCATTAGCGTCGCCAACCAAATAAACCTTAGTAAAAGAATGTTTGTTTTGCTTACAGCATTGAAAAATCTTTTGTCTATACATTTATTTAGGCCAGTGGAGAACTAATCCTGGTGAGCTCAGAATAAAAACAGACTAATATTAGCATAGATGTCATTCTGGTGGTGGTTGAGGAGAGACCCCCACATGATTGTAAAGCGCTTTGGGTGTATGGCAATACACAATAAAAGCGCTATATAAATGCATCATTCATTCATTCATTCATTCTTCTTACGATGTAACAATTACATTGGGTGTCTTGGGATATGTTCCATGTTCCGGCTAATCTAATTAATGCAGCCTAACAATCCTTTAATGGATTTGAATTATGGAAATGTAATAGTGTGTTATATGTTTGCCAGGTTAAAGAGATGGGTCTTTAATCTAGATTTAAATTGACAGAGTGTGTCTGCTTCCCGAACAGTGTTAGGTAGATTGTTCCAGAGTTTAGGCACTAAATAGTAAAAGGATCCACCGCCCACAGTTGATTGTAGGTATTATCAAATGGCCAGCGTTTTGAGATTGCAGTGGACGTGAAGGACTAAAATGCAATGAGAGCTCACTCGAGTACTGAGGAGCTAAATCATTCAGGGTTTTATATGTAATTAGCAAGAGTTCAAAATGTGTACAATGTTTAATAGGGAGCCAGTGCACTGTTGACAGAACTGGGCTAACATGGACACAATTCCTAGTTCTAGTAAGAACTCAACCACAGAAAGCAATCACCCAATAGGTATTATAATAATCTAACACTGAGGTCATGAACGCATGAATTAACATTTCATCATTTGACATTGAGAGCATAGCTTGTAATTTAGATGTATTTTTAATATGAAAAAATGCTAGAAACATGACTTTCAAAGGTAAGATTGCTATTAAATTAGCACACCTAGGTTCCTAACTGATGATGATGAATTGACAGCACTGCCATAGAGTCTTGAACAGTGTTCTAGAATATTACATGCAGAGGTTTTTAGTCCAATAATTAACACCTGTTTTGTTTTTTTCTTCAGTATTTAGCAGTAGGAAATTACTAGTCATCCAACATTTAAATTCTGGAAATGTTGGGACATTTTTTAAATTTGAATAAAATTAAAACTAAAATACTTTCAAATCACATGAGACAATATTTTATTCACAATAGAACGTGGATAACATAACAAATTTTTAAACTGAGACATTTTACAATTTCATGCTCAAAATGAGCTAAATTCGAATTTGATGCCTGCTTCAGGTCTCAAAATAGTTGGGATGGGGTCATGTTTGCCATGGTGTGGCATCTTCTCTTCTTGTCAAAACAGTTTAAAGACATCTGGGCATCAAGGTTATGCGTTTATGGAGTTTTGGTGTTGGAATTTTTTTTCCCATTCTTGCCTGATATAGGTTTCCAGCTGCTGAAGAGTTTGTGGTCATCTTTGTTGTATTTTTAATTTAATGATGCGCCAAATGTTCTCTATAAGTGAAAGATCTGGACTGCAGGCAGGCCAATTCAGCACCCGGACTCTTCTACTACACGCAGCAGCGGCTCGCCCATAGAGGGCGCTGGGGCGCCGACCTCCCTGCCTGTTTTTTATTTTTATTTATTTTTTTATTTAATAATAAGAAGTTTTTAATAATCTGTCATTTTGAAAAATGATCTGTGTTAATGACATGCTATTAATGGTTTTACTTTAGAATGTGTTTAGAACTCTCCAGAATGATATTTGCATTCACTTCGTGTTGGTGTAGTAGTAGCCAATAGGCTGTCTTCCCAGGGCTCCAGTTCGCTCAGCCCTACAGTGCTGGAATTTAAGCCAATGGTTCCCCTGTTGCTACGCAAAAAAAGTTTATATTTTGCCAATCATCGTCGTCGAATTTTATGGTTTGGGGGCTCTGAAAATATCGCCCCTAGTACCAAGATTAGAGCAGTGCACCTGCTGCGCGGGACATTTACCTCAGAGGAGTGCGAGTGCAGTATGGTAGCGCCGGCGACGTCAAGTAGCATTAATGTAAATAAAAAAAAGAAAGAATTCTTAATTCAGATATTTTTGTTTAAAAACATTTTTTGTAAATTTTACTCATTTTAAATGGTTAACTTTTAAGGAATCAATTAAATTAATTATTACTCAATTCTAATTTGTTAAATGTATTTAATAATATTGCTTGTAATCTGTTGCCACAATTTTGAGTGAATATAGCGTATTCATTTTTATGCTGTCATTCTCTTACTCACTCAGTCTCTCTCTCTCTCACTCACAGTGACACACCACGTTCAACACACATTTGCCATTAAAATAGTGATCTCAATAGGAATGTAACTGTATGTTTGCTTTGCTTTTTTTGTTTCGAAGTTCTGAGATGGATTACTGTGTTTTACTAGTTAAAATGTTAAAATAATTTTTCTTCTCATACTTGGTGTTCTTCAAGAATGTTGTCCCACCCTTTCTTTGAGCGCCTTCTCTCTTTCTCTAGTATCAACACAGACTGTTATCCATTATCCAATTTGTCTACAGTGAACTTTAAAGATATGTAGTCTACAGCTGGGGATTGATTAAAGAACTAGATTGTTGTATTTCCTATAATAATTTATCGTTATGCGTTTGCACTTTTTCTATCTGGACACGGAGCATAATAAACATGCAACTTGTTCATTATCATTACCTGTGAAACTGTTGATTTCTACATGGCAGTTCAAATAATATTGTCTTTTTAGACCATTGGTATTGACTGGTTTGAGTTATTTTATTGGTATAAGCAAGGGACATGGGTGGCCTAAAATGCACCAGAATGCAGGAAATCACATCTATGAAATTATTTTTTTTCTGGGGGAGGAGCCCCGAGACCCCCCGCACAAACAGCCCCACCTAAAATATTTTTCACCAGCCGCCACTGCTACAAAGCCATGCTGTTGTAATAGCTGGACACTGCGTCCGTGATTTCCAACAAGAATGTCAAATTTGGACTCGTCTGACCATAGAACACTTTTCCACTTTGAAACAGTCCATTTTAAATGAGCCTTGGCTCACAGGACACGACGGCATTTCTGGACCATGTTCACATATGGCTTCCTTTTTGCATGATAGAGCTTTAGTTGGCATCTGCAGATGGCACGGCGGATTGTGTTTACCAACAGGGGTTTCTAGAAGTATTCCTGGGCCCATTTAGTAATGTCAGTGACAGAATCATGCCGATGACTGATGAAGCACTTTTTCACACAGGGCCATGTGGGTTTGGATTTTGTTTTCCCTTCATAAAAAAAACCCTTCATTTAAAAACGGCATGTTGTGTTTACTTGTGTTATCTCTGATTAATATTTAAATTAGTTTGATGATCTGAAACATTAAAGTGCGACAAACATGCAAAAAAAAAAATAAATCAGGAAGGGGGCCAACACTTTTTAACTGTAAATTATTAAAGTTAAAATCCCAATAAAGTTGGTAAAAAAAATCACTCTTAAGTTCAGCTAATTGCATTTCATTTCATATAAATTTTAACTATAATATATTTGAAATCAATTACACTGTAAAAAATGAATCATGGGTCTTGTAATTTTCATTAAAAAAATTAAGGTGATACTTTAAAATAGTGTGTATATTTCATTAAAGAAATTGTGATTCAGTGTTGTGTAGAAAATATTGAGGACTTTTTACTAATAAAACCAAGAGATGTGTTTTCCTCATTTTTTTAAAGGAATCTTCAGCAGTTTTGAGGCTTGAATTGAGGAACTGATTAAACTAAAAAAAAAAAAGGAAAGAAGGCTACCTGTTTATTTTAAGAGAATTAGCTCAATTTTGCAGTTTTATTTTAGAGGTGATTGTTAGTTCCCAGCATGCTTTGCATATAGCTGGATGGAGAGTGAATTTGGAAATTAAATGCTATTTTATGTGTTTTTGAGTGAAGGGAAACATCTATTAATGTTTAATGTTCAGTTATGTTTGACATTTGAAAGAGTTTCTGTTACATTGAAGATTCCATTGTACAGTGCAATAGTTACCATTGTGCAGAAGAGTAGCGCATATGGTTCTGGATACTACACCTCTAAGGCATCAAACCTTGTTCAATGAGCAGTAGCTTTGCTAGTGCTAGTGCAGTACTTTCCAGTATTTCTCAAGTATTTTCCTACTTGAGCTGTTTGGCTGTATACAGTCTTTTAAATGTACAAAATAACTCAGTCAACAATAACTCAAATTTTGAGAATCAACTTAAAATAAATGAGCACATTTCACTAATTATAATAAATTCATTGTGTCATAGATTCATTAATTTAGGAGATTTTACATGATTTTTTCAGGTAGATTCCATTAAAAAATCAAGTTGTAAAAACTACTCAAAAATATTACGTGTAATATTGTTACCATAATTTTTTTAAGTAAATAGCCCATTCCATTTTTTACAGTGTACATATAATATACATTACATTTAATTCATACGTAAGTGCATTCTTTAATGTATATTATTTGTACAATAAGTAAACTTTAGAAAAGTAAGCTAAAATGCACTTCTTTTTTCTTCTGTTAGATTGTTCAACACTACGTAAACAAGAATACTGCACAGACAATTTAACGTTATAATATTAGAAACACCAGTTAGAAAAATGTACATTTTTATTCTTTAAACACAATATACTACATGTTTCTTTGGTTTCACTTTATTTTGATGGTCCGTTTTGAACATTCTGTTGACTATAAGTAACATTGCACCTACATTTCTACTAACTCTCAGTAGAGTGTTAGTAGTGTATTAGTAGACCGGTAGGGTTAGGGTTAGAATAAGTTGACATGTTCTTGCAAAGTTACTTACAGTCAGTAGAATGGCTGTTGAGAGACTATCACAATAAAGAGTTAGCAGATATGAAGCAGACAGTCTACTAATACTTTAATGAGTTAGTTGGCATGTAGTTGCAACATTACTTAGTGTTCAAAAGGGACCATTAAAAAAAAAAAGTGTTACCGTTTCTTTTTCTAACAAGGCAAATAGAACAATATCGTACTCACTGTAATATTTTACTGCTTTTATTTATTTTTTTTTGGGGGGGGGTAGTATCCCACTTTATAAATGTATGCATGCCTTATGTTTGTTGCATATGGAGTAGATACAAGATTTCCCAAACCTTGACATTCTCAATAAGCTGTTGCCACTGTGGCATTTATGTGAATATGGTATATGGTGCTGTCAGGTAAAGTAGAGAAGAGCACGTTTTCTCTGCATTGGTCTGCCCATATGGGGGATTTAATATTTTTATACAATATTCATGTACACTACTGGTCAAAAGTAAGTAAGTAAGATTTTTTTAAAAGAAGCCTCTTCTGCCCATCCAGGCTGCATTTATTTGATAAAGAATACAGAAAAAACTGTAATATTGTGAAATATCATGAAAAGTTTGAATGACTTTTTATAGATTTTAAAATGGAATTTATTCCTGTAATGGCAAAGCTGAATTATCGGAATATTAGAATGATTTCTAAAGGATCAAGTGGCATCGAAGACTTAAATAGTGCTGCTGAAAATTCTTTGCTGTCACAGGAGTAAATTCCTTTTTTATATATATATATTTAAACTACTTATAATATAAAATACTTATATCAAATTGTAATAATATTAATCAATATTACTGTGTTTACTTATATTTCAGTGATCAAATAAATGTGGACTTGGTTAAAAATTCTTAATTGTTCCAAAATTTTGAGAAGTGTAAATATCAGCTATACATGAGAAAGAAATTTTGCACATCAACCATGGTTCCCGCACCAAAGATCAAGCAAAAGTGAGTAAAGTACAAGTTTTTGCTGCACAAAAATCTGTTTGCACAATGTTCTATTACTCAGACAAAACACGGCCAATGTACTATGCTCTCTCCATGAACCAGAAAGCTACTATATAAGGCTTAAAGAACAATAAGAATGATAGGAAGAAAGAGAAAGGTAACAGGAAAAAAAACCCCTCTAAACTTTAGGGGAGAGGTAAGTGTTTGAGACACACACCTGCTTGGCTTCTCATTTTACCAAAGTAATGTTGGTAACCTGCTGACTTTGTAAGGTTCAGTTCTCTCAGGGGTCGTGTACAAGTAATCACCGTGGATGGGCTGAGAGAGCTGAAGTGCTGAAAAGTTTGCACAGGCTTCAGAAACACATTCCAGCTTAATTCTGAAAGGTGTCTATCAGTCTTCTTTATTTTATCAGCAACATCATATGGAACTTGTTATATTAATAATGATTAAATCAGGTAAAATTTATCATTGGGTATATTGTCTGATATAAGGTATGGTTTTTGTATTGTTAAAACAAAAAAAACAACAATAACAGAATGGCACAGTAGTCTAATTTTTTAAAGCAAGCAACTAACCATTATTCTTCATTCACTGCGGCAGTTCTGTAAACGCAACTATATAAACAGTTCAACCAATAAATGAAAATTCCATTATCATTTACTCCCACTGAAGTTGTTCCAAACAAATATGAATTTCTTTCTTCGGCTAAACACAGACGAAGATATTTTGAATAATGTGGGTAAACAAACAGTTGATGGCAGCCATTGAATTCCATAATATGGAAAAAATACCAGAAGTCAAAGACTACCTGTTTGGTAATGTGTTCAGCTGAATAAAGAAATTAAAACAGGTTTGGGGCAACTTAAGAGTGAGTAAATTAATTCGTAAATGAAAAACATTTTTTATTTTTGGGTGAACTATCCCTTCAACTAATCCATCAGGGGTGCGTTTGCCATACAACAACATTGTCATGACTTTCACAAGGAGCACGGAGCGAGGAGACGAGGAGACTCAAGAGATACAATTCACACAGTCTTTAATGGAATTCAAAAGCCAAGGAACACAGGGAACATGGAGAACGCAGGAGACATGATAAGACATATAACACCGGACGCTGGAGACAAGGAAACACAGGGCTTAAGTACTGGGGAGTAAGATAATTAACCCTCTGGGGCCTGAGGTGATTTTGGGGCCCTTGAGATGTTTTGACATGCCCTGATATTTGTGCTTATTTCAGCTACTTATAACATATAATTTTTTTTTTTGTATTCAGCACAAACTGTGCTACAATAATATGTGACCAAGATGGATGTACATGTTTGCATTTTTTAGAAAAAAAAATATTATGTGTGGTTAGTAAGTTTTGGGAAAAAAATGTAGCTGAAATAAGGCCATAAAACCCACACTACATAGTCCTGAATAAGACTTTTGAGTAATCAGTCTGGTAGGCTAGAATATTTACTTCACAATTATGTGAAAATCATTCTGCTTAATCATTTACAGAAAACAATATATTAATTAAAAATTTTAAAGACATGTTTTGCGATCGAAAGCCAGTATGCGAGGGAGTGGTAATAGCCTTGAATATTAAGTGATTTTCACCTGAGAGACAAAGGGCCCTCCCCTAAAGCTGCTAATGGCCCATCAGTGTGACTGTGACTGAGGCAGGTAAGACAGAGTGTGAGGAGACTGAAAAAATTTTTTTTTTTTATTATTTGTATTTTATTTACAACACAGTTTAATCAAAGCATACATAATGAAGGTCAAAGACACATTATTGTGCACACTGATCTAACCACAGAGATGTGAACAGACTTTAACTAATTCCTGCAACAGATTCTGTTCAACAAGTGAAACAAGTACCTGACATTTACTTATGTCCATGGATTCAAGAAGAAAAAAACAAAAAACAATCAGTAGTCAAGGATCTTGTTTTACCATAGAATATCAGTGTAGTTGAACATCAAACTGTGTTCCTCTGAGACCACTGTACCAACATCAGAAGAAAGTCATCAGGATTCATCTGTGGTTCAGGTACCTGATTCAATAAAATACAAACAACCAAAAACATTTGTGAGCATTTTAACATCAGGAGCATCTATATATATAGATTTTATAGACTCACGCATACTTTGTACTATCGTAAACAAAAAAAGACCTTTTATATCTGAGAAACTAATTATTATTGTTTAGTACGTTATTAAAATCTATTTTTTAACAGAGTAGGCTATTAATAATAAACATGTTCTAAACATACTTAGACTCGTAGCATTCATCATGTTACAGTGTACTCTCATATTACTTTTATTGTTTTATATAGAGCATGAAAACATCATCGTGCCATAAGAAATTTAAATACAATTAATTGCCCATCATATTCAAACATTGTAGTCTGGAATTACAGTTTGGGAAAAATTTTGTAGTCATATAGCCTAGTATGTATGATTTTATAGTAGCTCTTATGATTCTGCAGCAATAGACTCACGTATGCTGTGAACTACAAAAGGATGTACTTTGTACCATTAAAAAATGATATTTTATATCTGAGAAACTAATTGTTATTGTTTAGCACGCTATTAAATCTATTTTTGAACATTAAACATTCTTCTAAACATTCTTAGATGGTAGCATTCATCATGTGTTCGTTTGGGAAAAACCCAACTAAACGCGTTCAACACAGGTCTGACATTACTTCCCCCTCCCGGAAGGAAAGTCCACGCGCCACACAATGTAAACCGGGGAGGGGGAGTGGGCGCTCTAAGGCTAGGCTTACAGGATAGAAGGCCTCCAGAGTGGTACCCGTTCCAGGACACAAGGCGCAGCAGGCAGACCGGGGAGCCATGGCGGAGCAGGGAGGCATGGCGGAGGAGGCAGTCCGGGGAGCCATGGCGGAACAGGGGACTCGGGAGGCCATGGCGGAGCAGGGAACTCGGGAGGCCATGGCAGAACAGGGAACTCCGGGGGCCATGGCGGAGCGGCCTCAGTGGTCCTGGCTAATGGCCCGGCCCCTCTGGCCAGATCCATATAGCCCCCCCCCCAAAAAAAACACTTGGAGGAAATATCGGCTTTAGAGGCCCTCCATGGGTGTTTTGGGAAGTGTTCCCAGTTTCGGTTGACCTAATTAATGCAGCCTAACAATCCTTTTAATAGATTTGAATTATAGAAATGGGATTGTCTATTATGTGTAAGCCAGGTTAAAGAGATGAGTCTTTAATCTAGATTTAAACTGACAGAGTGTGTCTGCTTCCCGAACAGTGTTAGGTAGAATGTTCCAGAGTTTGGGCACTAAATAGGAAAACGATCTTCCGCCCGCAGTTGATTTTGATATTCTAAGTTTTATCAAATGGCCAGAGTTTTGAGATTGCAGCGGACGTGAAGGATTATAATGCAATAAGAGCTCACTCAAATACTGAGGTGCCAATGTCACGAATCTGGTCCATGCTCTTCCGTTAACTCGCAACCAGATGTCACTCACTCACCACATGGACTCGTACACCACACTGGACTACAGTTCCCACAATCCATTGCACTGACGACACGCAGCTGATTACACGGATCACACAGCTGAATTCACTGATCACCCCATCACACACACTATTTAAGTCTGGGGCTTGCTCTTTCTCAGGGCCGAGTATTGTTAGCATTTATCACTCACCTAGCGATAGCAACTTTACAGAGCCATAGTCATAGTCCTAGTCTTAGTCTTGCCTTGTTTTCCTGCCGTGTCTGACCCTGCCCGTGTTTACTGGATTTACTCTTAGCCTCTGCCGTTTGGACTCTGTTCGCTCCCCGTTTGGACTTTTGCTTTGCTTTTGGATTATCTCTCTGCCTTGTCCTTTGGATACTGTTCGCTGATCATTGACCCACGCTTGTTCCACGGATTGCTTTGTCTTGCCCTTGCTATACCTGTTTGCCACTGTCTGACCCTGCCTGTTTACTGACCATATTTTATAATAAAGCTTTGCATATGGATCCGCACGTCTCACGGCTCGTCAGCCCTTGTGACGAGCGTCCCGACGATCTATCAGCGTTGCCCTGGAAACGCACAAGGAACACCTGCGCTCGCTCATTACGACGGAAGCGACCGCACCTGTCCCTAATTTGGCCGCGGCCAGATAAGCCGCGAGAGCCGCACACTCGGGGAGTCTCATCTCCAATGCGCACGAGATCTAACACCCTGCTATCTTCATTTTCCCACAGAATCCAGCCTTTGAATGACCCAGCCTGCACAGAGCACAGAGCCGGTCCTTCACGCCACGGATTCACACCAGAGAGCACGACAAGCATCTCTACCACTCTGCACTTCCCCAGCACCTGACATCTAATAAACTCACCCTCCGGGGTAATAACTCGAGCTCTCCTTGTCGTGTGTTGCTTCCACCCCGCCACACTGGTGGAGAATGCTGGCAGATTAGTGGAAGTTTACACCGATCTCCATCTTGTCCACGTCACCTGTTGTTTTTTTTTCCCCCTCTCATCTTGTGTTCTCGCAGGCGGCGCCTCCTCCCACAGAGATGGAAGAGCTTCTCCGGCAACTCACGGAGGTCAGTCTGCGCCAACAGCAAATTGTGGAACATCTCGCTTCGCGGCAGAGCCAGACTGACCATGAGATCGCGGAGGTTCGCATGGCCGCCCGCCAGCACATTCCGTTACCTGACCCACGGAGGCAGGCAACCCAGCTGCTACCGAAAATGTCCGCCCACGATGACGTCGAGGCATACCTCCAGCTGTTCGAGAATACGGCCGTTGTGGAAGGCTGGGATCCCGAGGATTGGGCAAGTGCGCTGGCCCCTCTTCTCACCGGCGAAGCACAGCGGGCGTTCGTCAGCCTCCCCGCCGACGCGGCGAAACAATATGTGGATGTGAAGCGGGAAATCCTGGCTCGCGTAGGCCTTTCGCCGATCTGTGCCGCCCAGCAGTTTCATGACTGGGTGTACCAGCCCCGAGTCCCAGCCCGAACATAGGCGGCCGACCTCACGCGCCTCGCCCAGCATTGGCTCCTGGAGGGAGCCCCGACGGCGGCTCAGGTAACGGAACGCGTAATCATCGATCGCCTTCTGCGTGCGCTGCCCCACGCATTCCGCCAGGCTGTGGGGATGCGGAACCCAACCACCACCTTGGAGTTAGTTGAGGCGATCGAGCTGGCGGAGGCGGCCCAACGCCGTGATGCCGGGGAGCGAGGGCCGCCTTTTCCCCGGAGGGTGGTCCAGGAGCAACGCGCGCTGGAGGGCACCGCGCGACCGTTGAGCAGAGCGGCGACCCCTGGGATGCGGGACGAGTCCATGCCCACGGCTTCTCCCTCTCCAAGATCCAAGCCCTGGTTGGCAGGCTGTGTTGTCCACCAGGAGCCCCCTCGAAGTGCCCCCGAAACAGAGGTACGGATAAATGGCCGGCCCCACCAAGCCTTGCTCGACTCAGGCAGCGCCGTCACCCTGGTCCACGCGAGAGTCCTCCCTCCCCGCCGCGAAGCGAAAACGCGACTGCCCATAGCCTGTGTCCATGGTGATACCCGTGAAGTGCCGACGAGAAGGGTGACGATCTCTGCCGCTCCCGGTTCCTGGCCCATTGAGGTGGGCATTGTAAGGAAGCTGCCTGTTGACGTGCTGTTGGGGAGGGACTGGCCCGGATTTGACGCGCTGCTAACAGCCACCACACAGCCTGTCAGCACCAGAGGGGGTCGCCGCGGCCGGCGACCACCGCCTGGACCCCGTCGCCGCCCCGTTCTCTTGGCCACCGACAGTGGGAGAGAAGGTGAGTCCCCCACCCATGATACTAACCTCTTCTTTGATGTCTATCAACAGGTGCTGGGTGGGGGCTCCTTCGGACGAGCCCAAAGAGAGGACGACAGGTTAAAACACTGTTGGCGGCAAGTGCGGGTCTTAGAAGGAAAAGACTGCCAACCTAAACC
The DNA here is from genome assembly GCF_936440315.1 of Barbus barbus. NCBI lineage: Eukaryota > Metazoa > Chordata > Actinopteri > Cypriniformes > Cyprinidae > Barbus > Barbus barbus. The sequence goes on from NC_136722.1 coordinate 7,502,767, forward strand.
GCATCCCTCTCCCCACTTTGTCGTAGAGAACGGTCTGCTCTATTGCGTCGCCCAGCGGAGGGGGGAGGAAAAGCACCTCCTGGTGGTGCCCCGCTCCAAGACAGAGGCGATTGTACAGCTGGCCCATGCCCATCCCACAGCGGGGCACCTAGGAGTGCTGAATACAACTCAACGGATCCGTGACCGCTTTCATTGGCCTGGCCTGGAGGCCGAAGTCCGGCGGTTCTGCCAAGCCTGCCCGACCTGCCAGAGGACGACCCCGAGATCTCCTCCCCCCTCGCCGCTCATTCCGCTACCCGTTATAGAGGTGCCCTTCGAGCGCATCGGGATGGATCTGGTAGGGCCGTTGCCGAAGTCGGCCCGGGGACACGAACACATTCTCGTGATCGTCGATTATGCCACCCGGTACCCGGAAGCAGTCCCGTTGAGAAAAGCCACCGCCAAGAATATCGCCCGCGAGCTGTTCCTTCTGTTTAGCCGGGTTGGCCTACCAGCAGAGATCCTGACCGACCAGGGAACTCCCTTTATGTCCCGCCTAATGGCTGACCTCTGCCGCCTGCTCCGGGTGAAGCAACTGCGGACCACCGTGTACCACCCCCAGACGGATGGCCTGGTAGAACGGTTTAATCAAACCCTAAAGCAGATGTTACGGCATGTGGCAGCCGACGACAAACGGGACTGGGATCAAATGCTGCCATACGTCCTGTTTGGGATACGGGAGGTACCGCAGGGATCCACCGGCTTCACCCCGTTTGAGCTCCTCTTCGGGCGGCAACCCCGCGGTCTGCTGGACGTGGCCAAAGAAGCTTGGGAACACCAACAGCCCAGCCCACACCGGACCCTCGTCGAGCACGTCACGGAGATGCGGCAGCGGATCGACCGAGTCATGCCATTAGTGCGGGAACACATGGCCAAGGCCCAACAGGCCCAACAACGCCATTACGATCGGCCAGCTCAGCCCCGAGAGTTCCAGACTGGTGACCGGGTTATGCTGCTAGTCCCCACCTCGGCCTGCAAATTTTTAGCCACCTGGCAAGGGCCATACACGGTGGTAGAGCGCGTGGGACCCGTCACCTACCGTGTCCGCCAGCCTGGACGCCGCCACACCGAACAGCTCTACCACGTCAATTTGCTTAAGAAGTGGGTGGGGACCCGAGAACAGACGGTCGCCCTGGCCACTGTAGATCCCGGCCCGGTCGATGTTAACACGGAACTCTCGGCCCCCCAAAAGGCTGAGCTCCAGCACCTGGTCGGTCAGTTCTCGGATGTGTTCTCCCCGGTGCCTGGACGCACCCACGTCCTCCACCACGACATCAGGACGCCCCCAGGAGTAGTGGTAAAGCAACGGCCCTACCGGATCCCTGAGGCTCGTCGGCGTGCTGTTGAGGAAGAGGTCCAACAGATGCTGAAGTTGGGGGTAATTGAGCCATCCCGCAGCCCGTGGTCAAGCCCCATCGTTCTGGTACCAAAGCCGGACGGCACCCTCCGCTTCTGCAATGACTTCAGACGTCTCAACGAAGTGTCGGAGTTCGACGGGTACCCAATGCCCCGAGTGGATGAGCTGTTAGACCGCCTTGGAAGAGCCCGCTATATCACCACCCTAGACCTTACCAAAGGATATTGGCAGGTGCCCCTCACCGAAGCAGCCAAGGCGAAGACGGCCTTCACGACACCAAGTGGGCACTGGCAATATCGGACCCTCCCCTTCGGCCTGCACGGGGCACCGGCCACATTCCAAAGGCTTATGGACATCCTCCTCCGTCCTCACCAGCAGTATGCGGCCGCTTACCTGGATGACGTAGTGATCCACTCTGAGCGTTGGGAGGACCATCTAGACCGTCTGCGGAGGGTGCTGATGGAGCTGCGACGGGCTGGGCTCACCGCCAACCCAGCCAAATGCCACCTGGCCATGCAGGAAGCAAAGTACCTGGGTTACCAAGTTGGACGAGGGCTTATCCGCCCTCAGGATAAGAAGGTAGAGGCCATCAGCTCCGCCCCGAGACCTCGCACGAAAACCCAGGTACGAGCATTCTTAGGGTTGGCGGGTTATTACCGTTGTTTTATCCCCAACTTCTCCTCTCTAGCCGCCCCTCTGACAGACCTGACCAGGAAGGGGCAGCCGGAACAGGTCCCCTGGGGGCCCGAAGAGGAGAAGGCATTCAAGGAGATCCAGCAAGCCCTCACGGAGAATCCGGTTCTGCGAGCCCCCGACTTTGGCTGCCCCTTCCTGCTGCAAACGGACGCGTCCGACACAGGGTTGGGAGCCGTCCTGTCGCAAGTCCAGGAAGGTGAGGAACACCCTGTGTTGTTCATTAGCAGAAAGCTGACCCCAGCCGAGCAGGAACTATGCCACGGTGGAGAAGGAGGCCCTGGCCATAAAATGGGCAGTCCTGGAGTTGCGTTACTACCTCCTGGGCCGCAAGTTCACCCTCTACACCGATCACGCCCCCCTGCAGTGGATGGCCAGGGCCAAAGACACTAACGCCAGGGTGACACGGTGGTTCCTCGCACTCCAGGACTTCTGCTTTGAAGTTCGTCATCGAGCCGGGGCCTCTAACGCTAACGCAGATGGACTGTCACGGATCTGGACAGCTTATGCAGGTCTGTCAGGGGTCACTCCCCACCCACCCCAATTTTCCCCCCTAGTAATGCCTTTTGTTTTCACCAGGACCAGGACAACGCTTAGGGGGGGGGGAGTGTAACGAGCGTCCCGACGATCTATCAGCGTTGCCCTGGAAAAGCACAAGGAACACCTGCGCTCGCTCATTACGACGGAAGCGACCGCACCTGTCCCTAATTTGGCCGCGGCCAGATAAGCCGCGAGAGCCGCACACTCGGGGAGTCTCATCTCCAATGCGCACGAGATCTAACACCCTGCTATATTCATTTTCCCACAGAATCCAGCCTTTGAATGACCCAGCCTGCACAGAGCACAGAGCCGGTCCTTCACGCCACGGATTCACACCAGAGAGCACGACAAGCACCTCTACCACTCTGCACTTCCCCAGCACCTGACATCTAATAAACTCACCCTCCGGGGTAATAACTCGAGCTCTCCTTGTCGTGTGTTGCTTCCACCCCGCCACACCCTGTAACAGAATACTCGGCCACACAAGGATCCAGCGGCTTTTCAAGAGGACATTGGCCAGGTATGGACTCTGCACGACTGTTATTAACCCTCGAGCAGGGCTCGCGACCTCGAGGATTATATTCAGGAGTACTCAGACCTCGCCTATTTTTCTGATCTCCCGGACTACGCACTCATAGACTTTTTTTGTGAGGGCATTAATCAGCAGCTCCAATCTCAGTTAATCCGCGAGGGTCCCCGTTCATCTCTTAGTCAGTTCATGGATTATGCTTTGCTGTGTGTGGGCTCTCCGCTCACGCACTCACTCGTGAGCTCTTCGCATTCACTCGCGAAATGGCGGTAACAACAACACCCCTTCATGTCATCGCTGTCAAGCCAGAGTCTACTCACGTCACGCCGGTCAAGCCAGAGTCTGCTCATGTCACGCCTGTCCAGCCAGAGTCACGCCACGTCTCAGCGCCTCGGCCAGAGTCACTTCACGTCTCAGCTCCTCGGCCAGAGTCACTTCACGCCTCAGCTCCTTGGCCAGAATCACTTCACGCCTCAGCTCCTCGGCCAGAGTCACTTCACACCTCAGCTCCTCGGCCAGAGTCTCTTCACGCCTCCGCCGAACTGCCAGAGGCTGTTACCACAGATTCAAGGTCAGTCCTTCGAGTTCTGATATCCAGTGTGATGGACCCACCACTGATGTCGGTGCGAGTAGCTGGCATTCCCAGGGCCTCAACCCTGGCTGTTACAGAGACTGTTCCCCTGACCTCAGTGCTTCCCGTTATGGCGGTCGCCATTTTGAGTGTGTGGGCTGCACACTGTGCTCCTGAGGCCTCTCCTGTCCACGAGTCTGTTCCTGAGGTCTCTCCTGTTCACGAGTCTGCTCCAGTGCCTCCAGAGGTGGCGGCTTCCGCTGCAGATCCTCCCGAAGTGGTGGCACCTACTCCCGAATCCCGAGAATCCAGTTCTCATGTCACGGCCAGAAGAGCCGATCCCAAATCCCGAGAATCCAGTTCTCATGTCACGGCCAGGAGTGCTGATCCCGAATCCCGAGAATCCAGTTCTCAAGCAACAGCCAGGAGAGCCGATCCCAAATCCCGAGAATCCAGTTCTCATGCCACGGCCAGGAGTGCCGATCCCGAATCCCGAGAATCCAGTTCTCAAACTACGGCCAGGAGTGCCGATCCCGAATCCCCAGAATCCAGTTCTCAAGTCACGGCCAGGAGTGCCGTTCCCGACCCTCAAGTGCCCGCTCCTCCAGAGCGCCCTCAAGTGCCCGCTCCTCCTGAGTGCCCCAAAGAGGCCGCCTGTGAACTCACGCCCTGTCCGGTCACGGCTAAAGAAACCGTCTGTGAACTCACGCCCTGTCCTGTCACTGCTAAAGAGGCCGTCTGCAAATCCTTGCCCTGCCCTGTCACGGCTATGGAGGCCGTCTGCGAATCCTCGTCCTGCCCAGTCACGGCTATGGAGGCCGTCTGCGAATCCGCATGCTGCCCAGTCACAGCCATAGAGACCGTCCATGAACTCTCGACCTGCTCGGTCACGGCTCCTGTGACCATGGGGACTCTCTCTGTGGTGTCTGTCTCTGTTCTCCCCAGATCCCTGATCCTGCCATGGCTTCCTGACCAGTCCGCTCTGCCGTGGAGATACTCTGCCCTGTCTACGCCACACTGGTGGGCTCCGGCTCGGTCTACTCCGCCGTGGTGGTCAGTTGTCTGGCTCTGGGGGTCACCTGCTCCGCCCAGGTGGGCTCTGGTCCCGTCCTGCCCTGCAGCGAAGACTCTCCCAGTGTTGTCTGTCTCTGCTCTCTCTGTGTTGTCTGTCCTTGTTCTCCCCAGATCCCAGTCTCTGTCATGGGTTCCTGCCCTGTCTGCCTCCCTGTGGTGATCTTCTGCTCGGGTCTGGTGGTTGTCTGCCCCGCCGCGGTGGTCTTCTGCTCGGGTCTGGTGGTCACCTGCTCCGCCGTGGTGGTCCTCTGCTCTGGTCTGTTGGCCATCTGCTCCGCCGTGGTGGTTTTCTGCTCCGGTCTGGTGGTCGTCTGCTCCGCCCTGGTGGGTCTCGCTCTGTCCTGGTCTCCGGTTCCGGCTGGATGTCCTGCTCTGCCCCAATCCCCGGTCTTCCCACTTCCTCAAGGACCTGGCCCTCCGTCCCTTCCCCTGTTCCGCCTCCGCTCCACGCCCTCCTGGATTGTTTAGGAGCGTCTGGAAGCCGCTCCTTGGGGGGGGCTATGTCACGAATCTGGTCCATGCTCTTCCATTAACTCGCCACCAGATGTCACTCACTCACATGGACTCGTACACCACACTGGACTACAGTTCCCACAATCCATTGCACTGACGACACGCAGCTGATTACACGGATCACACAGCTGAATTCACTAATCACCCCATCACACACACTATTTAAGTTTGGGACTTGCTTTTGCTCAGGGCCGAGTATTGTTAGCATTTATCACTCTCGTAGCGATAGCAACTTTACAGAGCCATAGTCATAGTCCTAGTCTTAGTCTTGCCTTGTTTTCCTGCCGTGTCTGACCCTGCTTTTGTTTACTGGATTTACCCTTCGCCTCTGCCGTTTGGACTCTGTTCGCTCCCCGTTTGGACTTTTGCTCTCGCTTTTGGATTATCTCTCTGCCTTGTCCTTTGGATACTGTTCGCTGATCGTCGACCCACGCTTGTTCCACGGATTGCTTTGTCTTGCCCTTGCTATACCTGTTTGCCACTGTCTGACCCTGCCTGTTTACTGACCATGTGTTATAATAAAGCTTTGCATATGGATCCGCACGTCTCACGTCTCGTCAGCCCTGTAACAGACAAACTATTCAGGGCCTTATAGGTAATTAGCAAGATCTTAAAATGTATACAGTGTTTAATAGGGAGCCAGTGCAGTGTTAATCAATTTAACTGATTAGACATCTCAAAAATGCTGTTGTATTAAACATGGCACCTGATGACTAATTCACTGTTTTTGTTTTCTGTCATTTTACTATATTTTATGTTTGACTCATCGCGGGTTCCCTCTTACGTCATACTCTGGGGTTACCTTAGGCATCTATACACATGCGCACTCTTCAAAAACTTCACTTTTTTAGGACTTGCAAAAATACACAGATTAAAATGCATTTATATTTAGATAGAATGGAAGATATAGATTGTACTGCATGTTAACTAGCTTATTGTACCCAATTAAGCCCATATGTCTTACTAACAAGAAACTATGCTTCTAACCACAGGTCGAGAGCTGTAAGTTCCAACCACGTAAATTTGTGACGCTGATTGCGAATGTTTGTTTGAACTATGGTTTTGGGAAACACCAAATCTTTGAACTGTGTTAGTAACAAAAGAACTTGGGACCATATCTAACAATGCTTGTGAAAGGTAACAGCTAGTGTAACTAGTGATCCAAAAAGATCACATTACAATACAATTACAATAGTGTTTTATTGTTTACATATTCTGCTATCTGCTACTGTATATGTGCAAAAGTTCAGTTCCTGTATTGTTCAGTTTTTTAACTGACATTTGACATTTAAAGTAATGAATTGAAATATTTTATTATTGTTAAAATGAATTCTCACAGCATGCATATTTCCACATATAATCTGCTCTGTTACCACAGCACTAAAACACATCTGTTAGGAAGTCTGAGCTTCACCCTGACATGACAGTGTAGCTACTGTAAACTCTTTGTATGGATATCAAAGGGCACAATTTTGAAAGCAATCAACAGTAGTTTGATCTGGGTCAAGGACATCTAGGCTAAAGTAACTATTGACAGAATTTATGCCAGTATTTTGGGAGTAATTTTAAAAATATTTTTTTAGCTGTATAAGCTGATTAATATTTAAAGCAAAATAATGTGTGGTGGCTTTTTAAGAGACTTTTGTCCTGATGTTGTTAATGTCCAGAAAATAGTTAAATTTCTCACTGAAACACAGCCAACAGCTGTAAAGTTTGGGGGACCCCCCCAAACTTTGCAGGTATTGTCAGCAGAGGAAGTGTTTCTGGTTCACTGATAACCAGTTATGTAGATGTGAATAAGTTGACTTTTCTTCAAGATGTAAAAGACAGTTTTAGCTGTCAAAACCTGTTAAAAATGAGTCACTTCAGTTTGACAGATAAGATGAAATGCTTCAGTGTGTGGCTGATGTTCTGATTCATGCCTCACTTCCAGAGTAATTATGGATCATACTGAAACTTGTGATACCATCTGATGACTGCTCTTGCTACACACATGTAAAATAGAGCAAATCATGTGTACATGATGCTTAGATATGGAAACACATTCTGTCATGTCCTTATTCAAGAAGATAATTTGTCACTAACACTGGGAGAACATGCAAACCCTCCAACAGAAAGGGTTTCTTGCAAACCCAGGACCTTTATTATTATTTTTATACCTTTAAATTATTATTTTAATTAATTTTTATTTTTTTTTTGCACAAGGGCAAATAGATACAATAAAAACACAACAAACAAACAAATATATAATAAATCCATATACTGTGCAGGGAGAGGCAGAAAACCCAAAGGGCTTATTTAGAGCCTCCACCTAAACAATGAAAAACAAATAAACTCATGAAACTAAAAGAAAAACTATATTACAAAAACAAATATATGGATACAAATTAATTACAACATATGTCGAAAAAAAAGAGAAAAAACAGAAATAATATACTAAAAACAAACCATCTATGGTACATAAAATACAATATAAATTATTACAAAACAGCATTTAAATTATCCTTTATTCTTCTTTTATAACATTAAAGTGGAAAAATTTTTTGCTAGATGAGATAAATCATTCCATAATTTAACACCCCTAAATCTTATCAAGTATTGACCTCTACAAGTGAGAACTTTAGGAAAAAGAAAATTTGAAAGTTGACGAGTTAAATAACAACGAACCTGTGAATTTACTTTAAAATACATTTTAAATTGCTCTGGAATGTTACCCTCACTTGAATATATCTTATACATAAAAAAACACATATTTGAAAAGTATTAATATCATAAACAGTAAGAACCTGAAGTTTACAAAATAAAGAAGCAGATGAAGTATATTTGTTTGATCAGGTTGCAATCCTAACAAAATGCTTCTGAAGAACAAAAATGTATGTATTTTTCTGCTCACGTAATCAGCTTGTTCTTTGCAACTCAAAGTCTCATCAAGAAACACTCCCAAGAATTTGGTAGTTGACACTTGAGGCACCTCAATAGACTCCATAATAATTTTTGATAAATCCTTTGGGTATATTTTTTTACCACTAAAAATTATAAAACTTGATTTTATTATATTTAAAGACAATTTGTTTAAATTAAACCAATTTGCATACGCATCAATGAATAAAAATTTGGGTGAGAGAGAACTAAGGTTGTATCGTCAGCAAACATTACTGGAGTAAGAATATTTGAAACATTCGACAGGTCATTTATATAAATAAGAAATAGTAATGGTCCAAGTATGGACCCCTGAGGAACCCCACAGAGTAGACTTGCTTTGCTAGAATAGCAACCCTTATAACAAACAAACAAGTCTTCTATTAAAAATATAATTAATCAACCATTTACATGTAAAATCATGAAAACCATATTTATACAACTTATCCAATAAAATGTAATGATTAACTATCAAAAGCTTTTGACAAGTCTAATAAAATACTACACGTCAAGTCAAGTCACCTTTATTTATATAGCGCTTTTAACAATACAGATTGTGTCAAAGCACTTAACAGTATCAAATTGGAGGATAGAGTGTCAGTAATGTATAAAAATAAGATTAAACACTCAATTTTCAGTTAAGGCATTTCATTATTGAGTTCAGAGATGTCATTGTCTAGATCAGTTTAGTTTAAAAAGTATCTGCTAAATCAAATTGGCGATAATCACTAGAAATTAAGTGTCCCCAACTGAGCAAGGCAGAGATGACAGCGGCAAGGAACCGAAACGAGGCTCAGTTGGGGGGCAAATTCTTGATTTTCCAGTGCAAGGGTGACCTTGTCAATCAGAGTAGTTTTTTTGGAATCCATATCGATGCTTATAAAGAATAGAATTTGAGTCTAAGTGAGAAAGAATCCGTTTATACTGTATACTATTTTTTCAAAAATTTTTGAGAAACATGGCAAAATAGATATAGGTCTATAGTTGTTAAAACATTGCGGAACATCTGCTTTAAACAGAGGAATAATTTTAGCTATTTTTAAATCCTCTGGTACAATGCCTGTTTTCAAAGAAAGAGAAAAAATGTGAACAAGAGGCTGCAATATTGAACATTTCATCTGTTTGACAAGAAATACAGAAATATTATCATGACCAGCTGAAGATTATTTTAATTCATCAATAATTTGACTTATTTCCTGAATTTCAGGTGGCTTAAAAACAGAGATAATAGGAAAGTTTCCTGATATATAATCCAGGGGTACACCATTACCAGTAGGGATATTATTAGCTCATTTATGACCATCATTAAAAAACCTCATTAAATTTTTGAGCTGTCAAATGGATCATTAAAAGAATTTTCGTCATCCACAAAATCTGAAGGTAATTCTGAGTTAGTCTTCTCTCTTTGCAGCAACTAATTTATTACTTTCCATGTGGATTTAATATCATTTGAACATTTCTTAAATTTTTCACCAAAGTATTGCTTTTTTGCTGATCTAATAGAATGGTTATGTTTGTTTCTGTAAGATTTATAAACGCCATAGGTGAGAGGAGTGGGATTTATTATTATTATTGTTGTTGTTGTTGTTGTCAAGTAGACTGTGACTGTACAGTTTTGGTTTTCTATTGTTATCTAAAATGCTACACACTTCTGTAGATGACATCAAGGATGAATACTGATATTTTTGGAATGGGTAATCAGGTCAATTTAGTAAACACAGAATCTGAAACATTGGTGGGGATTAGGGATTAGTTTAGTCATTTGGAACTGAGGGTATTGTTTACATACACTGTTACACTTCAGCCAGCATGTAGATTGACTTTGGCTACACCTGCAAGGGCTGGAGACCTGCCCTTCAAGATGATAAGCGTCATTCTACAGAAAGCACGCAATTTATGCTATTCCTATAATATACAATTCTTTATTGTATATTACCCCCCCCCCCCCCCCCCACACACACACACACACTTATTTTTTAAGTAGTAAACAAAACAAATCTTTCTACATTCAAAATGTCAAGTTTATTCAGATGTCAACTTTAATTGCACAGTGCTTTTTTTAACTCTCGCTTGAGTAATCTTTTCTAACACTCCTTATGGAAGTGTAACCACTACTGGTGGACACTGCTGAGCGGCCAGATATGCAGGCTCCACGGATCTTCTTTGGGATGCCAGATTGAGTGCACAGAGTGGCAGAAACAACTTTAGATTTAACTTTGGAGTCTTTGAGAAGGCCTCTGACAGCATCCACAGAATTAGTCTATGGCATATACTCATGTGCATATGGGTTTCCACAACAGATCATCCTTTTTTATCAAATTTAATATACAAAGTAGGAAACCGTAATCACTGTTTAATGTAAAAACAAAAGTCAGACAAGGATGGTCTCAGATGTACTCTCTTCTCAACACTGGAAGATCCTGACTAAGCTCACAACCTGGTACTACTTTCACATACCCACCAGCACATGTAGGAAAAAAAACATCCTCCATTGTTTTCAGTTGTTTGTCTTAATTTGATGGCTTGCGTGCATTTGTAAAAAATAGAAATAATTTTATATAAATGTATACTTTCATTTGAGCACCTAACCCCACCCCTACCCTAAATGTACCCACTTCTGAACAATATAAAACACGTAACAGGCAAATATAAGTACAGTCACAGGTATTTATTGCAAAAGCTGACCATATAAAAGCAATATAAAAGCATTACAAACAAGTCGTTTGCATTCCAAGTCTTCTTAAGATATACGATATCTTTATGTGAGGAAGAGAGTAAAAATCGCTGAAAATGATCCTGCTCCGTTAAAGGATTAGTTCACTTTTAATAAAAACTTTAGCTGATAATTTACTCACCCCCATGTCATCCAAGATGTCCATGTCTTTCTTTCTTCAGTCGAAAATAAATTAAGGTTTTTGATGAAAACATTTCTCCATAAAATGGACTTCATTGGGACCCAAACGGTTCAAGGTCCAAATGACAGTTTCTGTGCAGCTTCAAAGGGCTTTAAACGATACCAGACGATGAATAAGGGTCTTATCTAGCGAAACGATCGGTCATTTCAAAACTAAATAAAAAAGTTTAAGTTTTATAAGCACAAATGCTCGCCTTGCTCTGTTCTGTGATGCGCGTTCATGACGTCACGAAATACGCAATGACGTTGAAAAGGTCACGGTTGACTTAGGCGGAAGTAATTCAATTCAATTCAATTCAATTCAATCAATCAATCAATCAATCAATCCTTTTTAAAGTTAATATTTTTAGTTTCAAGGTTAAAATATAACCATGGACATAGGCATTCTTTGACCTTTGCAACAGTTACACTTGATTTATGTTAAGTTCCTCACCTTCCAATCACACACATTCCAGCACCAATCAGTAGCCAATATCTTGTACTATGGAATAAAGACTAACCTGTTGTTATGCAGTCGTTCATAGCAATCAAACAGTTTCTTTGGGCTGGCATTCCATTTGCTTGCATTCTTGCTATGGTTCATGGATAAGGACACAACAACAGTATCCATCAGTAAGACAGCTTCCTCTGAAACCAGTGTGTCAGATTAAATGTGCAGTGTGAGAAATGTCACACATCCTGTTTGCCCTATTCATGTGATCCTCCAAGTGACAAATTCAGGCAAATTCACATAAAACGTGTTCTCAAAGTTCTGAGTATTTGTGAATTTGGAGAAGCAAATGTTTTCTTATAATGTAAAAAAAATCATCATAATCTTTGATTATTGACTGGAAGGCAAATACAACTAGGAGTAAATTGTTTTGTATAGGGTAACACTTTATAATAACGTCCAGTTATAAGTCATTTATAAGTGATTAGTTAATGATTAACTAATCGTTTACAAAACATTCATAAGCGATTAATAAGTGATATGCTAATAATTTGTGTATGTTTTGTTAATTCATTTAAAAGTCATTTACAAGTAATTAGCTAATGATAAACTAATCATTTACAAAACATGACTATGCATTCATAGATGATTAATAATTGATATGTTAATATTTTTATCTATGTTTTGTAGAATAAGTTTTGAATCATTTACAAGTGATTAGATGATGATGAACTAATCATTTACAAAACATAACTATACATTCACAAATGATTAAGTATATGCTAACAATTTATAAATCTGTCATAAGTTATCTTTAAATATAGCATCATGAAATAATTAAACACATCCTTAATGGTTAATAGTTAATAGTTAATATATTATTAATCACTTATAAATCATTGAAATTTCAACATTGTACTATTATCTCAATAAACATTATAAATCATTTACAAAACTTTCTGCATCCCCTAATCTAAAGTGTAAACTAATCATCAGTTGTAAATGTTTTACAAACTTTATGGTTTCCAATCGTGTGTGCGTAAATATATATATATATTCACAAACAACCTGTAACCTGGAAGGTTTGTAAAACATTTACAACTGATGAGTAGTTTACACTTTAGATTAGGGGATGCAGAAAGCTTTGTAAATTATTTATAATGTTTATTGAGATAATAGTACAATGTTGACATTTCAATGATTTATAAGTGATTAATAATATATTAACTATTAACTATTAACCATTAAGGATGTGTTTAATTATTTCATGATGCTATTTATAAAGATAACTTATGACAGATTTATAAATCGTTAGCATATTACTTAATCATCTATGAATGTATAGTCATGTTTTGTAAATGATTAGTTCATCATCATCTAATCACTTGTAAATGAATTTCAAATAAATTAACAAAACATACACAAATTGTTAGCATATCACTTATTAATCGCTTATGAATGTTTTGTAAATGATTAGTTAATCATTAACTAATCACTTATAGATGACTTATTACTGGACGTTATTATAAAGTGTTACCAATGTTTCTATAGAGAACTTTTAAAATCTTCAAAATAAAACCCTTCCATGTACATATTGAGTATTTGACAAATGCTTTTAAATGCACTCTTGTGTTAGAAACTTGTGAAAAGATTTTAAAACTCTTCACTTCACTGGGTCAAAGAAGCATGCATGTGCTTTCAAAGGGCTTTAAAGCACATAGTAGCACTTCAGCCGCTGACCTGATTGAGACGAAAGAGGTTGAGACACAAAGAACAAAAAGCGTTGATGCATGCTCTCATGGGTTCGTGTGCACCAGACTGCAGGTGGAGAGTATGAGGAGCATGAGACCTAATGGCTGATATAAAGGAACAATAGAGACAGTAAGAGGTCATTACTCAGACTGTCATAGCACACACCACCTGCGCTCTCTCCTGTTAATGCTTTACACACACACACACACACACACACACAGAGAGAGAGACAGAGACAGAAAGAGAGACTGCTGTGACTGTCAGACTTCATGGTAAATTAATAGGATATTGATCCAATTGATTTGAAAGTAATATAAAATGTGTGTTTATATATATATATATATATATATATATATATATACACATACATGCATATATAAACACACACACACACATAAATGGTGTAATAATTTAAATGTAAATAAGGTCTAAAGAAAAGCATGAGTAATAAAGTGGTATTATTACTTTACAAAGTTATTACATTGAAGTGTTTTTTTTTCTTAGAAAAATAATAATGATGATTAAAAGGTCAAATCTAACCATGGATTGAGAGTGATATTTGCCTGCATTTAACAACAAATGTGATTGCATTCACAGGATAATCATATTATTGATGGAACTGTAGCTTACCTGATTTTTTTTTTCTAAAGCAGTATTTAGGTAAACATTTAATCAATATGTGTGTTTTCTGATAAACAAACCCATGCCTTCAACATTGCCAGCATGATACTCTTGCAGTTGAGCTGCATTTAAATAATTTATCTAGAAGTCCAACTCCAGTCTGATTTTGACTCTTAAGTTTGAAACATTTACTAACGTCTTGTTTTTTTTTTGTTTTTTTTTTACTAATCTCAAAAGTACCAAAGATGATATGGGGTCATATGCAGTGAAGTCCAAAGCTCAGTGTGTCTCTGATCACTTAGGGATGTGGTGCCACTCGTGAATGTGTCTTTGAAGTGCTCTGTGGTTCCAGAGAATATCGTGCAGCTGTCTTTGAGTCTGGCCTATCTCCTATTCACTGTTTGTAAACATCACCGCTTGAAGTTAGCAGCAGATTATGATGGCTACCAGTTTACAGCAGAAATATAGGGGTTAAAGAGATATAGAGTAACATCAGTCATATTTTCATTTAAAAATGTTTCTTTTAAAAATGGCTTGCCTGTTTATGACAAAGAGCACAAGTTATTTTGTTGAATACAGGATCATGTATGACATGAGAAAAATTCTCCAGTGAAAAGCTTGTTACAAAAACACAGTGACTACTGTTTAATGATAAAAAATACTCCTCTCTCTTCTTTTAACCTAATATGCAGAAATAGCTGTATAAGTCATTACATTTACATTTAGTCATTTAGCAGACGCTTTTATCCAAAGCGACTTACAAATGATGACAACAGAAGAAATATTAGTGTTGAAGCTTTCACAGAGGTTTTGGACACCTCCTTTTACTTTTTTATCATAAATCAGAAAATGCTGTAACAGCCATAAAAAGGAAACAACATCTTAGGAACAAAATGAAATATAAATAAATGGGATTGACGTATGAACAAACCTCTCTGTAAAAAATGGAAAGTGTGGTGAACGTAAGTGCTACTGAAGTTGGAATGTTTGGCTTAGTGCTTGAGATAAAATGAATTAGAAACAGCCTTTATAGAAGCGTATTGTAATTGTTACTTTTCTTTCCACAAGTCATGTTATGGAGGCAAAATAGCCCAAAATCTCCGAATTGACCACTGCATGTAAAAGTATAATATTTCATTTGGCTTTAAAAAGATATTTTTCTTTAGGTGGTGTTGTCTAAAGACATGCTCTGAAATTAAAATATTGTTTACATTTGATATTACAGTTGTGCGGGAGGACAAAATGGTCAACTCACACTGTGGTTAATGACAGTGAAGACTCCATCACCCACTACAATAACAGGATAATCTAATTAATCTTATTAATCAGGATAATACATTGATTCCTATGGAACTGAATACTGTGGAACTGATTAGGTAGAAACCTGTCTGAAAGCAGACATTTCTGCAATTCCATTTAGTGTGGCTATGGAGAATAAACACTTTTGCTTTCCTAAAAATACTTATGACATTAAATAGGGCTGAATGTCATTGCACTACTTTGGTTTGGGCAAATGTTGCCATTTTTGCCATGTCCCCAGGTTATGTAAACTAACTTTTACTATTAAAAAAAAAATCTGTTTACTAAAAATTTAATTTAGTTTGAATTTCAAAAGTTTCATAATAAGATATATACAGGGGTTGGACAATGAAACTGAAACACTGGCCAAAATAGTTTTGGAGGTTTCATGGCTATATTTGTGCTGCTTGGTGGCCAGTCTTCACTGACTGCACATTCCACCAGTAAGAGCAGACTCTGAAGTTTGAATTAGAAAAGCAATAGCACAGCTGTACATAAAATATTGCAATGTGCACAACATAATAGGAGACATATCCCAGTTCAAAAGGGGAGAAATTGTTGGTGCGTGTCTCGCTGGTGTATCTGTGACCAGGACAGCAAGTCTTTGTGGTGTATCGAGAGCCACGGTATCCAGGGTAATGTCAGCATACCAACAGGAGTAACTGTCAATGCAAGAGGAAGCTGTCTGAAAGGGTTGTCCGGGTGCTATCCCGGATTGTATCCAAAAAACATGAAACCACAGCTAATAAAATGTGCACCTCAACTCTCCTGTTTCCACCAAAACTGTTCTTTGGGAGATCCACAGGTCAAAATACATGGCCGGGTTGCTATAGCCAAACCATTGGTCACTCGTCCCAATTCCAAACGTCAATTTCAATGGTGCCTGCAGCGGAAATCTTGGGCTGTGGACAATGTGACCTTTACTGTCTTTCCCACATCTGTAGGGTGGCCATATTTGCTGTTCATACGGGACACGTCCTGGCCAGGATTTTTATATTGCCTAAATCATCCAAAGTAGTTTGACCAATAACATACAGGTATTGTACATAATCGACCAATCGTGGCCACCGCGTGAGAAGGTGAGATCTACAGAAAACGATCAAAGTGATGCAAATATGAATATGCGCACGTGTTTGTTCGGTCATTTGACTTGAAGCGTCGCTGCGAATCCGATCAAAAAAGACACCAATAGGCACGAGAGCGATTCGAAAGCATAATGAGCCATCTGCTCTGCTCTCTATAGCTCTCATGAATGTCACACAACGATCTACCTGCACATTGTTAACAGCCAAAACCTGGATATTTTAGGCAATATAGAAATCCTGGCAAGGACGCGTCCTGTAAAATTGGCCCGTATGGTCACCCTACACATCCAGAAGAGTTAAGATGTGGAGAAGCCCCAAAGAAGCTTACCACCAGGACTGTTACATGCCCAGAGTGAAGCATGGGAGTGGATCAGTGATGGTTTGGTCTGCAATATCATGGCATTCCCTAGATGGGCACGTCACTGCCAAGGACCATGTGCACCTAATGTTTCAAACATTGTACCCTGAAGGTGGTGCCATGTATCAGGATGATAATGCACCAATACACACAGCAAGACTGGTGACAGAGTGATTTGATGAACATGGAAATGAAGCTGAACATGTCCCACGGCCTGCAAAGTCACCAGATCTGAATGGAGCCACTTTGGGTTGTTTTGGAGGAGCAAATCAGGAAACGTTTTTCTCCACCAGCATCATGTAGTGACCTGACCACTGTTCTGCAAGAGGAATGGCTCAAAATCCCTCTGGTCACTGTGCAAGACTTGTATATGTCATTCCCAAGATGAACTGATTCTGTATAGGTCTACGCTATACTAATAAATAATTGTGATCTAAAACCATGTGTTTCAGTTTCATTGTCCATCCCCTGTATATATACTGTACATATATATTATGTTAATAAAATTACAAATCATTTTATTGGCATTTCAAATTTCATTTTCTTAAATTGTGTGAAAAAATCTGAGATATTATTTCCATAATTTACAATCTGGGACATTTACATAATTAAGTCTGATTGACCTATCCTTGTAATGAAATACTCCTTAATTTATAATGCAAAAAAATGGATGTAAAAAGTTACATAGTTCAAAGGTTACAGCATAATAGGACAAAGGGATCTCATGATAATTCGTATGTATTTTACGTAAAATGGGGTTCTATAAAACGTACATTTACTTACGTTTTTACAGGCACTAAAACGTACAATACTGGAGTATTTTCAGCATCTAAACGTACAAATATTGACATATTTCCCGCATTTAAACGTATAAAACTGGCGTATTGACGACATCTAAAAATGAATCCTTATATTGAAATCGCGGCATTAATTTTATTATTAGTTGTTTTTAGTTGTCATATCAATTACCTTGTTTTCAATTGCATCATTAAATAGTTTACTCGTATTGTTGTGTGATTTCTGCTGCTGAGTTTCCAATAATAGGCCTACATAATGTTAAACAAAACTTCAATTTAAACCTTAAAATAAATAACATTTGAAATCGTTTAACCTTTACTTGTCATGTAATGTTTACTTTGTTTGCCAAGGGCCACAAAAGGCGTTTTCTCCGTCATGCTGTGACTGACAATAGAATTTAAATGTTGCCGCTTCAAACGACAGGTTTTACGGCAGGATGATCGAACGCTCATTGGCTCTCGCCTGCATTCGTCACAGATTGTGACATGCCATGTTTTTGGTGAGCTGTGTGTCTGAATGACGCTAACACGCGCGCGCCTTCATGAGTTCACTGAGAACGAGAAGATCAGGAAAATAATCTGGATAATATGTTCAGCGATTAAGAACATAAATTCTGCTCTGCACCTCACACAAACAAATATTCCGCCAGAGAGGACTGCTGCTGCAATGCATCGTCATTTGGTTTTGGTAGAGCGTTTGACATTTTTGCAATATATAAATGATCATGTCATGTTTTTCTTATACTGTACAGAAATAGCGATGTTTAGGTTTAGATGTAGGAGTGGGATTAGCGACTATAAAAACATTTTTAATGCTATATTGATACTGAAATAGTAATTTTCCTGCATATTTCCGTCAATTGCGTTTTATATCCTTTTTTATTTGCTAAACAAATGGATAGGTTTAGGTTTGGGGGTATGTTAAGGTGTCTAAAATCTAAATTGCTTATTAATAAAATGATAAAAATGCATTGATACGAATATCTTAATGATATAAAAGATATGTAAATATTTTTATTTTTTTTTGCTAAAAATACGTATCGATTTGTACATTTTAAAAGTTGGAATACGTCTAAATTGTACGTTTAAGCATCAATAAAAACATACAAAAATGTACGTTTTGTGCTTGTAAATGTTACGTATTAATACCTACATATTAACATGAGAACAGGCTGAACAGGAATGACCCTTGTTGACAGTTTGCATGTTTTTGACCTGAATTGCAAAAGTATCAAGATGAGAAATGTGGTGATGAGAAATAAAAGTTTGTATTTTTCAACTAGCTGTAGGTCAAGAACAATGATGTCTAGCTAATGCAATAAATTGATGCCCCCACCCCCAGACACACACTTGATCAAACACACAATTATTCACAAACCAAATCATGACTGGTGACTGACAAAGGTGTGTGTTAGTTCATTCCTGCATGTTTGTCTGTTACAAAGTGGCTGTGAGGATAGATGCTGTCAGCAGCAGGTATTACAGCTTCTTTGGCTTGCACTTATTGCCTGTTAACAGTCTCCTTGCCTTTATATTTCTGTGTTCTCTTTTTGCTGGAGTGTCTGGATATTTTATGTGTCTCTTTAATTGTATCTCTTTTTCTCTGTCAAGTGGAGTGGTTGGAGGTCTGTAGCCTGTCAGGGCACCTCTCTCATTCAAAGCAGCCGATTAATTGTTTGTGATTATCCTTGATCCCTTTCTGACAGTGGAATATTCTTCGCTGGATTCAGATGGCTTATAAAGAGTGTGTTCGCTTTCTCTCAGATGCCTTAAAAGCTTTCAGTCACAAAGCCCATGATTATATGTTATTACGTCATGTTTTAGACTTCCTATATGAACAAACATTGGTATTTTTAAGAAATTATCTGTGAGTGAAAGCTAAAAAGGTATTAGGATTTTCCTGTTTTACAATCCCAAATGTGATGACAGATATTGGTTTTTTGTCTATGATTCTTTGAGTTTCCTCTTAACAAGATAAATTTGACTAACATAATTAGTCTTTTCTTTGTAGATGAACATGTTTGTTCTAAAAAGTATCACGCTGTACATGCCCTCAGTTTTGTTAGAGAGACCATTTTAATGAACATCAAATATAAAAACCTTCCTGCCTTCCTTGACACTTTTTATTTTATTTTATTTCAAATACAACAGCTAATTACCAACCATGGCTACACATTACTTGAATATATGGAAATGTACTCAACACTGATGACAGTCTGTTTAATCAATATGAATCAAAAGTTTACATAAAAATCCACCAGCTATCTACAATCACTTTAAAACTAAAGACGTTAAAACAGCTCAAATACTGAATATAAATAACAACACATTTCTATGTACTTGCTTTGTTTTTTAATGTTTTTTTGGTCTTTCTGCAGTCCCTCAGTATTCTCCGCTATCGTACCTAAAAGGATGTGACATTCGTTCAGGGTAACTGTTTGAGCTGTAACTGCTGTAGCGATAGCCCTCAAAGTTTTCAGACCTCTCGATTTTAGCTGGGAGTGTATCCTGGTATGAGAGGGCAGATTTGATCACTCCCGAATCCTCTGGAACCTTCAGGTCCGAGTAGGAGTTAGAAGAGGCCTCTTCCAAGATAGAGTTACAGTTAGACAGGCCTTTCACATCATAGATATTCTCTCCATATTTGACAACAGATGGCTTGGGGCATGGCTGGTAGGACACTTTTGTGGTTGTGGTTATTATAGTCTGCAATGGTGCGGGGGTGGCAGGGGCAGGTCCTGTGTACCTACATGGGTAGTCACTGTTGTAGTAGTGGTGGTTGGTGTTGGTTGGCAGTTGAGAGTAGTCTCCTCTATCCGCATAGGCACCTTTACTAAGAATTTGCTTCCAGCCATGATGCTTTCCTGTAGTTTCTGCATAGCTCCGCTCATGGCTGCCTAATGGACTTGTGCCATGAGGCATGCCACCCAGACTGCTCCCCGACTTACTGGGTTCTGTCTCAGTTTGTGGGCTAGAAGGATCCTTATACAGTGCTGTTGGATAAGGCCCTGAGCCAAGGTATCCTGGGACTGCAAAGTCATACCCACAAGGAGGGCGGGTCATATACAGACGGTGGTTGGCAGGCTTCTGCAGTGAGCTCGGAGCATCCGCCATGGCCGCTGCTGTGTGTGTGTCATAAGGGAACTTGTAGGGCTCTGTGTTCTGGAAAGGAGGATAGTGTTGGGTCTGTATTGGGAAGTTGGACTCTGCAATGATGCTGAAGCGCTCTGGGCCCTCCATGGTGAGCTGGTGGATATTTGGAAAGGCCATGTCATGGTAACGTCCAGGCTAGTGACAACAGAAAATCGAAGATAAGTTTTCTGCAAATGGCCCTTCATTTGGAGAACTGCCAAAAAGCGTTTAATACCTAATCCACTCAAAAATCATCATATCATTGTAAACAGCACATTTTTAGTTCTGTATACAAAAAAGTAGAGGTTTTTGATTCACTACTTACTCTTACTTCAAAAACAGCGATTTTACCTCCTCGCCGCTGAGGAATATGATGTAGTGATCTAGGAGCCATTCTAGGCTATTTTATTAATAAAAGTCATGGGGCAGCGTTGGCAACAAGTTTCTGTGTGTGCGCAGTGCAATCTGCAATCTCCTGATCTCTCTCTCTCTCTCTCTCTCTCTCTGTGTGTGTGTGTGTGTGTGTGTGTGTGTGTGTGTGTAGGTGTGTGTGCACTGGTTTGGGTGGTTTATGGGGACAAAAATTTGTATAATGACATAGGTATGACATGGATATCACAATGTGAAGGTGGTTTATGAGGAC
Organism: Barbus barbus; assembly: GCF_936440315.1. NCBI lineage: Eukaryota > Metazoa > Chordata > Actinopteri > Cypriniformes > Cyprinidae > Barbus > Barbus barbus. The sequence goes on from NC_136722.1 coordinate 7,524,033, forward strand.
ACTGCCTTTATCCCCATAATTCAAAAGGCTTTTAAAAACATACTAAATGGTGTTTTTCTGAAAATCTAAAAATGCATAAAGTTTTCTGTAAGGGGTAGGCTTAGGTGTAGGGTTGGTGTAGGGTGATAGAAAATACAATTTGTCCAGTATAAAAACCTATATTACGCCTATGAAGAGCCCATGTAAACCACCAATACCAACATGTGTGTTTGTGTGCGAGTGATGTGCGTGGGTTTGTGTGCATGGCAGTGCATTAATATAGAACAGTGATTAAACTGACTTTGAACTACCTGTGCATTAAACGGTTTTAATGCATACCTGCCAGTCAGAATCGAATATTCAGACAGATCATGGTACAACAGTTATTTCTGGTCCTCGAATCTGATTGGCTGATAAGAGTGTGATATTCTAGTGAACTCCAACCTTTTCACCGTTTCTATCACTCCACCTGCTGTATTTCTCACAGCGAGTGTATTGGCGGATGCCCTAATCCACTATTATTTTATAAATAATTAAAAAAATTTGTGTCACGGAATGTAGTTTTAAGAAATTTCAGGTGAGAATGTACTTTTTTACTTTTCAATAACAGCTTGTAAGAAGAAGCCAACAAATGCTCTGAGCAGCGCTGTCATCGGAAATCACCCTTAGCAGATTAAAGATATCTCTTTCCTCAGAGGACATTCAAACTAATGTTTTATTGTGAATATGAGATTGAGCTGAAGAATAAATCAGATGCAAGTAATCAAATCACACTTGCTCAGTCCCTCTATCTCTCTATCATAATACTCTACATAATACAGTGAGCTTTTAACACAGTAATACTATAAGTGTTCAATGAAGCAACACAATATTCCTTCGTTACTAATTCTAAAGTGAAGTTTTCGAATGAGTAACCGAGGCTTGGGCTCAGCTATTAAACTGCAACTTGAGATTTGAATCCATGGCGGAAGGAAGTAGTTCTGCACAAAAGAACAACTTAACCATTGTTGGTTCTTATGTATTTGCACACCCTTGCTGTTGAACTGTTGTATAAATGCAATATCTCACTCGTAGCAGTGCGATATGGCTGTATATGGTTTGTCTACGGCCACATCACACTGCTAAAAGAGCGATACTGATCATATTTAAGTCTCAAATATTGACATTATATAAATCAAATATTGACATTATATAAATATTGACAAGTGGTAAGTTGAAGTTTTTCATACTGAGTGTTTTCTAGGATTTCAGTGGTTACCTAATTTCAGTGGTAACCCTTTTATAACTGGAACAATGCAATATTGTTTTGTTGATATCACAATACTCATTCATGATATCTTATGGTTGTTTAAATGAAATTTTATTTATGTTTCTTTACCTGAAGCAGACAAAGACCACTTATAAATATTATGGCCACATGATAAAGCCTTTTGCATGTTTCCAAGAATATTTTTTTAATGTTACAGTAAACAGCCACTCATGAGATGTAGAAATATACTGTGCAGATCTTAAACAATGTTAATATATGCAACATGTAAAACACTAGAAGCATTATACAAATCACTTAACAGGATATAATGTGTTCGTCATGTGTTAGAAATCATCATACTCTTAAAGTTATAACCACAAGATGAGTAGGTTAATATGTTATAATGACTTAAGAATACTAATGCATAATAAAATAAAGGCTACAAAGAAGGTATAGTTGTGTGTCTGAATTTTTTTTTCTAATTGATACATAATAATACTGTAAATAATAATTATACTTCTAAATAATATATACTAATTTTGTGTATTTGGGATTAACATTAAGTGTCACAGTTTTTATGAATATGTGTGTGTTACCTCTGGCTCCACCAGTCTTCTTTTCTGTGAAAAGTGAGGTGAAGACATCCTTCTCTTCACTGCACTTCTTCTTGCCTCTGTTTCAGACTTACTCTCTGGTTTGGGGTGGTCATGTACTCCTTTAGCCTTAAAACAGACAGTGTAGAGCGAATTGGGAATAGGGGAAAATCTCACATTTATATTCATAAATCATAACTATTTACATAACTGTTTACAGTGACATCAATCTGTGCAATTTAAGCTTATGGTTTTTATAAAGTATTTAATACTTAGTAAACTATAAAAGGAGTTGTTTACTTTTGTCTACCTGATGTTTATTTCTACTTTCTCTGATTCTTCAAAAAATGACTTGGTGTACACTAAATATAAAAGTTTATTCGGTAATATTAATATATATTTTTGACTTAAGGCTCCAGCTTGGTCAGCTTAAGGCTTGGTCTTTTGAATAAGTTAAAAAAGGTGTTATTTTTGGTTATTTGACAAAAATGTCAAATTGTCAAAAATGTAATTTGCAAATCAAAAAGTTATTAATTAAACTCACCTGGAAAAAAATTGTCTTCCCATCTACTCTCCAAAAATTGGTTACTGGATAGCCACTGTGACCTCGGCACGGAATCAACTCGAGAGCTGAGTTACAGTTTGAACAAAGCTTTTCTGCAAATGTATAAATAAACCGTATTATTAAAACTATTTTGTATGAATAAATATTTCTTACTGATCATTTTACAGATATGCCAACAATTACCAAATTTATTTTTATATTTTAATGAAATGCTCATGTTTATAGCTTTATCAACTGAACACAAGTCAGTGCAAACAAGAGGTTAAGTGTTTTGTCTGAGCCAAACAGTCAAGGTCATGAGTGAGAGGGTCAGGCTAAACTGACATAATAGAGTCTGCCAGGGTCTGCCAGTCTATTGAGCATTCTCACTGCAAAATCTATTATACGATATATTGGTTCTTTAAAGACAACAATTGGGTCGTTCTAGGTATCTGATGACATCTAGAATGGACACGCTGATCTGAAAACTTATAATGTAACATCATGAACTCCATCCAATGCGAAAACAATATACAGAAAATAAAACGATTCTTGATAATAATGCGATTCTTTGCTATTCGTATATTTCAAAGGTATTTCACAGTACGCGCTACAACAAGCCTGTAGTGTAAAATATGTTTGTTCGTCCTTATCAGATGTGTTTCTAACACGACCAACTCGTTTGGTAGATGTTGGTTATTAGGAGAAAAAGTTCCTGAACGTACTTTGTTGTTTCTGTCGTGCTTTGTCACAGATGGCCGGCCTCAGCTGAAGTTTGGACCCGTCTGGGAGAGAGCAGTTTCGTGAACACACCACCACACCAAGACAGGACTTCTTCAAGATCTGACAGTTATGATTGTTGGTGTTCCTCATGGCCCATCCGCTCAGGTGTCTCTGTGCGTTCTTATCTTCACTGCTGTAGATATAACGTGCATATCCATCCGTCCACTCCTGGAACGCATCATACTGCTTCGTGTCCTGGGGGGGAAAAAAAATCTTTTCATTATTATTACCATAATTCAGATGTTTATTTTGCGAGAGGACATCTAATGAAATTCAAAAATTTAGACAGACATATAGAAACTACAAAATGCTTTTTGTGTAGCCTACTTTACTTTGTACAAATTAAACACTGAATCAAGAATGACAAGTAGCTATAGGCCTACCAAAAGAAAAAGAAATGTTATATAATTATATAATAATAACCATTTTGCCTACAAATGCGTAAAAATATTAAATCTTTACCTGTGGGAGCTTGGGGTCGTTTATATCCCAAGTCAGCTTCATCCCGAATGAACACACGCAATCTGAGCTGTCAAACTGATCTGAGGATTTAGACATGATGCGAGTCAACTCCGGATCATAGCAACCATAAGAATTAAAAATCAGCTTGAAGACAAAATTCTGCTCAGAGTCTAGATAATAATAAAAAAAAATGGCTCATACATTTCTAAATCACGTCTTTTAGATTTTTACTTCCATAAAGCGTCTTTATTTTCTCTTGTAAAAATCCACGTTTGTGTGAGTCCCGAGGTGCGCTTCACACAGGTAATGGTCTCAGGTAAACGCTGCTGTGTATATGTAAAGAAGGAGGCTGGACTTACACACACACACACACACACACACTACCTCAAAGACAGAGTTCTTTCACTTTAAATGATCCTTGCTTTTCACCTCCACCAAAGGCAAATCCTTTCGCAACAAAACCAACGAAAGCTCGATATTTGACTACAGGGTGGAAATGGCACAGTTTGTGTTAAATAAATTTTCCTTACACATTCCAGATTTTATCTTTGCGTTTACAGTTTTAAGGGGAAAATTACAGCCTCTTTTAAAAGTGAACCCGACGGTGTGGTATTTCACGAGTAGTCAGCGAAATTTATGTGAGCGACTCTCACTGGGACTGAGCCGAGGCTGATGGTCACAGAGCAGGACTGGTCCAGTTGGTAAGGTAATGTGATCTACTGCAGGTCATTAGTTGTTGTGTGTAAACGAAAAGCCGCACTGCTGACACAACACGGACCGGTCGTTAACACAACAAACACAATTCAGCTCATAAACACGCACCTTTTATGTATCTATATGCGATCACTGATGATCATTGATTAATAAATTACAAATGCAAGTGATTTTCAGGTGATGCATCCACCCTGGACACGAAGTCTAAATGAATGGCGGTGCTTTTTTTCTGTTTGTAACATAAGGGTTAAATTAATAATAATAATAGCCTAATCATCATCATAATAACAGACTGCAAGACTCTTGTAATTAGGTAATCTATTAACTCTCAACAGGAGTCTCAAAGTAATCTCATTTCAAATATTCCTAAATACATCATTAAAGAAATTTAACGGGTATCTTGAAAAGCAAGCGAGTCTCCTCCTAAAATGCATACCGTGTCTGACGTCTGAAAAATGACAGTCTATACAAGAATACAAGATACCGCATACAAAATTTTAGGCGTACTGTATTAATGTGTTTTTTTTTTGTTTGTTTGTTTTTTTGTTGAATGTACCTTTTGGGCTGCACGGTGCAAATGTAAGCTAACCGTGCTTTTTTTAAATTCATTGTGGTTGTTCAGTCTAAAAATATATTAACAGTGCAAGTATAAATGTATAAATAATTTTTTTGTTGGAATCTTATTTTTGCAGAAAATAAAAGTTGTCCTAATTTTTCACCAACCAGAATGTGTTTTTTCTTAAGACGATAATGATACTCATTCATACATAGGCCTACATAAGAAGGCAAGCAGTTTTATTTTATAAATCTGCCATAATATTGACGAGACACTTATCACTCAAATGCTAGTACCGGTTACGCATCCGTGATTGCAATTATTATTATTATTATTGTTGTTGTTGTTGTTGTCATTATTATCGTCAGAATATTAATTATTATTATTTTTATTTTTAAGCCTATTATTTCATTTTATAAAACTATTGCAGCCTATCGTTTGTTCATGCTTTTCTTTGTATTATTGCCTTGTTCCTTTGGATTTGCATTACTATTTTGTAATTCAAAGTAGAACAGAGCAACAGTGCACTGATCACTTATCATTGCTGTTTTATTCACTAAATTACTTTTTGTCGTAACTGACACACACACACATCTATATATATATATATATATATATATATATATATATATATATAGCCTATATATATATATATATAGTCCTCGTTTGTAAGTCGCTTTGGATAAAAGCGCCTGCTAAATAACTAAATGTAAATGTGTGTGTGTGTGTGTATGTATATATATATATATATATATATATACATACATATATATATATATATATATATATATATATATATATATATATATATATATATATATATATATATATACATATATATATATCATGCGAAGTAGCAGTAAAGTTGGTAAATGTAAAACTTTGTAGATGTAATTTGCGCACGCGCACAAACAAATTCAGACAGGATTATTTTAGTCTCACTTTAATTTTTTACTTTGCCACCATTAACTTCTGATTTCATGAAGGTGTCTGAAACTGTGGTTCGCAATGTTTCTGTATTTTAAATAAACGCCACAGTGAAAGTGTATACATCTATCTAAAATTTACCTTCATAGAATCGTCTGAAGCATTTCAGAAATAGCCTGTAATTTCATAGCACATCATATTAGTCAATTACCGGGCACAGACGCCTGCAACCATGAAAGCAAACGTTGCATGCATGCATAGATGAATGGATAAATATATGCTTACCAAACACACACACACACACACACACACATTTATATGTGTAATAATATGTAGAGAAATAGGATTTTTTTTTCACTGGTATTTTATCTCGATGCCAAGTCGGCGTTTTAGGCTACATCTACAAGTCTATACACAGCGCAAATGATGTGAATACGTAGGCCTATCTCTTGGTGCAGGCTTGGCTCATAAATATGACTAATTATGTTATCATACAGCTACCATACAAAGGGGTGGTCAGGACACTTCACTGATGCTACTATATTACGACCCGTGAATATAAACTCTAATAATACCACTGTATTTCGATAAACTGTTTTACAAAACCATCATACTCCTTGTTTTGATCTTAGCCATTCGAATCTTTCGAACTGTCCTACAAGTTCAGGTTGTTAGAAGCCTCTTCATTTTATGTGACTTTATACCGAGATTATTTTATATTCAATTGATTTAAATTCAATTGATTTTTTTATTCACTAATATGGAAAGCTATCTAACAATTTGCTAACAAATAAATAGCTATATTTATGTAGTTTGTATTTTTATATTTATGCAAACTCTATGAACAAACGACCTACTATAATGACGTTTTCACAGATCCAGCAACGTGCTACTTAATAGCCTGACATGTCGGCTGCCCCCTCACTCCAATTTTTAATGCTAGAGTTCACTCTCAGACTTTCTTAAACCCAACACAGAACAAACACTTGTCATACAGTGTTTCAGCAAATATTGATACACTTTCTGAGTCTTGTTTTAATAAATAATTTTACCATCTTTACCTGAGACTATAATGTGATAAGAATGTCTACTCTAGGAGCTCTGCATTTTTCCGTCTTTGTGTTTGTCTTCACCAACCAACAAGTAAACAAACAAACAAACAATTTAATTTACGATTTATCCCATGAATAATTCACAGGAATGCATTATGAATCTTTACCTTTTCTCCCCAAATCATCACTTTTCTTTCCAGTTTTGTTTTCACTTTAAAAAGCAATTGCCTCCTCTTTTCACTTCTAATCCCTATTAGCAGTGTTGTTTCTGTCAAAATGACGGACATCTTCTTGAAACATTATCACTCAATGTTCAGTAAACAACTTTTTTTTTGGGGGGGGGGGGGGGGGGGGGGGGGCAACGTAGCCTATGTTACAAGGCAATGTATGTATAGGCTAGGCCTATAGGCTACAGTGATATTTAACACGGCTGTAATATTGATGGAAATAATCGAGCTTTTGGGTCATGCATGGTTTGTTGTAGTAGGCCTAATTTGTTAATGCTTTTACACTTTCAATATTCCATGATCGAAAGGTGAGTAATGTCACCTCATTGTAGGATACCGAGTTTTTGGCTTTGTCCAAATACCCACACTGGCGGTCTTGGCCACTTGAGAACGCGTGCGCGCGACAGGAAGTAAGTGCGCAAGACTGTCCCAGGTCTTAAAAACGGCAACGCACAGTGCCCTTAACGCACACTAAATCCACACTATCTCGAATACCGCTCCGGCAGATTTTTGAGTTTTCTCGACTTGGTGTTTTAAGTTTATACAACAAAAAGTTGAGAATCTCCTACAAAAATAAGTCGAGAGAACTCAAAAATCTGCAAAAAGCTGGTTGCCTTAAAATTTTAAGTTGGCTCAACTTTTCTTTTTTTTTTACAGTGTATAAGTGTGTCCCATCAGGTAATGAAAAGTTCGACACACACATGTGGTCTTCATCCTCACTTGAACACTTGGGCCACAGAACACAGGAAATACGTCATATAACATAAGTTGTCAAGTGTTCAAGTGCAAAGACCATAGTTGTGTCCCAAAGTAAATGTATTACAGAATTATCCTTTTTGGGTGAACTATCCTTTAAGTAAACATATATTTAAGATATTGAGAGTAAAAGTAAAGGTATATACAGTATTGTTCTGAAAAAGAATTTGTCAGGATGGTTTTGCATTAATATTACTGCTGCACTACGGTGTATGTTGCATTTTACTTCTGAATATGTTCAAGGTTATTAAATTTAAAATAGCCTACTTCATACTGTTGGGTAGTTTAATCTACAACAATGCATCAAAATACCCCATTTTTATAGTGCTGCTGTCATGTGAGAAAAAAACTAAAACATAGTAACCTACTTCACATTTGTACTGAATACTTAATTAATTTTGCTAACTACAGCTGTAACCCATATCAATGGCTGCATCTGAAGGACTCGGAGCGGCCATACAGAGCACTGTTCAGCTTAATGGATCTGCCCTTATGTTGTTAAAGTTTGTTTTTTAAGACATTAAATATAAATATTCATAAAGCAAGATGCCCTGTTGAAATATGACATGTATGGTTTATTTAAATTGCAAAGGTAAAATATAAAGTAAAATTATTACAACAGATGAGAAGGGGGAGGAGAATTTACACGTGCGTCAGGTTTTTTGATGAAAAAGACTTCCGCATAGGATACACCTGTGTATCCTCGCTCATAGCTCCTCTGGAAGGCTCCTCATTCCTCGTTCCTTGCCTCCTCGCGGTGCAATTAGAGAATTGAAATGTCCTTCAAAATGGCTGAGCTCGATTGGTTTCCGGGTCATCATAGGATGGAGGCCAGAGGAGTGAGTAGGGATATTCGCCGCGTGCAAAATCGCATACTTCCCTACTATAGGCTATAGTAGGCAAAAAGCAGTAGCCGAGCGAATAAGTATGTTTGAATCATAAGTAGCCTATTCATAAAACAGTAGGCAAGATTTAGTGTGCACTAATTCTCGCGAGATTCGGACGTACATATACTTAAGTTGCGTCCTTATATGCCTACTCACCTACTATATTATGACGTGTGAAGCTGCCACATCGAATACTTAGAAGGAGAAGGAGCAGTCTAGCCTTCCGTCGCCGTCAGTCCGTGTCAATTTTTGAATGGGGACGTCACTGTCGAAACCAATGATAGGCGGCGACGTGACGGCGGCGTATGTATGAAATTAATAAAAAATATACGTGTACTAAGTAGCTAAGTCTGATCTAGGTATGTCACCTTACAAGGCGCCTGATATGTATGTGATATGTGATATGAATTTTATTCTTAATATTTTTAGCTAGTATTGTGATTACCCAAAACTTCAAATAAGTTGTTTTGCGATGATGAATTTAAAATATTATAGACAACTTCTCACAACATACAATAACACAAAGCAATGCCAATTTATCATTACTATACTTTATTCCTCAAATAAGCAGTACAAACAGTGGCTTGAAATTATGACAATTACAAAAATAGGCAACAAGACTAAAAATAAATAAACAATTGCACTGGAAAAGAGACACAATAAAGTGGAAAAATATGAGCTGTATTCTAAATGTTAATGGTTTCAGAAGTTTTCAAAATTTTAGTGAAATAATCCATTGTGTTTATCCTATAGACCAAAAGTCACATTTTTAAGGGACATGGAAAAGTTTTGGATCTCCATACATTTTTATGTTCTAAAGAATAAATAAATAATAATGAAAAAACATGTTTGGAACAACAGAGCTCCCTGTCCCTTTAACACTTTGGTACTGTTCATTTTCAATTATTAAAAAAAGGTAAATTCAGGGTTTCCGCCAGGTCTTGACGAAATCTGCGCTGTTGAAAACATTTATAACAAATATTGTAACGACAAAAAATATTACATCAATATATTTCTAAATATGCAACCTGTTGCAATCACTGGGATGCTGGCGCCCTCTGTAGGCATTTTAATAATACATATTGTACTGAGGTTTGTGTAGATGTATATTTCTTTATGTATTTTAACAGTGTTGTTCAATGAAACCATATGATTACTCGATTTTGATGTTTTATTAAAACCAATTATTATTTCCTAAATTACAGGTATTTAAGTCTATTTTTAAAGATTTAAAGTTTAAGCTACTGTCCATTTAATCTATCTTTATTACATAAAAAAGGAGAAAAAAATCATCAGTAACAAAATCGTTAGAGACAGCCCAATTTGATATGTTTCAAAATGCACCTTACAATTCTATTAAAATACCGTTTCGTCACCTTCTCTTGACCAACATGATGTAGCCCATAGACTCAGCTCCTGACCTAAGCACATTTTATGGTCGACATGACTCGGCAAACAGGACTATGACTATGAGCACCATAACAGAGTGTTAAGTAAAATTATTAACATATACCCAGCATATCAAAAGTAAAACTTCAGAATGGCACATATGTTAAATAATTAATTAATTTATGTGCGAATTTGTGTCTGTAAGATGTTATTGTGAAAATACAATTAATTTTCAGCTGTGTTGGTGTATAATTTGTAGTAATAATGTAAAACCGAAAATAATTAAATTGAACACTAGCCTATTTGAGATATTTGGCGTCACGCGTCTGTGGAGGCGACGTAACCTTCTCACACGTAAAAATACACGACTGTCTACTTCGGAAGGTGATCCTGTCTCATAACACTCGCCATAGTATATAGTAGGGAAAAATAGTACGTGAAGAAAGAAGTAGGCCTACGTTCGTAAACTTAAGTATTCATAAAAGAGTAAGCGAGAAATCGCCGGATGTCCTACTGCTTCAGCCCAGATTCTGAAGTGTTCATCGATGGACACTTTTCAATCCGAGGAGGCAACGGGAGAGGATCCGCGATCACCGTACAGAGCGGAGAACAGCGACGAGGGTGTTAATGTGAGTATTGCAAACCAAAACACGGTTCCTTGTGTTAAAATCGCTTTGGTTGAGCAAACTGTTGAATTGCTTAAGGTGTAAGCGCTAAACAGTACAGTTTATTTGTGATTTTTTTTTTTTAAGAATTGCATATGAGCACATCTAATAGACATGAAATAGACATCTGAGTGAGTGATGTATTTGTTTTATGTAGAATTCACTGTTGTCAACACTGCTTTACATGAATGTAAGTAATGTAAATATAAACACATCTACATGAAGTTACTAAACGTAAATGATCTATTTTATTTGTCTATTATTCTGTTGATAAAATGAGGATCATTTACTTTGGATAAAAAGTGAGTTGATGCATCAGCAACTACCTCAATATGTACATGCAGTATTGAGCAGCTAAAGCACAGAGGTGACTAAATCTTGTCTGGATGTTACAGGGACAGATGAGACACAAGTGTGTTTGTCCAGTGCAGAGTGATTGATGAAGAAATGCTGCCAGCAAAGGCTGTATACTACTGAAATTCAAGATTCAAGATTTTTATTTGTCACATACACAATTATACAGAGTATAACCAGCAGTGAAATGTAAGTCAGGTCCGCTCCAAAGACAGTGCAATTATATAGAATACAAAAAACACTGAATGTACATAAATATTAAGAAAAAGTAGAAAAAATAAAAGAATAAAATTAAATAAAAGATAAAAAATATAAATGTGCAGGTCAGTATGTTTGTTGACTTAAATAGTAATATAAGAAGGAATGTGCAAAAAGTTGCACAGGGTATTTCTATTTACATAGCAGCAATACGAGGTAGAAAAAAATTATGAATAACTTATTGATATAGTGATATTTACATGGAGTTGTGAGATGTTTTATGAAATGAATCTTGTCATAGCCCTTTTAAATCTTAAGTTGTAGTTTATTTTAATTATTGTAATTTAAAACAGAGCTGTCACAGCACTTTTCTGATTCTTGATTGCTGTGCAGATCTTTTGTGGTGGAGCAGGACCTGCGAGGAAAGGTGATGGCAGCGTTTGTGAGAAAAAAAAGAGGGAAAACTTAAAACAAAAATATAAATATTCAAAGATAATTTTGTTACTTCTAATACAGAAATCAAATGACATTGTGTTGTTAAATTAAATGTCTGCAGACTGGTGAGGATGGAGAAGTCCACAGTATCCTGGAAATGGTCCAGTGCCGTGGATGAGACGCTCCGTTACTCCACCTGCCCTTACTGCCTCATCTGGCCCGGATGTTGCTGTGGTCTCTTCCTCCTCAGTGACCCCAGAGCCAGCGAGAGCATCTAGAGAAAGGCCAAAAGACATTGAGGATGTGATTTTGGTCAAGTTTGTCCTGCTGGTTTCTGTTCATATAATATCAGTCAATGAAACCTGAGTTTCAGAAGCTTCAAAGTTTCACTCTGTTTAAATGTTTTACAGGTAGTTGTGCTCATGGAGAGCAGGCACACAAATGTTTGGAGCAGACACAGCGATAGCCAGATTGTCCCGCAAATGTTCTCCCGCTCTTGCTTCAAAGTTGTGTGGTTCAGGGGCGTCATCATGGTGTTCCTCATCCTCTCTGTGCACTCAGGCAAGGACTCGATGTCCCTTTCCCATCCATGATCAGATTCAGTCTGACTGCAATGAGGGATGGACAGCAGAGACCGGTCAATGTAGGCATGGTGGTCAGCTGCAGAACTGGCACAGCTACATTTACATTTACTCATTTAGCTGACGCTTTTATCCAAAGCGACTTACAATTGCTATATATGTCTGAGGTCGCACTGCTCAGGGACACATTGGTGTCTCACAGTGGATTCGAACCCGGGTCTCTCACACCAAAGGCATGTGCCTTATCCACTGCGCCATCACCACCTGTTGAGATGGCACTGGGATGTGGGTTCACTGCCTGTAAATACATAAGAACAATAAGTTTGAATAAAGCTTTGTTTTATGTGTTGTTGACTTGTATATGTATGTGTTTATTGTGATTGTTACTTTTATTCATTCTTTTGCTCATTTATTCATTTTTCCTGTTGTTGTCAGTAAATAAAATATAATTATTTCATTAACTTATGCATTAATTCATTGTTTGAATTAAAATGTAGATGTATTCACTTTGGCTGCATTTGTCTAGTGTATATTCATGCATACCTATAACATAATATAAAAAATAAATTTGCTTGTTTTACTAAAACAATTTTCAGTAAAAAAAAAATAATATATATTGGTCAGCATTTATCTTTATTATTGTATTGTTGGTAATAACTAGTAATAGCTACTAATGCATTCTGGGGTAATCATCTTTAAGTAGTAATACTTAAATTTGTATAAAATAAACAGTCTCGAGCAGCTGCACTACATCTCCTTTACGCAGACATTGCAAACACTGCAAAGGCTGAGGAAAACAGAACTAGGTAGGGTTGTCAAGTTATTGATGCTATGAGGTGTAAGTGCATCTCTCCCTTTTATTTATATATTTTTTTTATTGCACAACTTATAATTGCATACAAGACCAGGGGAAGATGGTTATATCTTTTACAATAAACAATCATAATAACAAAAAAAAGGAAAACATAAATATAATGGGTTTGCGTACATCAAAGTATGAGATTACATACACAGAAAACAGCAAGGTTAAATATCTTTGAATAATCATAATATTCATATCATAATGCATCAAAAATAGCATTTTTGTTGTTGTTTTTATTTATAAGCCTGAGGGATGAAACGACACTTAAATTCAACAAGAAACATCAATATATTTACAGATCGCTCGCAGGGACGGATTGTGACGCACCGGTGCCCTGGGCACGGACTGATTAAAGGCCACCCTCAGTTGAAATAGCGCTCATTTTTTCTTAAATTCAAATAGTAATGGATTCTATTTACACCAAGTGAAAATAGCTGTATTTTTAGCGATATGTTATTTACACTAAGTGCAAATAGCTATAGATTATATTTACACTATGTTAAAATAGCATGATTTTCTGCTATTTATACTACTTGTCGCAAAATAGTGGCAATTATCTGCACTTCAGAATTGTATTACATTATAAAACAGTATGCAATAATAGTATTGAGTGTAAATTTTTTATAATTTTAATTCAAATTATTAAATGGATGCCACCTTATTGGTAGCCTACAATAAAGCCCTCCCGACACCTACCCTTACCAGATACTTTATTTTCAACTTTTTGGTTATTTTCTTTTTTATTGACAATAAATGCTTTTACGGTGTGATATGAGATTTGAAAAGGGAGAAAAAAGGTTCGGCAAAAGGTGGCTTCGAACCCAGGTCGATCGCGTCAAAAAGTTCGCACTTTACCATCTGCGCCACTGAAACTCACGATTCAGAGCCGTTTTTTATAAATTTGACAGTCCTAGTCACACCTTGGTGGGAGGAATTACTGTAAATAGTCTCTGCCAAAAGTGTAAATAGACACTCAATTTATATTATCAAAGAACATTATCATTGCCAGAATTAAAGCACTCTCAAAAACTCCCATTATTACTGAAGTTGCTTACAGCGTACGCACTTCTGCACTTTCAGCGATGACTCATCTGGACGCCTCTTATTGGCCATTGTACTCATAAACTCAACAGAATCATGTGTGATTGGTTGTAATGCGCAGTGCTGTAGAAACACGCGGCTGTCTCTGGCTCCGTGCCAGCCAGCGAAGATGAGTGAACAATTTAGCAGCTGATGATGTGCCGCAATTAATGATCTAATCACACCGGTGTGGTCGTTTATTAAATATAAAAAAATATTATTCGGCTATTTTTTGTCTTTTGGAAGCTGCATTCAAAATCTGAGGGGGAAATCGCGGTCCGGGAGTAGCTGGGCCCCCCTCTGGTCCAGTGCCCGGTAGGCCCGTGCGTTAATCCGTCCCTGATCGCTAGTATCTTTTAAGTTGTTGCGCGTATTATAATAGGTGCGTTCGACTTCATGCAGCATTTAGCAGACCGATCGGCGGCTGACTTGAAGCAGTGCATGCCGGTTAGAAATTTAGTCCGACTTGAACCGGCGCCGACCACACGTCACTGTCACGTGTGGCATCAAAGTACCGCGATAGCGTTTCGAGAGCAGCCGGCTGACTCAGCCGGCGCAATTTCTCCAGAGCGACTGCGGGAGCGCTGATGACGACACAGCTGTTTCAGGATTGGCCAAATTCACCACATGACAACAAGGACGTGTATTTCGGGTTTATTCTGACAACTTCAGTCCCACTAATGCTCATATACGGACTTTCAAAAAAATAAAAATAAATTAACTTTTCATGTCATCTTCATCTCGTAAATCATGTTTATTAAAAGATTACAATTATTTTTACTGCAATCACTTTTTTGTTAATTCGTTTATATAGGTTTTGTGCATAGGTTTATTTTGGACCTTTTTCATACAGACCCTTTACAGTATTAAGCTGCATAACCTATTTAGATAATTTTTTTATGGAATAAATCAAGTGTCAATCTTACAGACTTTTAATATAATGTGGTCATCATGGATTCTGATTGATACTAATTGTCTAGTTGCTGGGTTCATCCATCTTCACTTGCATGTGATTACTACCAACAACTCTGGCTGGATGTCAACTTAATACAACATTCAGATCACTTTCATAAGATGATATAAATCATAATAGAAAGGCAAATAAATTGGGCTTATCCGTAGGCCTGTTCATGGTGTTCACGTATGTTCATGGTGTTTTGTCTTACTAAAATGTGCTTACCTAACTGGAGAAATAGTAAAATAAGTAAACAAATATGTAACATCCTAATTCTTTTATCTGTAATGAAAACCACATTTAGTACATACAATTATTATCTTAATAGATTATTTTTATTAAGTTGCAGTAGCAAAAACACACATAATGAATCATACTGCACAAGTCAAATTTTCAATATGTTCTATTTATTTACTTAAAACTCGTTTCTGTCGTGATGACACCCTTTCAAAATATTACATACATCTTAAAGGTTTATTAAAACATAAACCAACATAGTAATAAAAAAAGAATCACTTCTAATGAAAATTGTTAAGTATAATTGCATTGATTGGTTAGTATTAGAAATAACGAGTCACACTGGTGTTGGGTATGGTCCCATGTCCCTTTGGATATATAAAAATAATACTTATTACATTGAACCTTTACTCACTTTCGTTGCTCATTGTGCTCAATTTCATACAACAATAACGGCATTTCTATAGCTTCCAGTTCGTCTGCAATAAAGCAAGCAAACGCCACGTGATCTGCCATGACTGAGGTAGATGCAGCAAACTACGAGAGCCCCGAAGTGTCCGACTTGACGACTCCGTTTTCAACTCCGCCCCTGACTGCAAGCGGCTACTCTCGTTGACCACCGTCTGTAGCCGTGCTTCAAGTCGAACGCACCTATTGTCATAGGTCACATGACAACATCGACATGGCGGATCGCATTCATTAAGCGCTCCTTAAGTACTTATACCTTAAAGTATGTTTTCAAACTAAAAATGTTACTTGCAAAATAAAAAAAATAAAGTAAGTAAGTAGCCTACTTATTGAAATTAAGTACTCATTGAGTAAGCCTCCGAGAAGCACCCCACAAGTGTGGTTATTTGGACAAAGCATTTGAAAATACTTCATAAAGCATACGTTTCCCTGATTGTTTACTGGTTAGCGGAAGTCATCTCGCAAAGGGTCATGGGCGTGAAAAAAGCGGATACAGAGCTTGATTAAAAACCACTTGTGTTTAATTAGACAGTCTGCAATCTGAGGAGCTCGTCTGTCTGTGCATCATGAGTGTGAGTTCTTCTCTGGAGGTTTATTACCTGTCGATTTATATCAAAGATATGGTTATACGGACTAATAAATCACTGTGATTTATCGACTGTGTATTAGCCTTAGGGTCCTTGCTCAATAATTTTACTTAAAATTGAAGCACAATGGACCCTATTGAGTTGTTTGTTGTTTTTAGTAGGCCTATTCCTGACATTCATCCAGTGCTTCTCTTACTACAGTTTACGTGTAGACTCCATGATGCCTTTGTCCAAAATAACCTTAGCATGGCTATTATGATTCTTATTGAAGAAAAATCTTCTGTGTCCTTGGCCGATCGACTGGACGAAGTTGTCATTAAGGCAGGTTATGAATATGCTTTTTCTGTATTTTCATGCAATAGCCTATCAACTGTCCTTTTATTTATTTATTTTTTGTAGGATCATGATTTAAAAATTTTTACAAATATTCATGTTATTAAACATGTTTCGATTAAGATTCTCCGTTCTCCAAAAGTGGACATTTCTTACCCATATAATCTTACTCTTCGTCAGGAGCTGCATAAAAACGAACATAAGAACGTTGCCTTAATATTACGGGCAATTGAACATCTAATTATTAAAGATGAAGACAGCATCCAGAAACTCGTTCATCACGGCTTGATTGTGAAGATAAGCATATTTATCTAATTCTGATATAGGCTAAACCTCTAAATTGCTGGTTAGTATGACAATTTATAATCTGCTCGCTTTTTAAATGTTGAATTGGTTTGAGGTTTCGTCAGAGCATCTCAAAGAACAACACAAACCACCCAGGGACGCCATGAATCTCATCGAAGTTTTCTACGAGGTTGCCATGGTAATACATTTTTCTGTAATACATTTTCGCTACAAAGAACTTTTTGTCTGTCTGTTATTGACTAATTTTAAAGATTTTTAATTGTTTTATTTGTTATTTTTTTAACAGGGTCTGTGTCAGCTCACCATTGCAGGTGGCCTATTCAAAGATTTGTATTGTTTTTTTTTTTTTTTTTTGTATAGTTTAACAATATTAATAATAATAATTCGGTATGGGTTGAAGGCAGCAATAAGATCCTGGATATATTTTTGCTGCGGTTTGGGGCTGTTGTTTTGGACTATGAAGTGCCTTTCTGTCTGCGTCTAGAGGTAATTGTCATGAAGCTGTTAAAAATGCAAAAAAATAAAATAACATTTACCCTGTGAAATAATTTGACATTATTTGTACACAGGCCATCAGAACCATAAACTCTATGTTGGACAGCTGTCCCAAAGATATAAGGAAGAAACTCTGCCAGTCAGATGACCATGTCGGGCTCTTGTAAGCTATCATTCAGCATACATTAATTGCCATTACAGAGTACAGCGGTTGCACATACTACATTTACACTTCAAATGAGCGACGCTCCCATCCCATTGCAAGCAAGGCTGCGCTCTAGTGGACAACAGATTTCTGTACCACACTAACAGACCGAGTTTCCATTCGGAAAAGGGCGAATTTCGTTGCAAACACTTTTGCGTTGTCATTTCTTACAGAGAGGACTTGGCAAAAGCGCTGACAGACATTGGTGGTAAGCCATCATTTAAAAAAAATAATAATAGTCTAGGGACTTTGTGTTTGTTACTTTGTTCATTTTGTAATATTTGATGCTGTCACCAGATTATGAAATGCAGGTGGCCATTTCTGAAGCACTCTGCAGGATGACACCAAGGAAACTAAGAGAAGACTTTGCTGGCAAATGGTTCCGTTTCAGAAGCTTTGCTTCAGCCTTTACTTCAATTCGTGACAAAGATTTTGAAACCGTATGTTTAGGCATTTCTTTTTCACTGCTCAAAGTACTAGACTCACCAAGCATGTTTTGGTTTTAAACAGTATTTTCCGGGTATTGGAGTTCTTCTATTTTTCTTTTTTTTAAAGGACTGTAGGACATTCCTTAATGAACTCAACAGTTATTTTGGCAGCTCTAGAAGGTATATTTGAGTTTTGTTTATTTTTTACAATGCAGGCTTTATCCAGTCAGCATTGTCCGTAAAGGTCTGACATGTTTGCATGATCCCTCTGTCCTAGAGTCTTCTCTTTCCCTTGTACCCAGGCATTTCTTGATTCAGTTGAGGTAAGCATGAAAGCGCCCCCCCCCCCCCCCCCCCCCCCACAAAATAAGTTACTTGTAAACTGCAATTTCTCTTTTCACTGCAAATTATTTTTAGCTGTTCAAGCCTGAAGATGAGTTTCTAAAGGAGTTTTGGGTGGATTTCAACATTGGAACATCAACCATTAGTTTATTTGTAAATGACCCAAAGGTGTGTTCAAAAATGTGTTTTAATGTACAATATATTTTTTTAAATCAGTAGTGTAACTAAACTTGGCTTCCATTTGTGGTAGAACACACTGTGGGAGTTGATTCACCTGCCTAAAGATGTTGTCAGCATGTATGATCTTCAAGGTGAGATTAATCACAAATGGCCCTGACCACTAGCATATCTTCAGTTCATAATGTTTTTCATGGCTTTTCTTATTAGTATTAAAACTAAATACAAACCTGAAGTAGATTAATTGTGATTTGGAATTGCTTTTAATTCTCACAGTTCATTAATCTTGTTTCTTCAAATGTCTATTTTATCTTATTGCTTTAGAGCGTGATCATCAGAAAATATTGGAAGTTCACATGAGTACCCCACTCTTTCATGGAGAGATCACTGGCAAAATTGTCAAAATCATCTTTAGTGCAGAGCACAACATCCAAACAGCCATGACAAAAGTGTTTCCAGATAAACCACAGTCTTCCTCCATTTCAAAGGTGTTGGCAAGTACTGTTTTTAAAGAATCATGGTCATATTTAAATATCACACATACCAGTGGTTATAAATTACATGTCCTTTTTATTACTAGGAAGCTCTGCAATCAGGGCGTTGCTTGACCAAGATAGAAGGCAGGCGCCTTACACTCTAACAGATATGTTTTGTTGAATTTTATTTATAGTACATTGTTCCAGATTTATCAATATGAAATGTCGTCTTATACAGGAAACCAGCACGAACAAACATCAATGCTGCAGACTTTTACCAGGCATGTTTGCCTAGCTGTGTAAAATTTGTGTTTGCATTGCAGCAGGCATCTTGATTTCTGCATTTCATTTGATAAGACATTAGTATCCGATTCTCTCATGGAAATGTTTTTTTTTTTTTTCTTTTGTAGTCCATCTGCTGCGGAAACCAAAATCATCTATCAGGTAACTATAATCCAGATAGCAAATTAAAGAGGTTGTATGGGCGCCCAGTTTCACCAACTTCCAGTCATTTTTCAGCGTTCCCCTTTGAGTGGACCAAGCAGATATTCAAGATCAAAGTAAGACTATTAATTGCTGTACATGTTCTCTTCTGGGATAAAAAAAAAAAAGTGGTTTAATGCTCTTCTTTCTTTGGTGAGTGAAGAGTCAAAAGAACCCCAGGCCAAGACATCTTTAAACTTAAGGATCATTCCGATTCAGAGGTATGCTCTCTCTCTCTCTCTCTGTCTGTGTGTGTGTACTTGGTATTCCCTACACTATGGAGATCAAATGTCTCAACAAAAATAGTAATAGTTTTTTTTTTTTTTTTTTTTTTTTCCATTAATTGGGACATTTGTTTTGGTATACATGGAAAAACAAGCTCATAAATCTTACATAATCTTTTTTTTTTTTTTTTTTTTTTTTTTTTAAATATGTAAAAAGGCAGAAAGTTTTGTGCGAGTGCTAAAGTTAGGCTAAGGGGGTAGGACATACAGTACAGTATAAAAAATCATTACATCTATAGACTGTCCCTAAATTTGAAACATGGATCTAGTAGAAAGGGCCCCAAAATTGTCTTGCATACCCCCTTTAAAACTCCCCTCCTGGTAATGTGCCAATGGATTTCATAGTTTCTCTAGGATTTTACTTTTTTTTTTTTTTTTTTTTTGACATTTATTTGTTAATTCAGTAGTGATCTTTTCAAAATATCCAATTTTTATACTGTGCCAAAGCAGGTGTCACAATTTGCTGCCTTTTGATCTTTTCCCCCAAGAACTAGTACTGGACACTTTAGAGCATATTTTGGATGCTAAATGACAATGAAATAATGTTAAAGGGCCACTTGTTGAAAATTTGTAGTTTTCTGGCATATGAGTAGGTGTGTGTATATGGCTGCCCCAGGTGATCCTTGAGGTGTCTCAATGTCAGAGTGACACTTTTGACACAGACCGGTCAGGGAAGTCACATGACAGGAATCCAAAGACTATAGCGTTCATGACCGCTTTGTGGAGGTACCAGGTCAGTGGTGTGCAGAGACACATATCAGATCCACTGTCCTCTTAAACTGGGCTATTTTATATGAATTTCTTTACCAATATTTTGGGGCTCTCGATTCAGATAATTTTTTTTTTTTTTTTACTTAATCTTAATGTACATAAAGTGCCACTCAAATGACTGCTGAAAATTAGAAACTTGTAAAATTAAGTTTCAAAGCCAGTTTTCTACCCTAATCGATTGTGCCATAAGTTAAATTGTATCCTTACTACTTTTGAAATTCTCTAAGTTTTCTCAGTTTTAAAGTTTAACATAAATTAAGATTTGCTTTTTTCATTTAGGTTACACGTGCCAAGACTGTATTGTTCTGTCAGACATCATCATCTAACGGGTAAGTGGTATTTTTGTAAGGTCTCTCTGGTCTGACAGTGCTCAATTTTAAAGTCAGTATGAAATGTAAGGGTGTCACTTACAGTAGTTTCCCTAAAACATGCATTTTTCTTTATCAGGTCTACAAAATCCCTCCCTGACACTCTGGGTAGAACTCCTTTTAAGGTTAGCTAGAACATGTAAAGGCTTCGTTATTTGCAGAAATTGGTAATTTTATACATATTAGACAATTGTACATTCAAGAATGCTGTAGTTTGCCTAATCAAGCTTTCTAGTAAACCTGGCATTGTACACCCGAAAATTGTTGGCTCTTCGACTAACTGCTTATGCCCCTCTATTTTAAGTAGCTTTGGACAAAAGCATCTGCTAAATGCATAAATGTAATGATGAAAAAATGTGATTGCAGAAGAAAATGAAGGTGATTCATTCAGATGAATGGTGTCTCCGCAAGGACACTCCACATGCTGTCTACAGCAGGAGAAAGCCTAGAGCTAAGGGCAAACTCAGAGGCAGGCTATCAGTTACTAATTCTGCAGGACTACATTACTTTATAAAATCCTTCAGATATTCTGCAACCTTATTTATTTTTTTATTTTTTTAACTCTTCCGTAGTTCTTCCTCTTTCATCACCCAGCAGTACTGAGGATGAACTCTCTAAGGTAGAATGTCGTTTTTGTCAGTAGATTTGTAGTGGGAAAAAATAACAAAATTTATACAGGGTATAAAAATGTGGATCTTTTATGAATTTTCTTCCTAGCATTCAACACCCAAAGAAAGATTTCAAGGAAAGGAAAGAGTGGCAAGTGAAGACTGGCAGTCTCAAGTCAAACTAGGGAGATCACTAAACATGGATTCATCCTTCAAAGAGTCCACTGCTGATTCAGGTGAGTATGATTACATAAGGCTAATCTCAGAAGATGGCTTATTCTGATGCTGCATTTACGTGCTATCGGAAATTATAGTAAATGCGATCTTCCTAGTTGGAAATTGGACATTAACGGCCTTAGAGAGGTCTTATATTGTCAATTTCCGACTGGGAAACTCGTATTTACGATAATTCCGATAGCACGAGAATGCAGCATAATTTAATTATGCAACAATTAAATTGCATTATCCCCCCCCCCCCAAGGTTTTCAAAACAAGACTGTTTCTGAAACCAGTTTACCACTGGAGGAACTTGATAATCTTATTGAAGAGGTACAATTCTATTTCAGTGTGGTGTGCTTATAATGCATGTTTATATTAACAATGTATACACTTATTCAGCACAATTTGGATAAAGAAATATCAACTCCCCAGAAAAGTGAAGCAGATGAATTATCAGGTGAGAGACCCCACAAGCACACCTTTTTGGCATACAGTGTTTACATCAATGCCCATAAAAGTCTTCAGAAATAAATAACAATTTTGATGGATAATTAAGGACACGTATGTGCCACACAGAGCTGTATGTGGGTCTGAAAGGGGACATGCAGCTGCCCAAACACCCGACATTCCAACCCAGAAGACTTTTCATGTCTAGCCCACTAGAGGATGCTGCAGGTAAATGTGTTCAGTCTTTAACAGCTTAGAGCAGGGATCTCCAAACCTGCTCCAACACGCCTGTCTAAAATTAACAAGTAGCCTTGAAGACCTGGTTCAGGTGTGTTTGACTGGGGTTGGAGCTGAAATCTGTAGGACGGTAGCTCTCCAGGAGCAGGGTTGGAGACGCCTGGCTTAGAGGATGTCTCATTTGTGCTGCTGAACCCACGTAAGTTGGACCCTTGACCGTCACCTTTCCAATGCATATGGGAGTATTGAGTCTAGTCAAATTCTTAGTTATTTCTGCTTTTCTACGTTTTGAAGTTTAAATAAAAACATTTTTTTTCCTGAAAAGTATGTGGAGCTGAAGAACAGTAGCTCAATCTTAGTCTAACACAAATTCACAGTTAAGCATTTGGCAGATGGTTATCAGAAGCAACTTATACTATATTTTAATTTTATACGTTGTTCATGCATTCACTGGGATTTAAAAACATGAACTTATGATACTTAATAGTTTAGGATTTGTTTAAATCGGTAGTGATAGTGATGCTTGGCTTAGTTTTTGTTTTTTTTCTCTCTCGCTTGAGCTCCACTTTTTCAAGTCTGCTCCATGCTGCTTCTGCTTGAGAGAAGGATAAAAAGCACCATTGTGTGCTGCTATTCACTGCCAACGCGAGTGACATGAATACCAAATGAGAAGCTCTCTGTCTGTGTGTGTACCCCATTGTACCCAGAATTCTGTCAAAACCTTTGAGGGCATCCCCATTTGTAAAAATATTTTAATGTGCATGTCTGTGTGTCAGAGCGAGTAACTGAAGCATTGGCGGATGAGGAGTCTGAGGAAGAGCTGGGTGCTGGTGTCAAAGCTGTTTTTAACTCCTTTAAGACTCAGCTGAGAGCACACTTTACTGTGAGTTCAATAGCTAACTGCAGCCTTTTTATTTAACTTTCTTTGCATTAAGATTACCAAGTTTAGTTCTGTTTTTTTTTTTTTTGTTTTTGTTTTTTTTTTTTTGCAAATGATTCTTCAAACAAAGTCAACGCAATGTCATTCTAAAGTTGTTTTTGTTTTTTTGTCTAATACAGTAAAACACGAGTAGTCCATCTAACTAATCAGATGTATGGAAGTATAAAAGTTACACCATAATTAAAATGTTGCAGACTTTAATGGACAGTAAAACGAAGGCAGAACGCCATATCTCAATTTGAGCGTTCCTAACACTTTGTAATCATGAATAATCTTTAAAGATTTTTTTTTTTTCAGTATAACACCAGTTACTGCTCTTTTCACAAGTTACGGTTAAGACAACCCATTATTTTCTTGGAAAAACAATGAAAATTGACTAAAGATACTTATCCACATGATAAATGATATTTTGAATGTCCCAAAAATATCAACCGCTAATTTTCGACCAAAATCGAAGTTAGACCTTTTGCCTTTGCAGGGCATAAATTTGATAAATTGCTTTTATACTCTATTTTGAAAGTAGGAGCAAATTTCATGAATTATCAGCATTTAAGACTAAAATGGCACTTTGAGAAGCTTGATAAAAAGGGGCCCTGAGTGACATCAACAAAGCCAAATTGTTGTGGTCCGACAACTGTGGAGCATCCAAAAAATGGTGTTGCGAGGAGGGACAAACCACAACTTGGTGACGGTGTAGGGTGTTCAAGGCTCATCTGTGGTAGAAGGTCTATGTGGTGACGCATTTAATGATGGGCCTGTGAGGGTACAGATTGGTCAGAGAATCCAGGATGACCTCTGTCCACTAGTACGTGGAAGTCTGTGCGACCCTCCATGGATATTCCTCCCCTGACAACACTGACGCTATACAAAAAGGGTTTCTTCTATCAACACCAAATCCATAACTTTTTGTCAGAACAGTCTGAAGATGATCTGACTCTATTTTTGTGAAAATCAGACCAATGGTTGAGGAGATTGAAAAAGTAGTTTTTCAACATAAATCAAAATGGCAGACAAAGTTCAGCTGACTATGGCAGACTATGGCAGACTATGGCAGCTGACTGACTACTGCTCCGGGTGTGTGTTCACTCTGTGTGTGTGTTCACTGCTGTGTGTGTGCACTTTGGATGGGTTAAATGCAGAGCACGAATTCCAAGTATGGGTCACCATACTTGGCTGAATGTCACTTCACTATACTATACACATAATTGGTATGCGTGTTGTTGGTATGACCCAAGGAATATTTTGAGACCAGTTTCATTACAACAGGCTAATGCAATCAAAAGTTATTAACATTTTTTGAAATTTCATAATTAGTGGTGGTTAAATTATCACTCTTGAACAATATGTGGCGCTGTTACTAAATTCATGTGGAGTGTGAGGTGGTTATGGCACATACAAAGCTTAGTGTAAATGTCAAAGCTTTGCAGAGATGCAGCCTCTGATGCAGTTTGGCATCTTTTCAGCAAATTTGTGGATGCATTAAACATTGATTTAGTATATCAAAAAATCCATAACTTTTGCCAGCATGGTCTGAAGATGATCCGAGTCCGATTTGGTGAAAATCAGACCAACTGTTTAGGAGTTCAAAAAAGTAGGTTTTCAACATTAATCAAAATGGTGGACAGGAATTTTGACCAATTTTGGCATAATTGGTATCGATGTTCTCTGCATGACCCAAAGAATATATTGAGACCAGTTTCATTACTATAGCACATTTCTTAACTTTTTGGCCACGAGGTGGCGCTGCTCCCAAACTTTTTGAGTACTGTCAGAAATGGTGGCAAACACACACAGTTTCGTAATATGGCAATGTGTTTGTGAAATATAGCATGTTATGACAAAATTCAAAATGGCTGACATGGGAAAATTGGGTATGGTTCTACTCGGCATGCTCCACCGAATCTGAAGAGACCAGTTTTGTGCATTTAGAAGTCAACAAAAATAGGCATTTCATATCTCCTGACCACTAGGTGGCGCTGCACCAACTTTGTATATAGCCTCAGGTCATGCTTGTTATAACACACACCAAGTTTGTCCTCAATACGCCAAACTGTTGCGGAGATATACCCTCACATCTATTTTTGCGTGCCCTTCATCGAATTTGTTCACGCATTATTCGAAAACAGATTGGCTAATCAACTTGAATTTCTTAACTTTTTGCCAGCATGTTCTGAAGATGATCTGAGCCAATTTAGGTGAAAATTAGACAAACAGTCTAGGATGAGTTTGAAAAAGTAGGTTATTAAAAATAGCGAAAAAACTAAACCTTATAATTTTTACACTTGAATTCATTCGACTCTGCATGAGCTAAGGATTCAGAGGGGAAAAAATTTCCTTCTAGACCTTACGGTTAAAGTTATTAACGTACACACGAGTGAAATTTTGGACAAGTGGTAGCACTAGAGAGTTTGAGTTAGAGATTCCAAATTTGCTATGGTGACAGTTCAGACTCTCCTCCATCTGTGTGCCAAATGTCACAACTTTCCCGCAAGCGGTTCGACTCGAGTGGAGGAAACGGAAGAAGAAGAATAAGTCTTAAGGATACAAGAGGTGTACGTACCTTCAATGTTTGGCCCCTAATAATAATCATTGCTAAAATCTAGAAAAATTAGTGCCCTGAAACAGGAGTGGCTGTATTGCATGTCACTTTGCTCACAATATTAACACAACCTGCCCTGGATCAGGTTAGCTGTGGAGCATAAGTTACTCAGCTTTTAGCAGTTTTCATTGCCACTTCCATGGTACCTAAAACACAGGGTTGACACAAATTAAACTGAAAAAAAATCTGGCCAGCCCCCTAAAATGATTTCATGGAATAGGCAAAGCTAGTTTTATGGCTTAATATTTTAAATGTACTATTTAGCCAGTAGACAAAAATGCTATCATTGCATGTGACTCAAACATTGTACAAAATTATCTCCATTTGTGTTAAATGAAAGAAGCATGAAGGACATTTTGGGTGAACTATCATCTGATTTAAGTCAGCATGGAATTCTTTTCTTTGTGATCCAGAGCAGGTATAAGAAGATTGAAGCTAGATCCCTGCAATCTTTAACAGACTGCCAGAGAAATGTGACTTCTCTCTTAGGAGCTGTACACAATCAAAGGTACAGAGCACAAAACACAGCATTAGCATTCAGCAGCTTCTTTGGTTTGGTCCTGTTTTGTCCGTAAACAATATAAATCTAGTCTAAGCATATCACCAGTTCAGGTAATTAAACGCTAACACTGCTCTCTTTTAGTCAACAAGTTATAGCTGAGATTCAGAAAACAAACCATGCTGTTCTGCATGTAGGTTGCTGCACCTGGAGCAGTTCCAGAACACGGTGGTGCAGCAGTTGGTGTGCTTGGAGCAGGACTGTCTGGCTCTCAAAACCATCGAGAAAGAGACTGTGGTCTGTCTTAGCTTCTCAATAAAATGAGCACATTGTCATTAAATAGATTTCATGTTATATACGCTTTTGAATGCAATGTTTATATGTTCTATTAAATATGACTTGTTCAGGTGAATAAGTCAGTGCTGTTCTCTGTCAAATGCACTTGGTCATGTTTCAGAATTTCTGGCAGTTGGAGTCTGACACAGTTCGGGCGTTCTGTGATAGACAGCAGAAGAGGTAGTCTAAGCCGGTTTAATGTTTGCATGAAGCATGTGCTGTTTTTGTCTGTATATTTGGAGGTTTTTTTTTTTTTTTTTTTTTTTTTTTTCTCCTCCCATAGTCCCCAACACTAGGCCAAATTTTAGCATTGTAAATCACCCTAGAGATTGAATTAACGACATTTAATAACTTAAATGTACAACTTTTTCTTTTTTTCTTTTTTTTCATCAAACCATTCAAATATTCAGATGATGTAAGGCCCTTGTAATCTTTAGAGTTCAGGACTTGGTCACACTTTATTTTAAGGGTCAGTATTTTCTGTTAACGAAGCATTAACCACAACTTTTGCCTCAAACTTCTAATTTGCATCTTATTAAGAGTAAGGTAGTTTAGTTATTGGGTAGGATTAGGGATGTAGAATATGGTCATGCAGAATATGTACTAATAAACATCCAATATGTTGTTAATAGGCGTGCTAATAAGCAACTAGTTAATAGTGGGAACTGGTCCCTATACTAAAGTGTTAACTCTTTTCTCTAGCCAAACTTCAAAGTTTGTCTGTGTGTGTGCGTGCACGTATGTGTTAAGGGAAATAAGATATTTGACCTAACTGCAGTTCACTTCTGAGTTGTATATCGTAATGTACCCACTTCATTGCATGTATTGTTATATTTTCTTTTTTGTCCATTGCATGTTAAGCAGAAATCCATATGACCAAGGCAAGTTCTTGTACGTGAATTTTAAAAAGCTCTCCCATAACAGGTTGGATACTCTCCTCATCCCACATGTGAGTGCTGAAGCTCCACTTAGTTTATCAACAAGAAGAGAGGGCAAAATTACTGCGGTGAGCAGTTTTTCTTTTATTACACATTTAATTTACCAGCACTGCATGTTGACTTTAGGCCTAGGTTTCTGGACTCTTTCCAGGTCAAGTATATCATTTAAATGTTAGCATGCAAATCGTTAATAAATACTACTCTGACTGTGTGTAAGAGTTAAAATTGTCATCTTCTCCAGCCCGCCTCTCCTCAAGGTGCCACCACTGCAGATTCCTTATAGGACTTCACACTGATGTTTTTTTGTTTTCATTTATCTTATTTTCTAGTTTTTTTTTTTTTTTTTTTTTTTTTTTTTTTTTTACTGAAATGTCTACTCTTAAATTAATTTGTTTCTGGTGTGAAATGATCAGATTTATCATTTAACATTGCAAGTGCTTAATTTAATTTATAATAAAAACAATCATTAAGGTTTTCTGTGGTCATTTTAAAAAGCATAAATTTATAGGTTCACACCAAAGACTCCCATGAAATTAAAATGTAAGCTTTGTACTGTTTTTACCTATTAAAGTTAGTTAAAATTTAGCAGATACACAGTTATCATCTAGCACAGGGTTGCCTAGCCCTCTTCCTGAAGATCTACTTTCCTGCAGAGTTCATTTCCAACCCTGATCAAACACAACTGAACCATCTAATTAGAATCTGAAGGAGCGCTTGATAATTAGATGGGTTTGTTTGATCAGGGTTGGAACTGAACTCTGCAGGAAGGTAGATCTCCAGGAACAGGGTTGGGCACCCCTTTTCTAGCAAAACAGACCAAATACTCTGACTCAACCTATATATCTAATATAATGTTTTTATTTTTTTTAAGAATAAGTGTCTGTTTGCTGATGGCACTTGCCAAGACTTGCAATAGGATGTAACACATCATGGTTCGTGGCTGTGCCATTAATATAAAGGTTTTTTGCTATTTAAACAAGTGGGCAAACCCTTTGCTATGCCCACTGGTTGCAATAGGATATATGTCAGGGGTGGGCAACTCTGGCCTTCGAGATCCACTTTCCTGCCGAGTTTAGCACCAACCCTTATCAAACTCACTGTAGCAAGCTAATCAAGTTGCCCAGCCCTGAAATATAAAAAAAATGCATGTTTAACATTTTCATGGGTTAGAATTACAAATGTATTTTATATAGCATTTTTTAATGGGACTTGACGTCTATACCTAAGAATCCATGGCTGATAATCAAGACTTATTAGTGCTATGATCTGTTATAAGATCCTACATAGCAATACATTCAATAACACACTGAATGATTTAATCAGCATATCAGATTAAGACTTGTAGCCTACCGTCTTTTTTTGAACAACAAATTATAATAGTGATTTGACATTACAGAACATTTTCTTGTCATGAGAGATGAACTGCCAAAGATGTGTAATAAAGTAGATACTGTACTCAATAACAGAGGTGTTTATTTTGAATCAGAGTATAACAAACAATTTACACTGGCTTCAGAGGAACATATGCAAAACAAAGATACAAAAGTTAAAAAGTTATATTCTAATTTATAAAATTGCATTTTGATTATCAGATGATTATGGCTACTATTGCGCTAGTATTCAGCATAAGTGAATTGAGAAGAGCATTCCATTGGCCATATCGTGACATCACTGCAGCTTCTGTTTGGAGTTAGCTCCGTTGAGAGAGGATGAAAAGCCATTAGAATGACTGTTTTTAAGATCTCCAATCTTAGCAATTCTGTCACCCTCCAGCTTCATTTTTCTGTATGTCTGCAGAGAAAAGCCATTTTTGTTTAACAATTGGTAAGACAGGAAGCATCCAAACCACCAATAGGCAGCATTTTAGGCAGAGCTATTAAAAATGTGCTGCTCTAACCAATTTCAAACTTACTTTGAGCATGATGCGAGAAAGCGAGGCGAATCGCAGATGAACGGTGCTTTCACACCGAGCGCAAAATGATTACTCGCCTTCTGCTAATTCATACCTGCACGCAACGTGGCGCCGACCAACAATGCATTTTTTTCCTCATATGTATCTCCTATATGGATTTAATATCGTCCGCTGCTCAATATACAGCATTAAATTAAGAAAGTTTGGTTCTACACCAGAAACACAAACTATAATGCTTACAAGAATAGGCTACATCCTAAAATATAATAAGTACAATTAGCATCAAGCTACACTTGAAAATGTATTTATTTGCTAATTTAATAATTTGTATTATTTGCTTACCCACTTTAAGCCATCATCGACTGCTTGTAATGACTTCCGATTGTGGTCTATAGTTGATTTTGATTCTATAAGCAGATACATGCACTCTTTGCGTTTATCATGCTACACTGCTAATATTTGTCATAAACCTCCTTTGTTGCTATACCATGAGCTGCATACAAAACGCATACAGAAAATAGTCACAATCATGTCTATTTGCTTTCATATTTCATTTGTAGAAAAGTTTCACTCTATTTTTTTTTAATACGGAAGATCTAGAGTGAACGCGCTCTGACACTCGTAACACTTGCGCACATGGAAGAAAATGGACTGTGCTCGAAGGCGCGTTCGACTTGAACAAGCGCTGCACCGAATGATCACCGTATAACATCCAAGTACTGCGAGAGCGATTTGAATGCGTAGGATTCGTCTGCTCGCTTATCGCCCTCTCAGTACTGAGATGTCATACAGCAGTGGTCGGCAACAGGCGGCCCGTGGGCCAAAAGTGGCCCTCCAGCAATAATATCTGGTCTGCGCCCACAGCCAGATTATTTTGATAGCGGCTGGTTCTGAAATGGATCTGTCATGACAGCAACAGTTAGCCTACTGGCAACCAGAGTAGCCTATGTGAGCGGTGTGATTTTGAATGGAGCAAGGAGCGGATTTTTTTTTTTTTTTTTTTTTTAAAGCGGCGTGGTTTTCACTCGCTCCAAGGGCGCTCCATCACAAGTACAATTAATGCCAATGACCCGGCCGTAATATAATTGCATATTTGGCAAGAATTCACAAGTTTAAAATACTTAGCTAGCTTGATAGAATGTGAATGAAGGCAATGGACATGAGGAATTTTTTTGTTCCTTCTAGATACTGAATATTTTTAGCTGAAAGCATGATTTAAACAACTACTACAACACTTATTCACGCGCAATCGCTCTCTTGATAATGCATTCAAACAAATTTAATCTTTCATCTGTCTCCGATTTCGAATGAGCAGCAATCTGTAAGAAATACATCGATCCGTAGGTAAAATAACTGATGAAAACATACTGATATTTTCATCACCCAAAAAAAATAAAAAAAATTGCACTGCAAAAAGCAGCAATTATTCCTTTTAATGCTGACAACCATGTAATTAGCTTGTCATGTCGTAGGAAAAAAAGTTTGCACTAGTGTTCCAATAAGCCACCTTGAAACAATCTTTTATTTTATTTTTTTAATATAGGCCTATGAACACAACTGTGGTGCTGAAATACTTTAGCCGCGGAGTGAAGACAGAGTGGTGTTTCTGATTTCAGTGAGCGCGGAGGGGAAATTGTTGACACTCCACTCACATAGCCTACTCTGCGCCTGTCACCGCCACACAAATGTGACCATTTTGTTAATGACTGTCCTACCACAGGATTTAACACAGATTAACAGCTCACAGTTACAAAAGACACTGTAACATTTAACTAGTAACACATGTAACTAGTTGCATTTTTCATCAATTCATTTCTTAAATTACCCTTTGACTATGTTCCGGCCCGCCATCTAGTGGCGCAACATTTTTTGTCCCGATGCCCAACTTACTTGCCAACCCCTGTCATACAGTGATCGTTCTGCTCAGCGCTGCTTCAAGTCGAACGTGCCTACTCCGTATAAAGAACATAAGAAATCTGTTCTGAAAAACAAACGATAAAAAGAACTCAGCATCCACTCTCTTCTCTTATCCTCATATTCTTCCTCGGTGTTTCTTTACACTGCTTTTCGAAAGCGCCACCACTCTCACCCTTTTGTGCAACAGCAGATGCTCCGGTCACGTGACCCTAGCTCAAATCTTATTGGATTTAAATGCGTTGGGAAAAAAAATTAACCCGCGTGAAAGAATAGGTGTGTTCAACTTGAAGCGGCGCTACGCAGAATGGTATTGCGAGAACGATTCGAAAGCTTAAGGATCTGTCTGCTCTCTTATCGCCCTCTCAGTACTTCGATGTCATTCTGTGCAGCGCCGCTTCAAGTCGAACGCACCTAATGTTATGTTACTGGCAGGTGTC
The DNA here is from genome assembly GCF_936440315.1 of Barbus barbus. Classification (NCBI taxonomy): domain Eukaryota; kingdom Metazoa; phylum Chordata; class Actinopteri; order Cypriniformes; family Cyprinidae; genus Barbus; species Barbus barbus. Next base: position 7,556,330 of record NC_136722.1, read on the forward strand.
AAACACATAATTGCAACATTACATTTGTGCTACTACTAAATATTGTAGAACACAAAGGACGTGAACGTTTTTTACAAGTTGGTATCTCGTAATTACGGTTATTACAATATGGCGTGAACTCGCCTTTAATCTTATCAGTTTTGCAAAGCGAAATCACGGGTCGTCCAATAAGATTTGATCATAACATCACGTGGCCAGAGCAACTGCTGTTAAGCAAAAGGTCGACGCAGTGGCGCTAAAAGCTCAAGACTGTATTGAGCACAAGCATAAAAACACAGAAGTAGAGGACTTTTTCCGCAAGAGAGAGCCCCTGCGTCCCAATGTGCGTACTGAATTGTAATCTGAAGAGCACCGTCCATTTTCTTACACGAGCGCGTGTTTGAGTCTCGTTCACTCGACCTGTCAATCATGTAATATCTCTTGCCCTTCCATATACAAAATAAAAAAAAAGAAACTTTTCAACACATGGAATATGAAAGCAAATAGACCTATAATTATGAAGATATATTTTCTGTTTTATGCAGCTCATGGTGTGTGTGTGTGTGTGTATAATATATTATTATTATTATTTTTTTTTTAAACAAAGGATATTTATGACATGACAAGCAGGTATCAATCAGTCCATTATAAAACATACAAAGAGTGCATGACTGCCTATTATCGAATCAAAATCCATTTCAGATCACAAGTTATTAAATGCACTCTGATGATTTAAAGTGGGTTTTGAGCAAAAACGTTAATAATTACAAAGTCCCTTTCAAGGAAAGTCCGTTCACTCGGCCGCCATATTTGCAACACCTCCGGGAAGCTCAAACAAGACCAAGTCCTATCTAAATGAATGGAGGAATCCTGAAATCTCAAAAACAGTTCGCTTAATTCAGGATTAAATTACATATTTCAAATCGGCAATAAAATCTGAAGTGAACTGCCACATGAATGTTGTTTCTTATGCTCAAATAGCGTTTAAAAAGCTTATTTTTCTGGCTAGAAAGCTTCTATGGGAACCGGAGCTTCTAACTGCCGGTGCAGTGACACAATAGGTGTTTTTGATTTGAAGCGGCCCTGCTCAGAATGATCAGTGTATGACAATACAGTACCACAAGAGCAGACGGATCCTTATGCTTTTGAATAACTCTAGTGGCACTTTGTCATACACTGATCATTCTGTGCAGTGCCACTTCAAGTCGAACACACCTAATGACTAATCAACAATTGGCTCTTTCATTTAGAAGGTGGGACTATCCCGCCGCACTTTCTCCCATTCATAAATATAGGAGTGAAAAATAAATGTAAAATAAGTATTTATTTTTATTTATTTTTTCCCTTTTTATATTTACTATTGAAGTGTTGTATGCATTTGTAAATTTTATTTAATTTCTGTATTTTCTTAAATGGGTGTGTGTATAGATTATTTACAGAGTGTTAACTTGTAGTTTTAGTTACTCTTTCTTATTTGTAAGTCGCTTTGGATAAAAGCATCTGCTAAATGACTAAAAGTAAAGTAAAAGGACTGAACTGTCTTTGAAAATGTAATTATCAAAGACTATAGAAATACAATGTAGCTTGATGCTAATGTACCAGCATTAATTTAAGATAAATAACTTGTTTCTGATGAACATATATTGAGCAGAGGACGATGTAAACCACACGAGATACATATGCTACATGCAGAAAAAAAGTATTGTTGGTCAGCGCCACCTAGCATGCAGGCGTGAATTAACAGAAGGCGAATAATCGTTTCGCGCTCTGTGTGAAAGCAACATTTGCGGGCGATTCACCTCGCTTTTTCGCATTGCGCTCAGTGTGGAAAGGCCTTTGATTTACAAGTTTCAGCAGTATTGCCAAATCACCTTCATCAAATTCATCCCTAAAGAATAGGGGGTCAAAATTCCTTTTGTCAGGCTTAGTCTGGCAATAATTTGGACTTTAAGAATTTAGACTGTAATATGACATAACAGGGATAGGCATTGTCCTGCAGCATTTAGCTCCAACCCTAATCACATATACCTGCCTGTATAAGAAATCCTGAAGACTGGGTTGAATTTTTAATGTTGGATTATGCCTGTTTCACACCGCAAGCTTGAGCTTCATGTCAGCGTAACTACGTTGTCGCTGCATCTGCAGATTTGTCGTGAGTATTCACAGACAGGAAGCATTTGTACAGCGTCACAGCAGTGGCTCCAAAGCTACATATTACGGTGGCCAGGAGGGGACATGTTCGGTTGACTTAGTTTTGTCATTGCCACGACATGTTAACTCGTGGGGAACGTGATATGTCATTGCCATGAGATACTAGGTGTGTTCGACTCCATGTAGCATTGTGCAGATCGATCGGCAGCCAACTTGAAGTGCATTCTGGTTAGAAATTGTCCGATTTGAGACTGCACCGAAACCACGCATTAAAAGTAGCATGAGAGTGAAAGACCGAGGCTGTGTTCCACTCCACTTTTAGACATGCACTTGCGAACTTCCCTAAGCACTTCCCCTCGGGGGAATCCCCACTGCCATTTTGAAGTGTGTTCCACTTCGTGAAGTGAACGAGGGAAGTTTAAATGACAGACCCTCGACCCCTCGATTTTGACAGGGATTGAGTCTGCTTCATATGCACACTTCAGGCCACTTCATAGACCACAATGCAACACGATTGTGATGTCATCGCAGATTGCGTTTAATTTATCCCCACCCCAAACAACACTATAATATATAAATTATTTATTTATTTTTTTACATTTATAACAGCCCAAGCATACCTATATGCATATAGAATGCTGCACCAAACAAATTTGTAAGGGGAAAAATGTAAACAATAAACCAACTCTATAGCTGATTCTAAGTGATTAAGGGCTTAGGACATCCTAATTCAGCCGATTCTAAGGGTTCCACCAGAAGTAGGCACTCATGCAACATAATCGAGTATGTGCATCCGAGTAAACGAGACGGAGGGAAGTTTGCGAGTTAAGGGCATAAAAAATGAACTGGAACGCAGCCAGACACAGCCAGCACAGTATCTCCAGAGCAGCTGCAGGAGCTCTGATGACAACGCAGCTGTTTCACAATTGGCCGAATTCACCGCATGAGAGCTGTGTGTTTCTTGTTTATTCTGACACCTGCAGTTCTACTCATGCACACAAATGTGTTTTATAACTAAAAGCTGCTTTACTGTAGTCACAATGTTATATTGTGTCATGTTTATTAAAACCCTGATAAAATTATATATTTAACAACTCTATTGGTATTTATAGGCTTATGTTGAACTTTATTCTTGTACAGATGGTGCTGTATTAAACAGTTACGTTTTCATGAAGCAACAGAAAAGTCTGTTCTCTGTAGCTCTAGCAGTGCTTTGATGCCATACAACGATCGTTCCGCGTGCACAGTGCCATGACGTCATATACGTTTAAAGCCGAGAAAGCAAAATCATGACTGAGGCAGAGGATCAAACGTCTTCCAGAATTCTCTCTGCACAAAAAAAAAAAGCTCAACAGCAATAAAACAGTAAGCTAAAATGACAAACTAGCTTGCATAAGGTTTATTAACAAAAACGAATAAAATGAGGCATGGCATACACCACATTCTGTTTTATATACCGACTAATAAATTACAGAATGTTTAGCAAACACTGAGGAATCAGATAAATAAAAAAGAAAGCATCCATAGCGTAACGATATCAAGCTTTTCAAAATGAAAACAAACTGGCTGTGGTGACAGTGCTTGCATGTTTTTTTTTCTCCCACAAACCAGAGGTGGTAAACATGTTGGTATTTTTAAGAAGCGGTCTTTTACTTTAGCTTGAAAACCAAATCCTCCATCCGCCGTCGTTTCCTTAATATTTGCATAATTTTTTACCGCACGTGGCGCACACCTTCGCACTGATGCTAAATACAGAGAGTATAAACCAGGCTCTACACCTGAAGCGTTCTCACTGACAGCGCCTCTCTTCACTTGAAGAGTGAAATCTGAATCCTGCTACAATGTGCCGCAACTCAGCAACACGCGCTGTATGGAGCAGACGCTTTGGAGCAGCGCAGACCATGCACTCGCACAAATGCGACCACGTCAAGTTTTAACTCGTACATTCTCAAAAAATTGTCAAATGCAACCATTTTGGTCACAGTCTAGAGCCCTGGATCATGATTAAAATACAGTGGTTGCCTCTAGTTTTAAATGGAAAGAGCACCGACATACAGGGACGGATTATGGGTTGTGTGGGCCCCTGGGCAAAACGTTCGCGAGGGCCCCCCCCCCCCTTAAAAAAATAAAAAACGCCAGCATTGGATGGCTAGTTGTAACGTCATCATGCCACTTGTGGGTCCAAACTAGTGCGGCGTACTATGGGACTGAGCTCGAATCAGTGTTGCCAGCTTCTTTCGATGGAAAGTAGCTAAAGCCAGTTTGAAAAGTCGCTAAATGTCGCCAGATGACGCCATGCGTTAATTAGCATATTCATTACGTCATCGCGTCATATTACCTTTTACATTTGTTTGTCTCTCTGTGCTCATACTGTATTTTAATGCAGCCAAATTCTCAATAAAACTGTTTTCCTTTATATATTTAACTGTTTATGTTGTCAGTCAACGGGATAAATATGAACTAGTGACTGAAACGCAGCCCTTTAAGAATACATAACCAGCTCTCCCTCCCAAGAAGTTAGTCTGCACAAAAATACTAATTTATAATCGAGCCGTCGTCTGATTAAATCAAATAATACACGCAGGATAAGACAAGACAATTCCTGTGCTGTGATTTCGGCTATATTTGCATGTAAAATTAGAGAAACAACATAATATCTATTTGAACTGAACGCGCTGCTCCTCTCAGCCGCTCACTGAACAGAGAAAGAGGTGCGTGCGCGCTGACCTCGCGCCGTTGCGGCAGTACCAGCGATCACAGAGACTCGCTAAGGTTTGTCAAAGAAGTCGCTAGATTTGTCGCTAGTCGCTTTTGGGGAAAAAGGTCGCTAGGGTGGTCTGAAAAGTCGCTAAGTTGGCAACACTGGCTCGAATAGCTTCAGCATCAGCGACTTCTTATAGGAAACAATCGCTGTCAATCAAAAGGAGATGCAGTCGACAAACCCTCCAATCATCACGCAGAAGCCCGGAGTCCAGCCCCGCCCACTCCTCCATTCACCCCCAGAGACGCTGAGCGTCCGGGGGCGGGACATAATCGCAGCAACTGTCTACTACAGCATGCTGTCTGCTGTTCTAGCATCGAGTGAAATAACCATCAGACAGAAGTCAGAAAATATTAGAACTTGTCCAGTTTTAATCAACAATGCAAACTGATCATGCAGTTTGAATGTCATACAATTCATGCTCTAAATCAAAGCACTTTTGCTAATCATCCCATTTCTATTCAGCAGCCTGGTTATTACCATGGGAAAAGATAGGTCTCTCCCCATGATTTACGCATTGCAAGTTCTTCAATGTGAAAAAAAACTGTTATTAACACCAACTTTCTCAAATTAATTCAAATATTTATTATTTGGAGTGTCATTATTGATGTCACGTACATTCACATCAGAAGAGACCAGAGCGACGAAAGTCATTATTTCTCTATGGAGAGTCGGCGAATTGGCCGAACAAAGCAAATTCACTGGCAGCGAAGCGAATTGGGCGACCAGAGCGAAAAAGAGAAGTTAAAAGTCAGTTAACCTTATGTAATGAGTTATGACGCGGTTCGGTGAAAACCAATTCTAATATATAGATTTACCAACGCCCCACGGTAACAGGCTATACCAAACATTCCAATGAGCGAACAAAGTGAATAAAGCAAATTCAACAACGAAGCTTCTTCAACGGCCTTGGCGACGTGTTCGCTTTGGTCTCTCCTGGTGTGAATGTACAGTGACAGCCATGTTGGGGCACGGTTAGTGATCACACTACATGTGTACCGTGTCCAGCTGAACCATGCCAGAATCCACCTGTGTACCATATCCCCATACAGAACGGAGTGATCAGGGGTGTAGTGGTAAAATAAGAGGTGGGTGAACTACGAATTCTGTGATCACATTTTGTGCATAAACTATACTATGATGTGCATTTAGATCAATTAAGAAGTGGGTAAACTCTAATTCTGAAATTTCAGAGGTGGGTAAACCGTGTTTACTTGCGTTTAGCCTCCACTACAGCCCTGGGAGTGATTACACTGGTCAAACTCTTACACTGCTACACTGGTCTGGGGGCCACTCAGCGGGCAGGTTAACCGCCTCCATCCCACCATGCTACCGCTCCCTAGTCAGAGGGCCTTCTGTAAGGCTGTTAACACGCCCCCTCCTCTCCCCCCAGAAGCCAGGGGCCCCATGGTAGGGGCCCTTGTAATCAGATGGCCCTCTAAAGGTACACTACACCCTCCTCCCTAGGGCCTCCTAGTAGGGCCCTCATAATCAGAGGGCCCTCTAAAAGCCCCCAAAACCCCCATCCTCCCTAGGACCCCCTGGTAGCCAGAAGCCAGGACTATAATAGGAGGGCCTAAGAGGGCCTTCTAAAAGTAGGCTCCCATGCACCCATTTCCCTTTAAAGTTCCTATAGCAGGGCCGGGGGCCCCCTGAAAGCACCGACCCCCCCACCAGCACAACCACCACAATTCAAGGGCCCTTGGCAGCCAAACGCCCTCCCTATAGGGTCAGGGGCCCTTGTAGGCAGAGGATCAAAGAATGTAGGCCCTCTAAAATAGACAAACGAAAATACATTGTTGATAAGCGTTGCAAATTGTTTTGGGCTAGGGGCCCCACGGGCCCCCTGCACCCCTAGGGCCCCTGGGCAGCGGCCCCGCTGGCCCGGTTCGTAATCCGTCCCTGCCGACATAAGCCTTATTTTGTTCATATGAAGAGATTTCTTTGTGTTATTTATTTGATTTGGAGCTTGTTTTAACATTTCAATTTAGTTTTATTTACATTTACATTATATTTACATTGTTATTTAGCAGAAGCTTTTATCCAAAGCAACTTACAAATGAGGACAACAGAAGCAATCAAAACCAACAAAAGAGCAATAATATGCAAGTGCTATATTAGTATTAATATTAGTATTATTATTATAGTCTTATTTTAATTTCACAAAGAAATGTGCAGCATTTTGTCCAAGCAATAATAAAAGGACACATTTAATTTATAATTTGTTAAATCTAATTTTATACCAAAAAAAATTGTGAATCGTAAAATCAAAATAGTGAATCAAATTGAATCGTGAGTTGAGTGAATCGTTACATCCCTACTGTAGGGTCATTCTTACTATTTGGTGTAACTATGGACTACGTTGAAAAGAGTGGTGTAGAAGTTTTCACCATGAAGCTTACACTGGTGATGTACTGGAGAGAAAATGGATTTCACCCTAAATGATATAATTTTCAGCAGTAAAAAAAGTGTTTCAAAGCTTGTTGTTTTGTAGAACATCACAGTTGATATGAGAACACTAGAGCCTATAGATAGGGAGTACGTGTTATTTAATAAAATAAGGTAACGCTTTAGATTACAACCCGCAACGTACTGTAAGTAAACAGAATTTACATTAACGTTTTTGCAATTATAGTGTCAATCCCTCCATGTAGGTATAAGAGAACAATGTGTAGTTTGGGGAATAAAGGGGTGGTAAACCTGTAAAATTACAAATTATTTCTACTGTAAGTATTTTGAAACTAAGGGGTACCTACAGTATTATAATATTACGAGGTATATAGGCTATACAACAATCTTATATTTGCAAGCGATTTAGCAAAAACATTACGTGCAGGCCTACTTTTTAAACACGCTGGGTTATTGTTTCAATCCAAATGATCGGTTGAGACTGTTGGGTTAGGAAACTGAGTTGATTTGACCCAATTTGGGTTGATGTCAGTAATAAGTAACCCGACGGTGTTGGGTTAGGAACAGTGTTGCCAAATCTGCGGTTTTCCCAGGGAACCCGCCTTGAAATGCGATTGGGCTAGTTTTGAGTAGCAATAGGCCTTTATCACAGTCTGCGTGTCATCACATCCAGCTCCTATAAGTAGCATAAAGGAATTTCCGCCTGCTTTATTGTCAGTGAACAGACGCCAGTTTTGTGAAGAAAAATAAACTAATTCAGTTTAGTTTAACATTGACGCAATAAACGTCAATGTTAAAACTGCGTATTTATACCAATTCCATTTCCATATCATGTCATCCTTCATTTTAATGTGTAACATTAGCGACGCAACTGTCAGCGCTGCCAGTGTTGCCACTCAGATTAATGAGCACGCAGCTCAAGTTACTGCCAGAGGAATACTCGGACTGATTTTATTTAATTAGTGGGTGCTTGCCAAAGGCAAGGCACTCACTATTGTTATTGCTCAAACTTATTTTCTTCTTTATTCCGCCGAAAGTTTGGCCCGTAACTCCTCCCGCAGCTTTTGTCACAGACCCACGAATGAGGCGTCAAATCGTGCGGATTATTCGGGAATGGTGTGCTATGACTTTTATAAGCGATCGGGGGTACGGTGTTCGCCCCAGGGGCGAAAAAGCGGCCAAAAAATCCCATAGACTTAACATTGCGACAAACTTTGACGAGTCATAGCTCAGAGCGAGGATTTCACAGGAACTTGTGATTTGCCACATTTGAAGAGGCTGGCAGGCTCTGTAAGAACATACCTCACAATGGGGTAAAAGTTGCACTCCTGGGGGGCAGGAGCTGCCCAAAATTTCCCATTTACTTACTATGGAGCAGGACGTCCCATGAAATGCATGCGTTTCACCTACTATGGTAAATTGCATAGGGATTTTGTATTGAACATAGCTCTGGATCACAGTGTCATAGAGACAAGGGGACGGGCTCATTTTACTCAGACGACCAATCAATCTCTCAGGATCATTGTGAAGCTATCAAGCCACGCCCTAGCAACCATTTAGAGCACCTTAGCAACAAGTTCCATAGACATCCATTGAAAGAGATTAAAGGGATCTCTCCGGACTGAATTGTCATAGAAACAAGAGGGTGGTCTCATTTGACTCGGAGCAGCAAACAGCCAATCATGAATCACCTCAACACTTCCTAGCCCCTCCCTAGCAACCATTGTCGAGCACCTTAGCAACCAAAATCCAAAGAGGGATATCTTCCATTCTGAATGTCACAGAGAAATGTGAGTTGCTTAATATCATTCATACTGACAAGCAGCTTTTGGAGTGTCATGATTGGCAGCTGCCAAGCCACTCCCTAGCAACCAAATATAGTACCCTAGCAACCAAAATCCAAAGAGGGATATCTTCCATTCTAGCACATAGAAATACTACTTGCACCCTTGCAACCGAGTGGTGAGTTTTGTCACTGCAAGCACCCACTCACATTTTCTTCAGGAAATGTACATTCTAGTTTTAAATATTTAATTTATTTTTGAATTATATTTATTGTGATTAACCTCCTGCTCTTGTTCACAGTTTAATGGTGTGTTTTGAAGACGTATATGTGCTGAATTTTACATAAATAATCCACAACAATGCCATGCTATGGGCACAGCCATTGATAGAGGCTGCAGCGGAAGTTCTTTAACACTATTTGAATCCGCTTTTCGAATGCGGAAGTGTGATAAAGGCCTATTGGGTGGGTTTTGTTGTGAAAACCTGGCAACCCTGGTTAGGAATGTGGAGGTTCAAAGGCGAACAGTTTTGTGTACGACGAAATCCGTGTCTGTGGTCCTTACGATGGAAACGTGGAAAATAGGAATAAATCATCTAAGTGCACACGAGGGACAACTTTGAAACTGTCTGGAGTGTGTTCATTTAATGATGTTTTATTAACAAGGTTCGGGAGGAGCGCGTCAGATATTTAGCCTAATTAACACAGGAGGTTCGCACTCAAGTTAATCAATGTACGGCTATAAATACAGCTGACATGCCTCTGTTCATTTGACGGATAATCAGCATCCCTCCACCACCCCTTCTCCACTCAAGAAGGTATCACTAGAGTTCTCACCATTCCTGAGCCCGGAGCCCTTCCCCAGGACAGCACGTCAACTACGCATTACTATACTCGCCAAATACGCATTACCTTACTTGTGCTAAATATATGTAAGTGTGAACTTGTGAAAAACTGGAACAGTGAATGTGCTGATTGGGAACTGGAATGGTGCTTGAGACGAGTCTATCCGTGTTTGCGGCGCTCGTGACAGGAATATGTCTTAAATACAAGAACACTAATCGAAGCGAAGAGAAGAGAGATTTTTCAAACTGACTGGAATGTGTTCTTTTAAAACTGGAGGGTTTTGTCCAAGTATGTTCTCACAACATTGAGCGGTGATTGAAACTGGGAACTGTGAAATAGTCAAAATGGTGCTTGAGGATGTAGATCAAAACGGTAAAAATCAAAGATGGTAAAATCCTGTCAGTTTGCTATAATTGTTTAATCTTGACTTTCAGTGTTTATTACTGTGTGTTTATTGACGTGATGGTTTGGCCATAATAGTTTAACTTCGTCAGTGGGTGAAAAACATGAACAAATTGAACAAACTTTACTTTTTTTCTGAACTGGTGTAATGTTTGTTTTATTATCTGTTGCCTGTGTTGTTACTGTTGTTATATTGTGTGATTTTAATTTAAAAACCAAAATTTCAAATAATATTTGAATGAAATAATAGTCACCATCTTTATTGATATATTACCTGATATTTAATATGACCAACTGTATAAACAATCATTTCAGAGCAATTTGTTGTAGCCACTTACTGTCAGTCATGTGTCGTGTGTCATGTGTTTCCCTCTTGTGTCCTTATTTGATTTGTTTCGTGTCCTTGTTGAGTGTGATTATCAGTTAATTATGTCCAGCTGTGTTTTGTAATTAGCCTGTGTATTTAAGTTCCTGACTGTTTAGTTAGATTTGGTCTGGTCTACTCGTTACTCCTGGTGTTCATGTGTCTGCCCTGCCTTGTCTTGCCCTGTTTGGATTTATTAAAGACTGTTTTATTTGAGTCTATTCCACGTCTCTTGTTCCTCGTTCCTCCCTGTTCTGTCATACACAACAGGGAGGAACCATCTAAAAAAAATGCTGGCGATGGCTGGCAACTTTTTTTTTTTAAACGCTGGCAGGGAAAGAGTTAATTACAGACCGATCTTGAGTCTCCCTTTTCTGTCAAAGATATTAGAAAAGGCAGTATCATCACAACTATGTTCCTTAGAGAAAAATGATATATGTGAGGATTTCCAGTCAGGTTTTAGACCATATCATAGTACTGAGACTGCTCTCATTAGAGTTACAAACGACCTGCTTTTATCATCTGATCGTGGTTGTATCTCTCTATTAGTGCTACTGGATCTTAGTGCCATTTTTGACACTATCGACCATAACATTATTTTAAATAGACTAGAAAATTATGTTGGCATTAGAGGAAGTGCACTGGCATGGTTCAAATCGTGCTTATCTGACCGCCATCAATTTGTGGCAGTAAATGAAGAGGTATCATACCAATCACAAGTACAGTATGGAGTACCTCAAGGCTCAGTACTTGGCCCCTTTTCACGCTTTACATGTTACCCTTGGGAGATATCATTAGGAAATGTGGTGTTAGCTTTCACTGTTATGCTGATGATACCCAGCTCTAGATTTCTTCGCGACCTGATGAAACTTACTAATTTGCAAAACTAATGGAATGTATAGTTGATATCAAAAACTGGATGACTAGCAATTTCTTACTGCTAAATTCAGAAAAAAAGGTGTTAATTATTGGACCAAAAACTTTTGCATGTAATAGCCTAGATCACTGTCTAATACTTGATGGCTGCTCTGTAAATTCTTTGTCATCAGTTAGGAATCTAGGCATACTTTTTGATGACAATTTTTCCATCAAAATACATGTTTCTAGCATTTGTAAAACTGCATTTTTCCATCTTAAAAATATATCTAAATTACGACCTATGCTCTCAATGTCAAATGCAGAAACATTAATTCATGCATTCATGATCTCGAGGCTAGATTATTGTAATGCTTTATTGGGTGGTTGCTCTGCACGTTTAATAAATAAGCTCCAGCTTCAAAATGCAGAAGCTAGAGTTCTTACTAGAACCAGGAAGTATGACCACATTAGCCCGGTTCTGTCAACACTGCACTGGCTCCATATTAAACATTGTATACATTTTAAGATCTTGCTAATTACCTATAAAGCCCTGAATGGTTTGGCACCTCAGTATTTGAGTGAGCTCTCATCGCATTATAGTCCTTCACGTCCGCTGTGATCTCAAAACTCTGGCCATTTGATAATACCTAGAATATCAAAATCAACTGCGGGCGGGAGATCGTTTTCCTATTTAGCACCCAAACTCTGGAACAATCTACCTAACACTGTTCGGGAAGCAGACATACTCTTGTCAGTTTAAATCTAGATTAAAGATCTGTCTCTTTAACCTTGCTTACGCATAATACACTATCACATTTCTATAATTAAAATCCTTTAAAGGATTGTTAGGCTGCATTAATTAGGTCAACCGGAACCGGGAACACTTCCCAAAACACCCGATGTACTTGTTACATCATTAGAAGAATGGCATCTACGCTAATATTAGTTTGTTTCTTTCTCATTCGAGATCACCGTAGCCACCCAGATCCAGACTGTATCTGGATCAGCACCTAGAGATGACCTCTACAGCCAGGACACCTAGATGAGCCCCAGAGACTGATCCCCAGTGAAGACCCTGCCTCCAAAACTGCCATCGGGACAAGACCACAGGAACCAGATGAGTCCTTTGCACAGTCTGATTCTGCTTTAGCCTAGATTTAAACCGCTGATTTTGTCTGGCCAGAGGAGAATGATACTATTTCGACAAACTATTTCCCCGTCTAAATCCTGTAAAGCTGATATAAAGCCACCCAGCTTTATATCAAGCCGATGTAAAGCTGCTTTGACACAATTTGCATTGTTAAAAGCCCTATACAAGTAATATTGACTTGACTTGACTAACTACATGGAATAAGGGAGGAACAAGTTGGGCTTAAACACAGAACAGGTGTATATTTGCACAGTAATTACAGAGAAAAGTGTTGCCCTAGTTTTAATTTAATTGTTTGATGGCCAAATTAAACCCTCTATTAAATTAAACCCCCTTTTTTGTGCTATAAAAACATCATAGTATACATCCACTAAAATACAAATGTATCATGATTTTTTTTTCTTTCTGTGAACAGCTGGAAAAAGTTAACCTTGTTTTAAATTCCATTGAACCTTGATGGTATATCATGCAAAGTTATTTGGTGATGGTGTTGGGAAGTTGCTGAGATCGATGAACAAGTTTTCATAAAGTAAGCTGACTTGTGAATTATAAATCATACCTGAAACTCTTAACTCATTTCACTAGATGTCCAGTTTTTTTGTTCAGTAATCTCCATGTTTCCTTTAATAATAGAATGGTTAAAAATACCTAGACCTATAATAAAATACCAGTGTAAAATTGTCAAAAGAATATTGTCTTTCTAAATCACTCCCATACATAAGATTATTGTTTAGGCCATACCACGTAATATTAGAAGGTACCCCTTAGTTTCAAAATACTTACAGTATACAGTAAATGACTTGTAATTTTACAGGTTGTTACCCATTTATTCCCCAAACGTCGCCATGTTATTCTCCTATACCTACATGGAGGTACACTATAATTACAAAAAAGTTGTAACTTCAGTTTACTTACGCAGTCCTTTGCAGGTTGCATATCTGGTTGTTACCCCTTATTATACAAACATAACACATTGTTCCCTTATACCTACACGTACGTTCTTTATAGGTACACTATAATTACAGAAACGTACACCGTAAATTCAGTATACTTACGCAGTTCTTTGCGGTTTGTAATCTAAAGCGTTACCAAATATAATTATATTTTCAGAATGACATTTATTTTATTTTTTTCAAACTTCAGACTTTTTTCAAAAGTCTTTGGGGTAAAACGCCCCCAGCGGGCAATGAGCAATTACTGTAGTTATTCTGTTCTGAACATCAGATCAATTGTTTTTCCATCAAATGTTCAAACTAGTTGGTTGAATAAACATATTTTGATTTATATTTAAAAATTACCTCAAGATAGCATGAGGTAGCTAGTTAGCATCAGCTAACAAAATGTTTCAAATAGGCTATTATAATTTTGTATTTCATAATTATTGATTATATTCTTTTTAATTTTAAGCAGAAACTGTCTGTACTCTGATTTTGCTGTAAATGCATAAAGCAAATTTCTTTATCAGACTGGGGGGGCATTTTACCCCACCCATGGAGGCGTTTCCGTGAATCATTCTAAAACACTAAAAAAAAGGGTGAATTAAGGAGAGTTAATTACTCTGCTTCTTGTAGATAGTTTGCCACCAAAAAGTATTATACTTCCTGAGAGACATGTTATTAGAGAAACATTCAAGGGATATGTTCAGAGGGACTTTTCGTCAGAGTAAGGACATTCAATTCAGGGACACGACATGTTTTAAAGACGTTAAGCATTACAAATGTATAAATAATAAAATGTTTTGTTGAGGAATATTATAAATCATGTCATGGGGACTCAAATGGCACTGAATGCTAGGAATGACCCTGTATCGATTACAGGGAAGAAAAGCTATTTTATTGCTTTGCATGATAATAACTTTTTCACTCAAAGTTTTGTAGAATTCTTCATTTTCTTTCTTGGCATACACCAATTCTTGTTAAAACACACTAGAAATGCTTATTCTGTGAATTTTTAGCACTTTTGTGTGAAATATTTATTTTGTCTATCAAAAGTGTGATGTCGCTTTGAGTGTCATCAGCGCAGCAAAAATAGACTGGGCACCAAAACCATCGCTTCAGTGCTGCTCATATGTTGCCCCTGCTCCTGGTGTGAATGCTCTCATTGGTCACACTTTATATTAGGTGGCCTTAACTACTATGTACTTACATAAAAAAATAGTACAATGTACTTCTTGTGGTCATATTGTATTGCAATTGTGTTGCTATTGAAGTAGGACACGGGTAAGGTTAGGGTGGTATGGGTAGGTTTAAGGGTGGGATAAGGTGTAAGGGATGGGGCAATTATAAATGTAATTACAGAAATTAATTACAGATGTAACTACATATAGGTATTTAAAAAAATATAAGTACAATGTAAAAACATGTATGTACACAATAAGTACATTGTATCAAATTATTCATTTAAATGTAAGTACATAGTAGTTAAGGCCACCTAATATAAAGTGGGACTCACTCATTTAATAACATGCACGCTGAAAAAAATACACTGGTCATGTCTCCAGGGCATTATGGCTCAGACAAGGTTTTTTTTTTTTTGTCCTCCATGCAGTGACAACTCACACCAGGAGCATTTCAGAACTGAATCTAGATAGCACAGGTACGTCTGCAAGTTGTCTGTTAAAGATTGCTTCATCTGGAAAGCATCTGCTGTGTATAGACATCTAAAAGACACCATTAAGATGTCCGTTTTACATACATTCTAAATCTTAAAACATCTTAAAAACATTTTCTAAACGTCTATTTGACATCTGATGACATCCTATGAGGATGAGCAAACACTCTAAAAATACGTCTTGCTGATGTAAATTTTTCCTATTGGCTAAATGGTTGTTTTGTCCGGTTTAGTTGTGTTCATTGCTATGTCCTACTTTGTTGTGCTGTAGCCTACAGACAAAGTTAATACACTTAAAAGTCCAGTTATGAAGTTACAAGGATAAAAGATTTGTAGCTGTGGTTTTTTGTCTGCACAGGGTGTTTATTTTGTATTTGAACCGAGCGGCTTGGACGTGGTGTCCATCAAAAATAGACCAGGCACCTATCTTTAGCAAAACAGTGCGGAGAGACGCTTCTGGGATGCTTCTGAAACATGCCGCGGCACGGCTGGTGTAGACTAGACTAGAATGGCCGCGATCGGCTCCGGTGGCCGTGTCGGAGCCGTAATGCACCACAGACGTGTGCAGCATTGAAACCATCCTGGAGCTAAACTCTCCAGGACATTGGACCTAGAGGGGCAGAGCTGCGCAACATTTTCTATTTGATAGAATCATCCTCAAGTTTATATTTACTAAATAATAGGTAATATTATTTTTTTAATTAGTGGAAGTTCTGAGTAGTACCTGCATGTAGAAGTTGACAAACAGGACGACAAGTGTGCACATGTAGAAGGTTTGAAATTTCAAACAACCCAGAGGGAAGCCACAAGGAACGACCCATGCGCTTACTGTGTGTGTAATAGTCAGTAAAAACTGAACCTGAGGTAAAGAAGAGAACATTATTGGGAGACAATCATAGAACACATGGAATACATTAAAAATAACAGAACAGAATTTAAAGTCTCATGAGGGCATAAGCATTAAAAATGTGAAGGGAAATGGAAATGTAAGAGCATAGTGTATTTGGATAGAAAGGTTGCACACTGACCAGCTGAGCCTGCGTGAGGTAGCGTTTCCACCACAGATATTTGTGCATGAATGGAATGGTTGACAAACCATAGTAAGAATACATGAGGATATGGATGAAACTGTTTAGCAATGGCCCAAAGAAACCTGGACAAAGATTTTACATTAAACAGTTTGATATATATATAAATAAAAATAATACTTTTAAGGGTAATGGTGCACATATTTGGACATTTTGGTATTACAGGAAATTCAGTTCAGTATGCATGAGTACTGAACAAATACAGCACTGTTTTAACCACTGCACATGGAAATTTAGATACTGATATTGCATAATTGATATTGAAAGTCTAAGCTGTTTTAATTGATGCATGAATAGTGCGCCTCTCATCCAATCAGTCGTAATTTGTGTTTTGTTACTTTCGATAAGAAACAAAGTCTGACCTTTCCAATCCTGTCCATTTCATCATGAAATTCAGATAATAAATGCCATTTTGACGGGTTTTTCTTTATGTGATGTGACTAGGGATGTAACAATATCAAAATCTCACAATACGATAATAGGAAAACAGACATAACGAAGGGATTAAGTTATATTGTGCTTTTGGTTTGACAGATACTATGACCTTTTATGTTAGAATAAAACTACACTTTTTGCCCGGAAGACCTATTGTTTCATATCGTCATGTGGCCACGATAATATCGAGACCATTTTGCTATCGCGTTATCACAATATTAATAATATTGTTACATCCCTAGACGTGACAGATCACTGTATAAGCTCCTTAGTTCAAATGGCAGCACAGAAACCTTCATGTTTAAATTGTATCGCAAAATAAAAATGAATAACTATCTCAGATCTCATGAAATAACTCAATGGGTGTTTCAACCGTCGGAAAAAGTCAGTAAAACAGCTTGTAAATACTGTCATGAATATCAAAATATATACCGAAAACATAATGAACCGTGACTTCAAAACCGAGGTATGTACCAAAACGTCAGTTTGTGTACCAGTATACCCTTTAAATATATATCAAGTCAAAGATGAAAAGGGATTTTCAAGCATCAATATAATAAAAGTTTAATACGGCTTCTACGGCATTAATATGGATTTTTTTTTTGTACATTAGAATGCGTCCTGTATAATTATCAATTTTTACTATGATTTACAGAAGGTAACAACTAAATGTTACTAAATGTAGCATATAATATAAAAAATGCTGTCCATTTATCAGCAAGTTTTATATGTAATAAAATGTAATAATATGCTTTCTATGTATATAAAATCACTTTAATAAATGTAATTTTATGTGGACACCAAAATGAGACGTTTTGTTTTATAAACAAAGTCTTTACATTTCTTTCAATACTATTCCAGAGAGAAAAAAAAAAAATATATATATATAACGTATATCAGCTACATTTCTGGACTTGGGAACATTTCAGTTGTATTACTGTCTATGCAGGTTCAGACAGCTCTCAGATTCCATCAAAAATATCTTAATCTGTGTTCTGAAGATGAACTACATGAGGGTAATTAATGACAGAATTTTCATTTTTGTGTGAACTAACCCTTTAATTTTTACGTCATCTGCATTATTATTTTATACTGACTATTGCTTAAACATAAAACAAAATCTAAGCAAATTTTTTTAATATCATCCTAATACTTTTTCTGCTCTCTGAGACATTTCCTCACATCAATACTGTCTCTTAAACCTGTTACCTTTCCTTGACGTAACTTTGTCCTTCCTACTCACTTACTCTGTCCACAGGGTATCCAGTTGAGGACACACCACCAGATGTTAAACATAGAGGCATGATGATACACATGCAGGAAACTGATCTGGTTGTTTTTCTTCCTTAGCACAATGAAGATGGTGTCCAGGAATTCAATCAGCTTGGAGAAATAGTACCACCACAGTACTTTTGCTACCTATCCATGCAAAATGTGACATTTTAAGTGCAAGTTAAATGCAATAACATATATGACAATGACTTATTCACAGGGAGTAATCTGTAGTATTACTGTTTTTGATGTATACCTTGAATATTATTAACTCTACAAGTATAGACAGATAGATATGTGCTGTTTTTCTTACTCACCCTGATATCTGCTTCACCAGCTTCATGCAGTCCCTGACATTGAAGACGATAACCGGCAGACCAAACTGATGATATCAACTACCAAACATATGAAACACAACTTTAGGTAAGAACAACAGACACCAACAGACCTACATTGCTACTGTGAGACACAAAGATACAAACATACTGTATGTTCACTTACCTCAACCAGCATGTATAAAGACAACATAGTAATAGAAAAGTTGTACAGCAGTAAAACATTTTTCAGTGAGTATGCTGGTCTGTTTCTCATATATTTTGTTCCCAGGTAGATTGTTAGGAGGTAGGTGATGGTGAGCAAGAATGTTGGTGTGTAGGAATCCAGCAGGAGCCATCTTCTCACACGAGTATCTGACATCAAACACACACATCATATACTGTTTACGGCATCTTTATTATATTTGATAGAATTTACTTAAAATTGTTATAATAACTTTGGCTTAATCTTGTTAACAAAACTGATTATTCTTCTTTAGGTGACATGCCATATTGTTATATTTATATTTGGTATGATGTAAACCAGGTCAGCTTTAGCATTTAGTCCCTGCTGGCAGACAAGTGCATTACTATATAACCATAGCTATATGACTATGGAATCCAAAAAGCTATTTCTTTATATTTATTTATCTTTAAATTATGTAATTTGGTAGAAGACAGACCAAATAAAAAGTAAAACTATAAAAAGATTAAAATACTAGTATCAGTGGACATTTTTTTACTAATAATCTAATCTTTACAATGTTCACACACCAGAGAAAACACACATTATTTTTAATAATTTTTTTTAGATCACATACGAATAAGCCTTCTTATGTCATATTGACGTATAGTTTGAGTAACTTGAGCACACTTTATTTGTATTTATATGGCAGTGAATATATAATGTTAAATCTCTGTACACCTCACCACCTGTCACGGCGAAGAAGCGCCGTGAAAAGATGAGGTCAGGGTCCAAGTGCAGGGTAAGTTGCTTTTAATAAGAAACAAAAGGCCAACACGGCACAAAACAAAACAGAAAAGGACTGGGATACAAAAACGGCAATGAGGTGCGTGTATCCCAGCCCAGAGCAAACACTAGAAACACACCAAATACAATTAACAAATACATGAAATAACAATAACGAACCCAGGCAGAGTGGTGAGAGAGGGGAAACTATATAGTCCGAAAAATGGAGAACAGCTGTAATGGTGCGTGTGATGTGGCAGGTGTATGTGACTGGGTGAGATGAGTCCGGGAGGAAGGGAGATGGTGACCTCTGGTGGCGACAGGGAGAAGCGCAGGGCCCGGACTCGTGACATGACCCCTCCTTCAAGGAACGGCTTCCAGACGTTCCACAGAACCCCCCAAAAGTCCAGAGGGAGGTGGAACAGGGGGAGGGATGGCAGGCCAGGGCCGTGTAGTGGAAGGGAACCTGGGCTCTGCGGCTGCGCCGGCGGGATGGAGACCCAGGGCAGAACCAGCGGCCACCACAGCGGTGTCTGTGGAGCTGCCACCCTGGAGCGGGCAATGGTGGGCTCCACCGCTTCGGGGGGCACATCAGGGTGGGGAACATCAGCGGACCCCTCCGCCTCAAGGGAACTGTGAGCGGACACCGCCGCTTCGAGAAGGCATGAAGTGAGCTCCACGGCCTCGGGAGCCTCGTGAGCGAACACCGCTCTCTCGGGGGTTTCGTGAGCGAACACCGCTCTCTCGGGAGGAACGTGGGCGGGCACCGCTCTCTCAGGAGGAACGTGGGCAGGCACCGCTCTCTCGGGACGAACGTGGGCGGGCACCACTCTCTCGGGAGGAACGTGGGCGGGCACCGCTCTCTCGGGAGCCTCGTGAGCGAGAACTGTGAACGGGCTCCGCAGCTAACTCCAACCTGAAGGCTGAGCCGCTCACCTGCAGAGCCAGGTTAATGTAGTCCTCCAGCGTCTCCCCGGGGTCCCAGTAAGGTACCAGGGACTTAAAGGGCTCAGCCAGGCCTCCCCAGAAGAAGACCATGAGGCAGGTCTTCTCCGTTGCCGACTGACGAGCTCCTCTAATGAAGTCCCTGGCATAATCCTCCATGCTCCGGTCTCCCTGGCGGATGTGGAGGAACCGCCCTGCTGGACCCATCCTTGCTGGGTTCGTTCTGTCACGGCACGGCGAAGAAGCGCCGCGAAAAGATGAGGTCAGGGTCCAAGTGCAGGGTAAGGTGCTTTTAATAAGAAACAAAAGGCCAACACGGCACAAAACAAAACAGAAAAGGACTGGGATACAAAAACGGCAATGAGGTGCGTGTATCCCAGCCCAGAGCAAACACTAGAAACACACCAAATACAATTAACAAATACATGAAATAACAATAACGAACCCAGGCAGAGTGGTGAGAGAGGGGAAACTATATAGTCCGAAAAATGGAGAACAGCTGGGAGTGTGATGAGTGTGACAGGTGTGTGTAATGGTGCGTGTGATGTGGCAGGTGTATGTGACTGGGTGAGGTGAGTCCGGGAGGAAGGGAGATGGTGACCTCTGGTGGCGACAGGGAGAAGCGCAGGGCCCGGACTCGTGACACCACCTGCAAGATTTCTTTCTTCATTATAAATATCCTGATTTTCAGTCATTGTTTTCAATCATTTAAAGTCATTTTAAGGCCTCCTTTAAACTAAGCTGAGGCCTCCTAGCATCCCTAGCCTGCTGGTTGAGAATTGCTGATTTATTGTCAGATAAGATCAGATTTGACCTGCCTGATCAACCTTTAAAACAAAATACAGCTAAATCTGACAATTGAACATTTTATTTTCCAAATTCAATTGTTTATTGAAAAATGCAGAAAAATGATTGTTTAATGTCAAATTATCTAATCAGGTTTTGATAAGTTTTTAAAAGCTATGCTACTCGCTTACCATATAAATGGATCGTTTTTAGATTTTGTTTTGTTTTCCTCGAAAACAATCAAACAAACAAATAAAAAATGCAGCTTTGTAATGTTTAGGATCTTTTTCAGTTTCAGTTACATGGATTTTTAATGTTCTTGTGTTTCCTGTTTCCTTCCTGTTTCCTTTGCTTATTCCTTTGTTCCTCTTACTTTTTTCCCATGGTTAACAAATATGTTCACCAATATGTTCAGAAAGGATTGCAGAACTAACTGTAACATCAGACTTTGAACTTATGTAAATTTGGGTATCGTCATCATAAACATTATGCCCAAGACCATATTTCCTAATGATTTCCTAATGAACCATTCAAAGCACAGTGCCGGAGATACTGAGCCAACTCTTTAGTCTATCAAGTAATATAATGTCAAATGCCGCACTCAGGTCTAACAAAACAAAAATGGTGGAGGCACCAGGGTCGGCTGAGACAAGGAGGTCATTCATAACTCAAACCAAAGCAGTCTCAGTACTGTGCCCTCATCTAAACCCAGATTGGAAAGATTCTAAAAGCTTGTTTAATGACAAATGAGAATGTAGTTGTGCCATAACAACACGTTCCAGGACTTTAGCCAAAAAAGGAAGATTTGAAATGGGCCTGTAATTTGTTAGATCAGACATATTACATCCAGGCTTTTTAAGGACTGTGATATCTGCAACCTTACGTCCACACGGAACAATCCCAGTAATAAGAGAAGTGCTAACAATATTTAATATGAGGGGACTGAGAGCTAAGAACAGTAGTTGGAATAGGGTCAAGAATACAAGTGGTTGAGTTCTTTGTCAACACTAATTTTGAGATGTCATCAATGGTAATTGTTGCAAAACTAGAAAACAAAACTGTAGCAATACAAGGTGGAAGAACCTCAGGGAGCACTGAGATGGGGGAAGAACCAATAAATTTATAGACAGATTCAATTTAATCCACAAAAAAAAAAAAAAGAAACTTGTCACACTGCTGAACAGAAGAACACGTGGGTGACTTGTTTGGTTTTAAAAATTTGTTAATAGTTTTAAAAAATCTTGTTTTGGATTTGCAGCATCATCATTTATAATATGTGAAGAGTATTCAGCTCTTGCCACCTGAAGGGCCTTAAGGGCCTCACTGTACATAAATACGTGTTCACCATATATAAGCTTGTGAACTGTTAAACTTGTTTTTTTTTGTGTTGTGATTCAAGTTGCCTGTTTTTAAAGGGCTCACCAGATGCCCATTTTACATACTGCACTTGTGACTGGTATGATACCTCTTAATTTACTGCCACAAATTGATGGCGGTCAGATAAGTACGATTTGAACCATGCCAGTGAACTTCCTCTAATGCCAACATAATTTTCTAGTCTATTTAAAAGAATGTTGTGGTCGATAGTGTCAAACGCGGCGCTAAGATCCAGTAGCACTAACAGAGAGCTACAACCACGATCAGATGATAAAAGCAGGTCGTTTGTAACTCTGAGAGCAGTCTCAGTACTATGATATGGCCTAAAACCTGACTGGAAATCCTCACATATATAATTTTTCTCTAAGAAGGAACATAGTTGTGATGATACTACCTTTTCTAATATATTTGACAGAAAAGGGAGATTCGAGATCGGTCTGTAATTAATTAATTATTTGGGGCCAAGTTGTGTTTTTTTAATGAGAGGCTTAATAACAGCCAGTTTGAAGGTTTTTGGAACATATCCTTTTGACAATGATGAGTTAATAATATTCAGAAGAGGATCTATTACTTCTGGAAGCACCTCTTTTAGGAGCTTAGATAGAACAGGGTCTAAAATACAGGTTGTTGGTTTAGATGCTTTAACAAGTTTATACAATTCTTCATTTTCAATAGAAGAGAATGAGTGGAATTGTTCCTCGGGGGATCTATAGTGCACTCTGATGCGATACTGTGGCTGGCATCTGCATGGTTACAATTTTATCTCTAATAGTTTCGATCTTGGAAGTAAAGTAGTTCATAAAGTCATTACTACTGTGCTACTGGGTAATGTCTGCACCTGCTGATTTTTTGTTAATTTAGCCACTGTATTAAATAAATACTTGGGGTTGTGTTTGTTGTCTTCTAAAAGAGACGTAAAGTAAGCAGATCTAGCAGTTTTTAATGCTTTTCTGTAGGATAGGGTACTTTCCCGCCTGCGCTCCATTTTCCGGGCTGCTCATTATTACCACGATGTTGGACTCTTTTCCTTAATCTTCCTTAAGAGTAAAGGAGCAATCGTATCTAAAGTGCTAGAAAACTGTGAGTCAATAGTTTGTTACATCAAGTTGTTCTAAGCTATTGGATATGCTGAGGAATTGAGATAAGTCAGGAAGATTATTTATGAAGTAGTCTTTTGTGGTAGAAGTGATGGTTCTAACATATTTGTAACAAGGAGTTGGCTTTACAGCTTTAGCTATATGGAATATACACGAAACTAGATAATGATCTGAGATATCATCGCTCTGCTGCAATATTTCAACGCCACTGACATCAATTCCATATGACAGTATTAAATCTAGAGTATGATTTCAACAATGAGTAGGTCCTGAAACATGTTGTTTAACACCAATGGAGTTTAGAATGTCTATAAATGCTGATCCCAACGAATCTCTTTCATTATCAACATGGATATTAAAAACACCAGCAATTAGGACTTTATCTGCAGCCAGCACTACCTCAGATAGAAAATCAGCAAATTCTTTAATAAAGTCTGTATGGTGCCCTGGTGGCCTGTAAACAGTAGCCAGTACAAACATCGCAGGGGATTTGTCTTTACCACTTGTTTCTTTGGATAATGTTATATGAAGCACCATTACTTCGAACGAATTATACTTGAAACCCGACATCTGAGAAATACTGAAAATACTGCTATAAATTGTGGCAACACCTCCCCCTTTACCTTTTCGATGCGGTTCATGTTTGTAATTGTAATCTTGGGGGTAGACTCGTTTAAAGTAATGTAGTCATCTGGTTTTAGCCAGGTTTCTGTCAAACAAAGCACATCTAGTTTATGGTCAGTGATCATATTATTTACAAAAAAGTGTTTTTGTAGAAAAGGATCTAATATTCAATAAGCCAAGCTTTATCATTTGTTTATCTGTATTATATCTATGTTTATCTATATCTATATATTATATCTATGTTTTTTATTTGTTGAACATCAATGAAATTTTGACTCTTTGGTTTGGATGTTTTCTGTATTTTCTAGTTTGGGGGAACAGACACAGCCTCTATAGTGTGATATCTAGGTGAAAGAGTCTCTATGTGCTGAGAATTAACTGATTTCTGTGACGTGAGGCGGCTAGCAGACGGTCGGTTTAGCCAGTCTGTCTGCTTCCTGACCTGGGCCCCAGTTAAGTAAAGTAAAGTCGTGACGTATTGTCAAGTATGGTGACCCATACTCGAAATTGGTGCTCTGCGTTTAACCCATCCAAGTGCACACACACAGCAGTGAGTAGTGAACAAATGCGCACACACACACACACACACCGTGAACACACACCCGGAGCAGTGGGCAGCCTTGCTCAAGGGCACCTCAGTCGTGGTATTGAGGGTGGAGAGAGCGCTGTACATTCACTCCCCCCACCTACAATCCCTGCCGGCCGGGGACTCGAACCCGCAACCTTTCGATTACGAGTCCGACTCTCTAACCATTAGGCCACGACTTCCCCCTTAGTCAAGTTAGTCAAGTACGAACTCTAAGACTATGTGCCATATTTCTAGAGAGAAGACCGGCACCACCCCAAGAGGGATAAAGACCATCTCTTTTCAACAGGTCAGGTCTGCCCTAAAAATTCTTCCAATTGTCTATGAAACCTATGTTATTCTGCGGGCACCACTTAGACATCCATCCATTGAGTGACAACAGTCTGCTATGTATCTCATCACCCCGGTAAGCAGGGAGTGGACCAGAGTATATTACAGTGTCTGATGTCATACTTGCAAGTTCACACACCTCTTTAACATTATATTTAGTGATCTCCGACTGGCGAAGTCGAACATCATTAGCACTGACGTGAATAACAATCTTACTGAATTTACATTTAGCATTAGCCAGCACTTTTAAATTTGACAAGATGTCAGGCGCTCTGGCTCCCGGTAAACATTGGACTATGGTGGCTGGTGTCTCTATTTTCATGTTCCGTACAATAGAATCGCCAATAACTAGAGCATTTTCATTAGGTTTCTCAGTGAGTGCGTGACTGAGTGCAGAGAACATGTTTGTTCTTTTGTTAGGAACGGAAGAGTGGTGTTTTGACCCGCGACTAGGCTGCCTCACAGTCACCCAGTTGCCCTGCTGCATGGGCTCTACTGGAACCGAACAATGTACAGGACTCCCTGAGCTAGTCACATCCAAAGCAGTATCTACAGCCCTCACATTCTTACTGTCCTCAACTAAAGTTTGGATGTGTGTCTCTAATTCTGAAATCTTCTCTGTCAGCCTAACTATTTCCCTGCATTTATCACATGTGAATCCCTCGTCAACGACAGAGAGAGATAAACTGTACATTTGGCAAACAGTGCAAACAACAATAGCAGGAGAAGAAGCCATTACTCACCGTGATTGAAGAATAATTTGCTTACCACTGTTGTTTGAACTCATGAAAAACAGAGTGAGAAAAAGAAAACAATAATAGGCACGAATAGAAATGCAAATGGGACCGCGAGTGACAAGCTAGCCGGCTAACGAATGGTTTTAAAAAGCGAACGATCAAATTAGTTTGATAGATAATACCAGAATATAGTGGGAATTAAGTTATATATTATCACTTTAAACAACAGAGAGTGAAAGTAAGATAGAGATTCAACAGAAAAGTGAAGCTACACTAATCTCTCAGCAGCACGACAGACAGAAGCAATCCATCAGCCAGTGTGAGTTTGAATGCCGAAACACAAAGAGCGGGAACATTAAACTTTAACTTCAGCCCCAGTTGTATAAAAGCTCCACCGTGATCCTCTGTGACAGTATTTCAGTCGACGTAGGAGTTGAAGCGACCATAAGGTTCTTTAAACACACATTTCAGGAGGCAGTTCATGTTTCAAAGAGAGAAGTTCAGAAAGGGAGTGCCTTATGTCAAGATTGAAGTGCTGAAGTATCCGCTCAACACAAAGCCCAGTCAGAGTTAAAATAAAGATGACAATGGTTAGCCAGCAGATGAACATTATAGAAGCAATAAATCCAGAGGGTTACACAAAGTAATATCCAAGCACGTCGACACTCAGCACCGCAGAAGGAGTACACTATCCAGGATAGAAAGCAAAGTCTAGCTCTGAAAACATAAAGAAGGCGTCCCGGCTAGTTGCCTTTATCGCATGTGAGGATGCTGCAGATGGCAGATTGTTGCCATTTATGATTTTGATGGCGGATTGTAATCCAGAAAGGATTATATGTTTAAGAAACACATGACTGAAATTAGATTGTATTCCAGTTTTAAATGTGCATCTGATTACAGATAGCTTACCTGGGATTACACAAGATTTGTATTTTAAAGAGAACCAGTTCTAAGGAAGAATAATTAGCTTTTTGGGTTAAAATAATTTCTTTGTTATTTCAATGGCATGACAATTAGAGATTAGACTGAACAGAAATTTAAATCTACACAGCAATACACACTACATACACAGTCACGCAATGCTGATGTTGTTAACATTAACAATTTGAGAACAAAGTATAACAATAATAATTTGCACTGTTTGATGTGGTGGTAAAGTATGAGCTAACCAATCGTCAGATGTAATCAGCAGTCCGATTTATTGTAATGTTTTTTTCCACAGTTGGTCAGAACAAAAGTGGCAGACTTGTTACGTACTTGTTCAGGTGACGATATCTGGTGAAAATTCTTATTTGCGTCATATATTCCAAGACGTTGGCTAGAATCTGTGATTCCGAAGTACAGTATCCACACAGGTGCTGTGACTGACAGCTACACATCAAAACATTTGATTCATCTGTGCTGAGGTAGTGACAACGAGGCAAAACTTTTAGACTGCAAAACTTTAAAACTTTTTATACCTCCTAGTTATTGGTGTTAATCTGGCACCTCCTGCTACTTTCCTTAATTATCTGACAAACCCTATTTAATCATTTGGGCTCGAAGACCTCACCTTACAAGATATTCCGTCATTTTTGATCATACAGTTAAGAATAAGGTATTGTTTGAAACTGCAAAGGGTCTACTTTTATTTGTGTTTAGTCAGTAACAACAAAACAACGTGCTTTTGTAAAATAAAAAAAACAAACAGTGCACTCTCTGCCATCTCAGTCTCTGTAAGCTTTCTTTACTGACACGTAAATAAAACAACCTGAATCTCAGCAAATACTTGCCTGACAGACATGATGTAGAAGACATATATGAAGACATATACAGTATCTCACAGAAGTGAGTGTACTAGCTGTACACTCACTACTTTACATTGTAACAGTGTCATTTCTTCAGTGATGTCACATGAAAAGATATAGTAAAATATTTAGAAAAATGTGAGGGGTGTGCTCACTTCTGTGAGATACTGTATGTAGAAGACAGACATATATGTAGAAAGCTTGAAATGTCTACTTTTAAATTAAGTCTGCTAAATGACAAAAGTAAAAAAGTAAAGAGTGTAAAGACCATCGACTCTACCGTGCGACTCCACCGGGCAGGGACACCGGCAAGGGATAGTAGTATCGCTTTTTATTTAATTTTTTCATTGATATGTTTATTATTGACAAGTTGTTATATGCATGTCAATTTTATTTAATTTCTTTATTTTCTTAAATATGTGGGTAGATAGTATTTATAGAGTTGTAACTTTTTAGTTTGTTACTTTTTCTTATTTGTAAGTCGCTTTGGACAAAAGCGTCTGCTAAATGACAAAAGTAAAGTAAGTCAGTCAGTCACGTTGAAAACAAAAATTCTCTGATTAACCCCCTGGGGTCGAAGCCCGCACCAGTGCAGGCTGTCTTGTATTTTCTTTATGACGTGAAAAGAACTAAAAATACTCTGTGAGTTTTGATCTTACAGATAAGAACAAGGTATCATTTGAAAGTGCAAAGGGTCTACTTTTATTTGTGTATAGTCATAATAACAACAAAACAATGTGCTTTTAAAAAACAGACAAAATAAACAGGGTGCGTTCTCTGCCGGCTCGGTCTCTGTCACCTCTCTTCACAGACACGTAAATAAAACAACATGAATCTCCGCGAATACTCGCCTCAAACACATGAGAAATATATGTATAGAAATCTTGAAATGTCTTTGAAAATACTTTTAAATGAAGTAAGTCACGTTCAAAACAAATATTCTCTGTTAAAGTAATTCGTATGAAACCAACGCAATGTCCAGTTTTCCTGTCTCAACTCATATCTAATGCGGTCACGCCCACGCGCCGATTGCACCTTTCACAATCAAACATCCATGTGAGGCGCGCGAATGTAAACGCCCACATCGCCTCTGCCTAAACAAAAAAGTTCATCCCGGCTACTTTCTGTTTCTGGAAGAAGATCTGCTGAGAGAAATAACCCAGAATTTCAAAATGTGTTTGTTTGTTTTTTTTTCTTTCAGAGCACATAAACAATATACACTATGAAAATGCCAGGTTCAAAAGCTTGGAGTCAGTGTATATATAGAAATTAAAAATTTTATTTAGCACACAAGTGATGATAAAGACATTTATCATGTTACAAACGATGCTGTTCTTCTGAACTTTCTATTCATAAAAAAAACAAAATATATATATAAATATATATATATATATATATATATATATATATATATATATATATATATATATATATATATATAATATTTCTCAGCTCCTTTCAACATAATAATAATAAAATATTTTTTTGAGCAGTAAATCAGAATATTAGAATGATTTCTGAAGGATCATGGGACTGGAGTAATGATGCTAAAAAGTCAGCTTTGATTGTTCCTAATAAAATGTTTAACTGCACTCACAAGTGTATCTCAAGTTATTTTGTGTGATAGCTAAATATATTCTAAATAAACTACAAACAAAAAATATATAAATATATAAATATAAATGTATTTTGTTCTCATATTCTTTCTTGAAACTCTTCCCTCTCAGGCTACGTCCACACGAAGCCAGATTTCTCCCTATCCGATCTTTTGTCGCTGTTATGTGACGTAGCGGTGTCTGATTAGGGGCGAGACGTGGGCTGATGACGTCATCATTTCAGAAAATATACGGATTCGCCGTCCACACGAAAACATGAAAACGGCGTTTTCAAATTTATCCACCCTGGGACCCGGTTTCAAAAATAATCGGTTTCACTCTTCAAAAAAACGCCGGTTTCGTGTGGACGATACGCCTATACGGTAAAAAAATTATGCGTATACAGAGAAACAAGTCTTCGTGTGGACGGGGCCTTAGACCCCAGAGGGTACTCCGCATGAAACCAATGGGAGGTACAGTTTTCCCGTCTGATTTGTAATGTGACAACGCCCATGAGTGGCTCCGCTTTTGTAATGACCAGACCAGATGTGAGATGCACAGACATATAAATGCCCACATCACCTCCATAAACAAACGTGAAAATTCAAGTTCATCTTGGATACTGTTCCGTCTTTTGGAAGGAGACGCGCTGAGAGGAATGAGACAGAATTTACCTCAGAATAGTACCTCATCTGTGCTTCTCATCCGTTGTGTGACCATCTGAAGAATGTTTGGCACAAAGGTGTGTTACTGTACAAGTCTCAGTGTTTAGACCAGTATGTTCAATCATGCGTCCTTGTGTATATTTTGATTATATTGTGTTCAAAAAAATGCAATTAATCAAAACCCCATTATTTTACTCTCCTCACATTCTTTCTAACCTGCCTCACAGACACATTACAGACTGATGGCTCATTAGGGGAAGCCCTTTGTCTCTCAGGTGTGAATCACTAAACATTCATGAACACTGTCACTCCCTCACATACAGCCTTTATAACACAAATCATGTTTTACAAAATTTAAATTAGCATATTGTTTTCTGTGAATGAGTAAGCAGAATGATTTTCACATAGTTTTATAGCAAAAACTCTAGTTTACCGCATCCAGTTCTCAAAAGTTTTGTGAACAAATGTTCTGTATGTGTTTTATGGCCTTATTTTAGTGACTTTCAATTCCTTCAAATTTTGAATGATGAAGATTACATTATTCCTGAAAAAAAAAAATCAAGTTTTCATAAATTGTTCTCTAATTTTGATCTCCACTGTATGTTCCTCCTTAGAGAAAAATGGTGTATGAGGATTTCCAGTCAGGATTTAAACCGTACCATAGTACTGAGATTGATCTCATCAGAGTTACAAATGACCTGCTCTTATCCGATTATGGTTGTATCTCTCTATTAGTGCTACTGGATCACAGCTTTGCATTTGACACTACTGACCACAACATTCTTTTGAATAGACTAGAAAATTATGTTGGCATTAATGGAATTGCATTGGCCATGGTTCAAATCATACATTCATCAATTTGTAGCAGTGAATGAAAAGGTGTCATGTCAATCATAAGTTCGGTATGGAGTACCACAAGGTTCAGTACTAGAACCATTGCATTTCCCCCTGTACATACTGGGAGATATCATCAAGAAAAATTGTGTTAGTTTTCACTGTTGTGCTGATGATACTCAGCTCCATATTTCTTCACGGCCTGGCAAAACATACCAATTCACAAAACAAAATGCATAGTTGATATAAAATTATGATGACTAGTACTCTCCTACTGGTAAAAAAAAAAAAAAGAGGTGTTCATTATAGGACCAAAAACCTCTGCATGTATTAACCTAGAACACTGTTTAACACTTGATGGCTGCTCTGTCAAGTCTTCGTCAGGAACCAAGGTTGTCTATTTGATAGCAATCTTTCATTTGAAAGCCACGTTTCTAACATTTGTAAAATATATGCTTTCAATGTCAAATGCAGAAATGTTAATTCATACATTCATGACCTCAAGGCTAGATTACTGTAATGGTTTATTGGATGGTTGCTTTGCTTGTTTAATAAACAAATCCAGCAAATACATTAAAGGATTTTTAGGCTACATTATGTCAATTGGAACTGGGAACACTTCTCATAACACCCAATGTACTTGTTTCATCGTAAGAAGAATGGCATTTATGCTAATAATAGTTTGTTTCGTTCTTATTCCGAGGTCACCAAAGTCACCCATAACCAGATCAGATGGTCACCATAGTCACCTGCATTCAGTCCGTATCCAGAACAGACGGTGGATCAGCATCTAGAGATGAATACAACAGCCCTAAATGTCAGGGGATTCCATGATGATAAAATGAGCCCAAGAGATAGATCCCCTGCGAAGACCTTGTCAACTAGACAGCCATCGGCACAAATCCTCAGCAAAGACCACAATAATCAAAAGTCCTCTGCACAGACCCTGTGGCCAGCTTCAACTCCTTCACCATGTGATGCAGTTTTACGCAGATACAGTCATGGCCAAAAATATTGGCACCCTTGGTAAATATGATCAAAGAAGGCTGTGAAAATGAATCTGCATTATTAATCCTTTTGATCTTTTATTAAAAAAATTCACAAAAATCTAACCTTTCATTGGATAATAAGAATTTAAAATGGGGGCGAAATATTATGAAATAAATGTTTTTCTCAAATACACGTTGGACACAATTATTGGCACCCATAGAAATTCTTATGAGTAAAAGATCTCTGAAGTATATTCCTATTCATATTCACAATTCTGAGCACTCCAGGGTGATTATGAACATGAAATTATTCAGCCATGGCTTCCTGTTTCACAGAAATATAAATAGGAGGGAAAACAAAGCCCAAATTCCCTTAATCATCCATCACAATGAGAAAAAACAAATCATATATTTCTGATGTGCAGAAAAAGATTATTGAGCTTCACAAATTAGTGAAGTGGCATTAAGAAAAGAGCTAGAGCAGTGAAAATTCCCATTTCCACCATCAGGGCAATAATTAAGAATTTCCAATCAACATAAAAATGTTGCGAATCTGCATGGAAGAGGATGTGTGTCTATATCGTCCTAATACACTGTGAGAAGGAGAGTTTGAGTGGCTAAAGACTCTCCAAGGACAACAGCTGGAGAATTGCAGAAAAAAAGTCAAACAGCACATACATCACATGTTGTTTGGGAGGGTTTCAAGAAAAATTCTCCTAGCTCATCCAAAAACAATCTCTAGTATATTCAGTTATCAAACACGACTGCATATTGAAATGGGACTGGCTTCTGTGGTCAGATGAAACTAAAAACACTCTTGTTTAGACACATGGCATCATGGATTCTATCAAATACCAACAGATAAAAAATCAATAAGTGACTGACTCTGTTAGAAATCTTATAACGGGCCATGTTTGGATCTTCCAACCGTACGATAATCCAAACACAAACCTCAAAAACAACACAAAAATTGGTCACTGAGCACAAAACCAAGTTTCTGCTATGGCCATTCCAGCCCTCTGACCTGAACCCTGTAGAAAATGAGTGGGGTGAACTGAAGAGAAGAAGCACCGTCATGGAGCTGGGAATCTGAAGGATCTGCAGTGATTCTGGATGAAGGAATGGTCTCTGATCTCGTCAGGTGTTCTCCAACCTCATCAGGCATTATAGGAGAAAACTCAGAGCTGTTAAACTGGCAAATGGAGGTTTCAAAAAGTATTGAATAAAAGGGACTACTCAGACACTATTGGATGAGAACTGAACTGAGCTGGTTATAAAATCACTGGCACTGACTGTTTACTGTCATCCTCTTTTTAGAGCTGCTTTACAGAAGAATTGAATTTTGTTTACATTATTGAAACATTATTTTCCTGTTTAACACTGTCTCTAGATCCTACTTCCTGCTTTGCTATTGTTCGGACGATCTTGCTTATTGCTCTGCGCTTTGCTCCCTAGTTTTGTACTTTTCTCAGATCTCTCTAAGATTTTAATTTCAGCAGATCAGCACAGTGCTCAAACAACACATGTTTTTGGAAAAAGAAGACTCTTTGCCTCCCACTGCCAGCAGTTTACATTCCGGCGACAGAGAAACACAGCTGTCTACATTCAAACAGACGAGAGTAAATGCCTCTCGTGGAATCTACTTGCTGCATGAACTGCCAGACTTCTACAAAGGATTGCGGTTCTTGAAACAAAGTTACTTGCTGGACTTCCAAAACAGACGGAACATCACAGACCCCCTCAGCATACAGCCGGTGAGTCCTGTGAATCTCAACAGTTTATACAAAGTGTAGAGGAACAAGCCGAAACTGATTGATAGACTAATCGATGGCACAAACAGGGAGCGAGACCCAAAGGCACTCGAGACATCAGATTATCACGAGTATCTCGTATTGCTGCCGTAGCATCCTCTACCCCATATTCGGCTATGACAAGACTTGTAAACACTGGTATTCTACCACCCCCTATACATCTTGAGAACAGATTAATGAATGTGGGTGAGGAATCCGCAAATGTTACTAAACACGGATCGAATCGGCCAGCAGCTAACATTGCTACTAACAGGCGCTCAAGTTCGAGTAGACAGTGGCACTCAGCTCAGAGCGCAGCCGAGTCCAGGACTCTGATAATGGGCAACTCTATTATTAGAAACATCAGAAGCTGGACTAAAACTACATGCTGCTTTCCTCAAGAAGCCGTCTCTGATGTGAACAAGGAACTTCGGAACATTCTGATAAAGCACAAGACTGCAAATCGAGGCATCATCCATGTGGGGAAGAATTATATTCGGAAATACCAGTCAGAACTCCTTAAGAAGGATTTCAGTGAACTCTTTGAAACTCTTCAAAGACTTGAAGTTCAGTTGTTCATCAGTGGACCACTCCCAGCAAGGGGAACTAACATGTTTTCACAGTTGCTTGGGCTGAATACATGGCTACAAAGAACCTGCAGTTTTAAAAAGGAGTCAACTTTATCGACAACTTCAATATTTTCTGGGGCCACAGACAACTGTTTAAACTGGATGGCCTCCACCCAAACAAACTTGGTGCAAGGGTGCTAAAGGACAATATCTATTTCTCCCTCTGTTATCCTTCAGTGGAGTGTGCCAATCCACTCGGCCTCAATGGCACACACACACCTGGACAGAATATGAGTGACCACAGGACTTCATATCAGCTTTCGAGTCATCGTGTGGTTGACACATCCCACAAGGACACTGATAACACCACGCAGCCAAAACAACCGCTGCTCATGGACATCCCGGCTGAGCCCTGCCCACAGAGCTCATCACATGCAGACTGTGACATATTACAACAGCTTCAAGACTTAGCACACAAGGACGACTTTCTGGAAAACAGCCAGGGAAGCCAGGACAACATATCAGTCACCATAAACACAAGAGCCAGAGCCCATCTCACACATTATAGATACATTATCCCTCTCTCCAGCATCTCCACTTCTAAGCTTCTCACAGAAAATGGAGGAACTGGTGTATGCTGGGACCAAACTCTCCCACTCTTTCACTGCAAGCCCCCAGATATCAACTAAAAAACGGCAGGCCCCCCAACCACCAAAATCTGCAGGCCCAGCTCTCCCTCATCCTCCTGTGAGAGCTCTCCGACTGCTGCCACAACGCCAGGGCCCAAACCCTCCTCCATCTGGTGTAGGTGAACCAAAAACAACTGATAACAACTCTCAGTGATATGTGTCGGGTCCCCGCTATATTAGCAGCAACATTCACAAATGTTTACAGAACAAGTGGGAACCCAGTGTGCCTGTAGCCTCCTCTATTTCTGTTTTACCACGTGATAGAAAGTCTAAGGCCTTCTCAAGCAGTACGGCTGACCCATCTAATCTGCGGCCTATAATGCATCAATCTAAGATTGCTGTAGAGACAAAATGTAATTCCATCAAGTTAGCATTTTTAAACATTCGCTCACTAAAAAATAAATCATTTCTGATCAATGATTTAATAACCACAAACAACCTGGATTTTATGTTTCTAAATGAAACATGGCTAGAAGACAGCTGCAGTGCAACAGTCCTAACTGAAACAGCCCCTCCTAACTTTAATTGTATAAGTGTCTGCAGGACTGTAAGGAGACGTGGATGTGTAGCTGCTCTGTTTAAAGATGTTTATCAATGCAAGCAAGTGCCATTTGGTCAGTATTTGTCTTTTGAATACCTAAGTATTGTGCTGAAAGGAGCTCCACGCACTCTGTTTATCATTATTTGCAGGCCTCCAAAATATTCTCCAGCCTTTGTTGAAGAGCTCACATAACTATTATCAATGATTTCCTCAGAGTTTGTCTGTTTTGCTATTGCAGACATTAATATTCACATAGATAATGCAGAAATCAAAACTACAAAATAAATTATAACTGTTTTAAACACTTTTGACCTGAGTCAGCATGTGCATGTGTAGCAGAGACCAGCGGGTAAGTGCTGTGCAGGTTAAACCTCACTCCCCGACCTCAAGTGGTGCTCTAGCGACAGATGCTAGAGGCCGTGGCTTTTAGCCTCCTCGTTAGAGCGCCCGCCTCCCACGCTGGAGACTGTGGTTCGAATCCCGCTCGGAGCGGGGTGAGTAGGACCGCGACACATGGACCCACACACAATCGTGGACACACTCTAGATTTACTCATCAGTAGAGGCTATTTATGAAGGCAATATCTTTAACACCAAGCATTTCTGCAGACTCTGTTGATCTTCTCCTGGATTAATTTAACTCAAAAGTTAAGAATGTTATTGATGATATTGCTCCGATAAAGGTCAGCAAGAAGACTGGCAGACCAAAATCATGTTGGCGAAAATCAACAGCAGTTCAAAATATGAAAAGACAATGCAGAAAAGCTGAGCGGATGTGGCAGAAGACGAAACTCGAAATTCACTATAGCACAGGGTTCCTCAAATCTTACCCTGGAGGTCCAATCTGCTGCAGAGTTTAGCTCCAACTTCTGATCAAACTCACCTACCTGTGATTTTCTAATGAGCTTGAAGACTCTGATTAGCATACTCAGGTGTGTTTGATTAGGGTTAGAGCTAAACTCTGCAGGAATGGTCCAGATTTGAGGATCCCTGCTATAGCATCTATAAAGACAGCCTTCATGCTTTCAATGTGGAACTAGCCACAGCTAGACAGACCTTCTTCTCAAACCTTATAAACATTTACTTAAACAACACTCGCTCTCTCACTGTTTCTCTCTCACTGATTGGTCTGTTTTTGAAGCCGATGCCATCGATCTGGACAAGCTCACAGAGACTGTAACATCTTATATCAGTTTCTGTGAGGATATGTGCATTCCTAACAAGACTCATCTAATCTACAACAATGACAAACCATGATGAGCAATATCATCAGTTACTGACAGCTCCGTCAGGCCAAAGAAGATTCTTACAGAAAGGGGGATAAAGTCTTGTACAAACAGGCCAAATACACACTGGAAAAGGAGATCAGAGTGGCAAAGAGGAATTACTCTGACAAGCTAAGGAAAAAATTATCTTCCAGTGATCCTGCTTCAGTCTGGAAAGGTATGAAGGCTATCACCAGTTACAAGACACCATCCCCCAGCACTCTGGAGAATCAACAACTGGCAGATGACTTGAACGAGTTTTATTTTCGTTTTGAAAAATCACCCCACACCCGCCCTGAACACCTCTCCACACAACCATTAATACCTCCAGCAACCCTCCTCTTCCCCACACCTACAATTCAAATCAGTGAAGATGTGTGCCAGGTCTTCAGAAAGAACAAAAGAAGGAAAGCACCAGGCCCAGACGGTGTGTCACCAGCCAGTCTGAAATCCTGTTCTGACCAGCTGGCCCCCATCTTCACACAGATCTTCAACAGATCACTGGAGCTGTGTGAAGTCCCCTCATGCTTCAAACGCTCCACCATCATCCCCATACTGGACTTAATGACTACAGACCTGTGGCTATAACGTCTGTAGCCATGAAATCATTTGAAAGACTGGTTTTGGCTTATCTGAAGGACATCACTGGTCCCTTACTGGACCCCCTGCAGTTTGCCTACAGAGCAAACAGGTCTGTGAATGATGCAGTCAACATGGCACTTTCCTGAAGCATCTGGACAGACCAGGGACTTATATGAGGATCCTGTTTGTGGACTTCAGATCCACATTTAACACCATCATCACGGAAACCCTTCAGAATAAACTAACCCAGCTCTCCGTCCCCACTTCTGTCTGTCAGTGGATCAACAGCTTCCTGACAGACAGACAGCAGTTAGTAAAGCTTGGTAAATTCACATCCAGCACTCGTACCATCAGCACTGGAGCTCCTCAGGGCTGCGTACTCTCCCCACTGCTCTTCTCCCTCTACACCAACGACTGCACCTCTAAAGACCCCTCTGTCAAGCTCCTGGGCCCGTATTCATATAGTTTCTAAGAATCCTCTCAGAAAACTCTTAATTTAGCTTAAAAACTTTTACGTAGGAGTCTTAGCTTAAGAGCGATTCGGGACCGATCTGAGAGCAACTCTGAGTAAGGAAAAGACAAAAACTTTCATCTTAGTGAGGAGGCGGGGTTGACCCCATTGCTATGTATGACACAATCTTTTGAAGACTGTGATTGGTTGGTTGACAAGAAGGAAATAAAAGAGTGCTTTTAAGAGTAGGGTATATTATAAGCCTTCACTTTGAAATTACAGGTGGAATTTTTCCTCTCGCTCTTTCTCACACACACACACACACACATTATATATGTATATATTCTTTATTTTTTATTTACCATGCTGTCATACTTACAGAGCCGGCGCCAGGGCACCTCCATCGGGGGGCATTTAAATTTCGGGGGGGGGGGGGTCACAAATCACGTTTTGTGTGTGTGTGTGTGTGTCGGAGGGGTGGGGGGGGGCTGCAATCTGTGATCTCGTGCAGTTGCTGACGCTCGCTAAACCGTGCAAATCGCATTATGTGCGCTGTTTTATCGGTACTTTCGCTTTCAAAATCGATCACGTACAGCAAGGAGGGGAGAGGATGGAAAGTGGGGGGGCACAGTAACTCGTTTGGGCGCCTTGGCGCCGGCCCTGCATATTTACTGTCTTTTATAGGAAATGAACAGAGACATATAAGCCTAATAAGTGCTGTAACAGACCCAAATCATCACTGCTGCATAGTTGCATTTTTCCAGGTGCCAAATATTTTAATGTAGTGATTTCTGGCGCTATGGCAATTCTGTGCGGTGTCTGAGATGTTAGCATGTCTTTAAAAAGATCAGTCACAAACATGATCCCTGCACGAACTAATGTCTAGCGTCTTATTAACTCACTGTCATGCATTGTGTGCAACACATTTCTTCTCCCTCTTCATTTTCGTCCATTTCTCCGCTGTTAAAGAAACTCTTAAGCCCCTTAAAAGTCCTCGTCCATACTCCTAACAAGTTTGACCTTAAGACCTCTTTTAAGGGTTAAGATGCTTTCTGAATTACTTTTTTCTTTACTAGGATTTTTTCTTTAATTTTAAGAGTAAACGCCCACATTTCTAAGAATTTTCTTAGAATTTTGTCACTAGGAGCTACTTTTTGCATTAAAATTCTTCATGAATACGGGCCCTGAAGTTTGCAGACGACACCACACTGATCGGCCTCATTCAGGACGGTGACGAGTCTGCTTACAGACAGGAGGTTAAGGAGCTGGCTGTCTGGTGCAGTCTTAACAACCTGGAGCTCAACACGCTCAAAACTGTGGAGATGATCATGGACTTCAGGAGAAACCCCCCTGCTCTCCCCCCACTCACCATCATGAACAGCACTGTGACTGCAGTGGAGTCATTCAGATTCCTGGGCACCACCATCTCTCAGGACCTGAAGTGGGATATTCACATAGACTCCATTGTCAGAAAGGCCCAGCAGAGATTGTACTTTCTTCGCCAGCTGAGGAAGTTCAACCTGCCACAGGAGCTACTGAAACAGTTCTACTCCGCCATCATTGAATCCATCCTCTGCACTTCAAGAACTGTCTGGTTCAACTCAGCTACCAAATCTGACCTCAGAAGACTACGGAGGGTAGTCCGTACTGCTGAGCGAATCATTGGTACAACCCTCCCCACTCTCCAAGAGCTGTACTTATCCAGAGTGAGCAAAAGGGCTGGTAAAATCACTCTGGACCCCTCACATCCAGCACACTCCCTCTTTGAACTGTTACCGTCTGGTCGACGCTACAGAGCTCTGAGCACCAGAACGACCAGACACAGGAACAGTTTCTTCCCTCAGGCAATCCATCTCATGAACACTCAACAATAAACGTGGAACACACAACTATAATACATTATCCATTCACCACACTCACTTATTTTATTTTTATTTTCTCATTTCTAATTTGCATATACTTGACCTGTACATGCATAGTTGTCTATATTATATATATATTTTTTTCTGCTTTGTACATTGCCTATTTGGATATGAAAGTGAAAGTGAAGTGAAGTGAAAGTGAAGTGACATTCAGCCAAGTATGGTGACCCATACTCGGAATTCGTGCTCTGCATTTAACCCATCCAACGTGCACACACACAGCAGTGAACACACACACACCGTGAACACACACCCGGAGCAGTGGGCAGCCATTTATGCTGCGGCGCCCGGGGAGCAGTTGGGGGTTCGGTGCCTTGCTCAAGGGCACCTCAGTCGTGGTATTGAGGGTGGAGAGAGCGCTGGACATTCACTCCCCCCACCTACAATCCCTGCCGGCCGGGGACTCGAACCCGCAACCTTTGGATTACAAGTCCGACTCTCTAACCATTAGGCCACGACTTCCCACAAATTTGTATATTATTCTTTTATTATCTGTGTCCTTGCACTGTGGAGCTTCTGTCACAACAACAAATTCCTTGTATGTGTAAACATACTTGGCCAATAAAGCTCATTCTGATTCTGATTCTCTTTTTGCGACTGTTGAGAGACTGACAACCCCCCCCCCCCAAGTCAGATTCCCAGTGAAATGCTCTCCGATAGCAAATGTAATAAGTTTGCTTCCTTCTTTTCTGAGAAGATCAATAATATCAGAAAGGAGATTGGCACATCCTCAAGTTATGCAGAGGTCTCACAGATTTCTGTGCAATTTCAAAAAGAAGTGACTATGCCTGTTTTTGGAGCAATTGATAGCAAAATTTTGGAAGAAATAGTACAGCATCTTAAATCGTCAACCTGCTATCTTGACTCACTTCCCACATCATTTTTCAAAAGTGCGCACTTCTAAGAGATCATTTTTAAAAAGTTCACCACTTCTAAGAGATCAGCTTTCTAAATTAACTATTTAGAAAGCTGATCTCTTAGAAGTGGTGAATGCCTCACTTCTTTCCAGGACTTTTACAAACTCCCTTAAAACTGCAGTTGTTAAGCCCCTTCTGAAAAAGTGCAATCTTGATAACACCTTGTTGAGCAGCTATAGACCAATATCAAATCTTCCGTTCATAGGTAAGATTAGTGTTGTCAAAAGACTCGGTACTTCTGTACCAAGTCGGTACAAAAAAAATTAAAACGTCACGGTACCAGGTTTTTTTAAGTACTGGTGGTACGAGTACCCGGTCTACCCGGTTCTTGACACGTACGGCCCTATGATTTCCGCAATGCAGAAAACGCGGACGGAATCTCGGAATCAAGTTATAAAAACGGAATTTACAGTTTAGCACGTTTGGATGAATGAATCAAAAGTAGGTCATTACATTTAAATCAAATCGCGACATGGACTAAAATCTGTAAATATTAAGCCGCAAAAGTCGATTCAAATATGAATCCTGCATGTTTTAAGAGTCTCTGTGTGAATGAATGAATGGCAGAGATGTGCGTTTTTTTTTTTTTTTATACATACACTGAAGCGCACCTGACGCTCGCGGTGATTTCATCATCTACCGTCTCAATGAGGACATAAATACATAAACAACATCTCCAGAACTGCTCTGAGAGTCACTTCATGAGCATTTTACCATTTAAGTAAAACCAGCGTCATATCATATAGCTAGACACAGAAATTTAAATGTATTCACGACAACCCGTCAAAATAAAATTTATCTTAAAGACATTGTGCCAGAAATTTATTACTATTATTTAGTAGAATGTATGTGATACTATTACTACTGTTGACTGTTAATAAATCTTTATTTTTAAAGAAATAATCACACAATATTTCTTCCATATTTCAATCTTAATAGTAAATCCCCTTTATTTACCAAAAAAATTAAATGCGTTTAAATTTCATTAATTAAAAGACAAATTAAATTTGGGTGAAACTTGTTTACTGTTTTTCATACTTATATTACTTGTAGAAAAACTTGAAATTTTAAATAAGTATAAAGAATGGCTTTGATTCTTGTACATTTTATTTTTGTTTGACTTTATAAATAAAAATAGTGTGTTTTTTTAATTAGCATGTTTTTGTGTTTTGCTTTGGTACCGAGAACCGTGGATTTTCACTGGTATCGGTACCGAATACTGAAATTTTGGTACCGTGACAACACTAGTTAAGATTATTGAAAAGGTAGTTTTTAATCAGCTGAACAACTACTTAAACTCAAATGGATACTTGGACAATTTTCAGTCTGGTTTCCGAGCGCATCAAAGCACAGAGACTG
The DNA here is from genome assembly GCF_936440315.1 of Barbus barbus. Lineage (NCBI taxonomy): Eukaryota > Metazoa > Chordata > Actinopteri > Cypriniformes > Cyprinidae > Barbus > Barbus barbus. The sequence goes on from NC_136722.1 coordinate 7,598,158, forward strand.
CAATCATTAAGATAATAAATGATATTCGCTTTAATTCTGATTCCGGCAAAATATCAGTGCTGGTACTATTAGATCTTAGTGCTGCGTTTGACACTGTCGATCATAACATACTTCTAGAGAGACTAGAAAACTGGGCCGGGCTTTCTGGGATGGCACTCAAATGGTTCAGCTCATACTTAGAAGGGAGAGGTTATTATGTGAGTATAGGAGAGCATAAATCTAAGTGGACGGCCATGACTTGCGGAGTCCCACAAGGCTCAATTCTTGCACCGCTATTGTTTAGCTTGTATATGCTTCCACTAAGTTAGATAATGAGAAATAACCAAATTGCCTCTCACAGCTATGCTGATGATACCCAGATTTACCTAGCCTTATCTCCAAATGACTATAGCCCCATTGACTCCCTCTGCCAATGACATTGATGAAATGAACAGTTGGATGTGCCAAAACCTTCTTCAGTTAAACAAGGAGTAAACTGAAGTCATTGCATTTGGAATGCATACCTTGCCTCTAGGGGTCAAACAACTAAAAATCAAGTAAAAAATCTTGGGGTGATTCTGGAGACAGATCTTTGTTTTAGTTGTCATGTTAAAGCAGTAACTAAATCATCATACTATCACCTCAAAAACATTGCAAGAATTAGATGCTTTGTTTCCAGTCAAGACTTGGAGAAACTTGTTCATGCCTTTATCACCAGCAGGGTGGATTATTGTAATAGTCTTCTCACCGGCCTTCCCAAGAAGACCATTAGACAGCTGCAGCTCATCCAGAATGCTGCTGCCAGGATTCTTCTAGAACCAGAAAATCTGAGCATATCACACCAGTCCTCAGGTCCTTACATTGGCTTCCAGTTACATTTAGGATTGATTTTTAAGTACTTTTACTCGTTTATAAGTCACTCAATGGCCTAGGACCTAAATATATTGCTGATATGCTCACTGAATATAAATCTAACAGACCACTCAGATCATTAGGATCGAGTCAGTTAGAAATAGCAAGGGTTCACACAAAACAAGGGGAGTCCGCTTTTAGCTATTATGCCGCCCACAGTTGGCACTAGCTTCCAGAAGAGATCAGATGTGCTAAAACATTAGCCACATTTAAATCCAGACTCAAAACTCATCTGTTTAGCTGGCCATTTGTTGAATTAGCACTGTGCTATGTCCGAACTGACTGCACTGTATTTTATGTATAATAATTCTCTTAACTGTTTTAAATTCATTTTAAATCTATTTCTATATCATTTTAAAATCCCTTGTTTTTATTATTATTTTTAATTCTTTGTTTTTATTGCTGTGATTATTATTTTTAATGACTATTTCACTTTCTTTTACGTAAAGCACTTTGAATTACCACTGTGTATGAAATGTACTATAAATAAACTTGTCTTGCCTTACTGTAAAACTGATTTGGCACAATCTGTTCTGTATAAAGCATTATATAAATAAAGGTGACTTGACTGTTGCAAATTAAATTAGATTATAATAGTGAGATTGTTTAATACAATGTTTAATTAATTGTTTTCCAATAATAATAACCACAGAAAGGTTATATAGCAATTTATTGGGCTGTTCAGCTTTAAGAATGTTGCCCATAATGCTGTGCGAAACTGAGCTAGAAGGATGAGAAAGTGAACTATTCAATAAGTATGCGCTGTTGAATTCATCCCTGTATAATCCTGTGAAACTTGAGTAAATAATTTATTTTTATAATAACAATGTAATTGTTTTTAATAATAATAAGTCAGTGGTCATTATTGCTTGCTAAGCAATGAAAATATGACAAGCTTTTGGTGCCAAAACCTGGGAAATGAGCAAACAACATCCGAAATGGTGTAGCGCCTTGAAAAGCGCCTTGTGTTTGGGTTCCACAACACAACTTTTGCAAGACGTTGAAATGGAGGTAGACAAAGAAGGTCTGGTCATTGACCGATTATATGAACTTTTAGCCCTGTTATCTGCAAAAGATGAAACGTGGCTGGAGTTGGATATCAGAATAGAAGAAGGGGCAGACGCTGATGATTTGGAAAATGAAATCGCTGATGTTGAGTAGTATAAAGACCAAGTCATCACTGTGAAAGCATGTGAGCACAGAGTGATACAGAGAAGCCAGAAAAGCAGCACAGAGCCCTAACTACACAGACAAACAGTTAAGATACTCAAGTTACTCAACAAATTTAATTTAATTTCATTCCTATTGGTCAGTGAGCTCAGCTTAGCCTGACAAGTTTGCCTGACCTGAACCAGGTTAGCTTTCCAGCATAAGAAGTTACAGTGACTGAGGTTGATCTTTGTTAAATTTGCTTTATGGAAGCAAATAATTTGACAGTGAGTCAGACTAACTGAAATAAGTCTGGCCTATTTTGTAAACTTGTTTTATGAAACAGGCCTCGAGGCGTTAGTTAATTTATGATTTGCTGTCTGTCTGAACCAAAGAAATATATTTTTTTTCATTGCATCATATTGCATCGAATCGCATTGTGTTGAATTGAATCGAATCGAAATCGAATCGCACTGCATCGTAATAGGGGTGAATCGTATCACATTGCATCGCATCGCTAGCTGCTTCACATGCATCTTAAATGTATCGTATCGTTGGCTATGCATCGAGATGCGTATCACATCGGCCTCAGTTATGGAGATGCACATCCCTGCTACAGAGACATCATAGCCAGCGGCAAATGTCAGAAAGACTAGCTAAAGGCCCGTACACACCGAGACGAATATCGGCGCGTGTTATTCGCCAGCGCTTTTCAAAACGTTTTTTTGTGTTCACACCCAAGCGATTTTCGCTGACGATGAGCCGAGTGAACATGCAAATTCATTCCCTGTCATTAGATGGCACTTAATGTAAAACAGAAATACCCCGGTACACAAGGTGGCGCTGCGCAACTTTACGCTTCTGACACTCGCTTGTCACTCAGAAGAAGAGAGCAAGTATTTATGCGCTTGTCAAAATCATACAAAGAAAACATGGATATTTCAAGCACCAGTAGCTACAGCAGCTCCAGCGATGAAGAAATTATTGTTCTGTTGAATGAGGCAGTGTAGACGCTACTTGGTGTATATCTTCTTCGTCGTTACGTATGTGTGCTCGGCAAGACCGTTTTGTGTTTGAGCGCCTCCAAGTTGTGTTTTACTGTAACTTCAGCAGCTCTTGGTGTATATCTTCTTCGTCGTTACGTATGTGTGCTCGGCAAGACCGTTTTGTGTTTGAGCGCCTCCAAGTTGTGTTTTACTGTAACTTCAGCAGCTCCAGACACGTGAGCAAAAGCGCCAATCTCATTGGTCGGATAGTTTTTGACTCGGCGCGTCAAACCAAAAAAAACGAACCCGAGGCGTTTTTTTAAAAATGACGCTTTTACGCTTGGCGTTTTTCGCATCGGTGTGCACACTCACATTGGCTCCCTTCATTTAGTCACGAGGCGTTAAACGTCGGCGAATATCGCGCGAGAAATTCGTCCCGGTGTGAACAGGCCTTTAGGCTGCTCTAGGCGGATACATGAGCACTGAGCGCCCGGTGATCACTTGGAGCTCTGAAATCGGCAAAGCAAATTTTCAAATAGGCGCTATCTTTATAAATAAACCGCAGATTTGAGTTTTAAACAATTACATTCTCGCCTGAAAAACTACATTTCATGACACAATAACAGTATTATTTTGAAAATTAAGCGGGTTTTTGGGCAATGACGTCCACAAGAAAAGAAAAGAATGCATATACAGAATGAGGAGTTACGTCACATTCTCTTCACTCCGCGTTGCATTTCGGGAAGGCACTGCCATATTAGCAGGATACCCTGTCCGTTTCCATGGTTACTTCTCATTCTTTATATGGATAACTGCTTATCTTTAGTTTTGTTTTTGCCTTTAAGTTAAACAATTATTCATTCTTCATTGTATCGTTTGCAGGGAACAGAAGCTAATTTATCGCAGTGCATGATAATTCGATTTTTTTTCCTCTTAGGTTTTGTAGAATTTCATTTACTGTGTTGATCTGATTACCGTGAAAACATTGTCACCCGCTGGACGCTCGTTGCTGTTTCAGCCGTCATATTAAATTATCCAAATAAAAGTGTGTTCAACAAGCTGACAGAAGTCAATCTATTTCTTTGTTGGAAACTTTTAAATGACAAAGTATAATTGTTGTCATTATAAATATAAATTTTTCCATGGCCACGGAAGAGAATCAGAGATTGTGGGTCACATTCAGAGTGTCACAAACTCGCTGTATTTTTATATTTATGTCAACAAATGACAAGCAAAATCTAATCCCTAGGAGCAGTTTTATATCATTTTAAAATGCTGGTTAAACGTACGTGATGCTAAAAGACATGCAGTTGAGCCATAATATTAACGTGACATGTTTAAACAAAGCGTTTTCCTCTGTTTAGAAAACCGTGAAGTAGAAAGCGCTTATGGATTAAGACAGTGATATTTAAATGTTCATGTTTTGGGTTGATAGTTAGTTGAATAATAAGAGTTCTGTTAATAGAAATGACATACCGTGAGCCTCAAACACCAGTGTTTCCTCCTTCTTATGTAAATCTCATGAATAAAAAAGACCACTGAAAAATAGGCGAATCGGAACATAACACCGACTGTGATGTAACAGTAGGGATCACTAATAGTTACGCCCCCAACATTTTCATATACCCGCCCATGTTCTAGGCCAACAATCAGAATTTCTGCAGGTATTGTGAAGAAACAAGCGAGGGCAACAGAGAAAATGGCAGATCATGGAAATAAATGTTATGTTCCAGGCTGTGCAGGGGATGTGAAGCGCAGGGATGGGTTGGTGTCTGTACTCAGAAAGGTACGGAATTCAAATAATGCGTTCTAATAAAATAACGCGAGCCACTAAAGGGACATAGTTAGCTCCTTGCCTGTGCTAGCCTGTTACATTGCAGTACATACGATTTCACTTACCACATAAACAGAGTAAGGAGAGATGACTGAGGATGATGGCGAATGATTTACAGATCCTGAGCACCACTGACAAGAATCTGATCTTGTAAAATGTGTGGTAAATACTGCCGCTCCATAGTACAAACAGAGTTCATGCGATCGCTAATCTCGAAAGTAAAAGTAAAAATCGATCGTGCATTTGAAAGTAGTTTCAGTGCCCCGCATATTAATAGCGGCTCCCTGATGCCCGCATTTTATAATTACCCGACGATATAACTGCGAGAGAAAGTATTGAAATAGATATTTTCCTCCCTGCGTTTCCTTCCTGCTGTTTGAGCTAGTGAAATGAGCCGCACTGTGAAACAGCCAATGAGAGCAGAGCTCAACATTGAGCAGCATTGTGAAACAGCCAATCAGAGCAGAGCTCAACATTATTACTCATGACCCTTCCAAATAAGCCAATAAAAGACAGTTTCGTTCTAGGGATAAATCCTAGGGTTGTAAATGCACATGTAAAACCGTTTCTGGAGAATTGTTGCCCTTACCTAAGCCACATACCTTCTATGTAGATATCAGAGAACAATTTAAAATATTGTATCAATGCATTCTATGGCAGTGACTAACAGATTTACTATTCGGCGTCTTCTAAGCGACCTGCTTCCTTTGGTGTTTTTAGACAGAAAAAAGGTGAAAAAACATACTGTTTTATCCAGTTTTCTCTCAGAATGATGATATGAGTTACCATTACAATTCTCAATGCAGCATGAATGACATACAATGCTGACATTTTTCACAATCACAACAAAAAAATCAAATACTGCCCTAAACTCAATAAAGGAAGGGCAGCTCATCCTGCAAGTATGGCAGATAAACAAAGCAGTTTACCAGTACTCAACGCGGCGTTACGTCACATTCTCATTCTCTATTGAGAAACGGCTATTGTGTGTGTGAAAATATAAAATTATAATATACACTTATATGTCTTTGTGTTTGCGCACTCTGATGTAAATAAGCCCAACACTCATAGACAGCAGAGCAAAACGAGTGAAGGAGAAGCTTCATCCCCTTGTATCACGCAAAAGTGACGATTCTAGTCAACCAATCAATGTTCTGCAGTGAGTTTAGCTCCACCCTTTTGGTACCCTTTATTGTGCAAGGTACCCCAATGGAAGGGCACCAAAAAAGTGGTATGGTGCGGTTTGCTATTTTGGTACCATTCACAAATTCTGACATAATTGCGTACCGTACCATACTGGACTGAACCGTACCTCTCGGTGGAAACGAGCCATTAGTGTTTGATAACTTCAGTTTCAATTTCTGTATATTTCGGCTGAAGGGCACTGTGAAGATCGTTTTCAGTTAACTTAAATGATAAGTTATTTCTTTAAAGTCTAATAAATGTTCAAATTGATAGCTCTCAATTATACTGTAATATTGAATGGCTATAGTCAATGGTTAAAAGGCACCTATTATGCCCCTTTTTTACAAGATGTGATATTGGTCTTGGGTGTCCCCAGTATGTGTCTGTAAAGTTTCAACCCAAAATACCCAACATATTATGTATTATAACAGCTGGAAAATTACATTTTTGGGGTGTGTCTAAAAGAAGAGTTTTGGAGTGTATCGCTTTAAATGCAAATGAGCTGCCCACCGTCTCCAGAAGAGGGTGTGCGTATACGTCTCTCTGCATTGCATATCTACAGCATTAAACAACCGGTAGAAGAAACATAACTGAGAGCGAGAGAACCAGTGTTTAGCCGTACATATGGGAAGCCAAATGCACTGAAAGTAGGATGAAACAGCGCAATGTTACAGAGCTCGCTCTGCGCTGACCTGTCATTGGCGCGGATCAATTGACCGAGGCACGCTACCGAAATAATCTTGCACTACGAACTGCGCAAACTAATGTTTAAACTTTAATCTTGCACTAAACAAACCGCGCTGATCAGTTAAAAAATACTTAATTTACGCACACAAATACGGTTAAAACGCTAAGCATTATAACTACAACGACATTCGACAAAGGAGTCTGGATTGATACACATATTTAGGTAGATTTTGAGGCGCATTACCTTGAAAAATGAAAGTAATCCACTGCGTCCTCAGCAGCTCAGATGTTGGGAGAAAATGAAGACTCTTATGTTCAGTCTTACATCCAAACACAGAGCATCGGGATTGCTGGCTAGACATTGTTGACGTTACAGCTGCTCGAGCGTGGAGAAAATGGCGGACAACGTACAACCGCTGAGGACAGAAACTATAGCAATGCAGAGCTGTCAATTAACCCCCATGGCCCAGCCCCATCCAGTGTGACGTCACACTGCATTAGAATCACAACGGCAGGCCTAGTGAGACCGACTTGGTTTAAAGGGGATTAAAAAATGAGGTGTGGGTGGATTTTTATCATTGTAGGGTGGTTGTGTTCACACACTGCAAACACACTTTTATGTCCAAACACCATGTAAGAAGTGGATTTTGCATAATATGTGCCCTAAAATATTAGGGGGGAAAACTTTTTTTATAGAGACATCAGTAGTATTGGTATCAGTGATACTGGTCGTCAGTCATAAAAAAAAAAGATGCTATTAAACAAATATAAAAAATATAATAAAAATAAAAATATACTGTTTTTATGTTGTTTGTACATTCATTTGAAGATTTAATGTGAAATTATTGCAATACAAAAGTATATTTAAAAACTTTAATGTTAGGTGGGATTAATCGCGATTAATTTCAGAAAAAAAGGGCAATTAATTAGTTGTTTTTTTAATCAATTGATAGCACATTGTATAAATAATATTTATATAATTTTGTGAACTGTAAACACAAAATTAACTGTAAAATTAATTATTTTCCAGGAAAAGTGTGAATGTGAATGAAAGTGAAATTAGTGTACTTTTTAAATTGAATATAAGTAAAGCTGACTTCTAATCTTTATTGGACATGCCATTGCCTCTGAGCCAGAACCTAATATGACATACAGAGGGTAAAATAAGTACCTGAACACATCACCATTTTTCTCAATAAATATATTTCTAAAGGTGTTATTGACATGAAATGTTTACCAGATGCCGATAACAACCCAACTATTCCATACATACAAAGAAAACAAAACAAATAAGTTCAGAAATTAATTTATGTGTAATAAAAAGAAATGACAGGGAAAAAGTATTCACTACTGAAATTTATTTAATACTTCATACAAAAGCCTTTGTTGGTCATGACAGCTTCAAGAGGCCTCCTGTATGGAGAAGCCGGGTGTGCCTCACACATCCTGAAAAGTGAAGCTGCGGGCTCTTTGATCGCCCCCTGGTGGCTGGCTGCAGTACAGGTCATAAACCCTGACCTCTCCATATAAACTAATGGGACTTGAGTCAAAATCAAAAAATAAATTACACTTCCAATACAATTTTCCGAAATATGGTTTTGGTCTTTTAAGGTAGTTATCACGCTGATACATGTTCAATTGTTCGTTTTTGTGATAAGTTTATTTTAGCTAGTAATTTGATGCTATAAAATGGGCGTGTCTATATGGTTGATTGGGTCTGTGGGAGTTTGGGCGGGAGTTTGATCCCGCGGCTCCACCTCACGACACTACTGCACAGACTCTGGTTCCAAATGATGTCATGATGATTCTCTCGTCCATCTTTTTTTACAGTCTAAGGGAGAAACTAGCCGCATGCATTGTTCAGGTGTGATTTTGGCCCATTCTTCCACAGAAACAGTCTTCAAATCTTGAAGGTTCTGTGGGCCTCTTCTATGAACTCTGATCTTCAGTTCTTATTTTCTATTGCATTCAAGTCAGGTGAGTGGCTGGGCCATTCTAGCAGCATTAAGGCCTAAGTTTACTTCGCTTTTTACGCATACACTAGGGACAGCTTACAGTGCACGTGACGTGAATTGCGTCATCAGAACAGTAGCACTCGATTTTTGTAACCGCGAGTACTTTGTACGCTCAGGTCGCACATGCGCACTGAAGTTATTTTGCAGTAATAATGTTTTCAACACTGCATAAAACTGTCCCGGGCCGTTGTTTCACAGTAGAAAACGAAACTAAAGAGATGGACAACCCCAACAAAATTGTGGAGACTGCAACGACAGATGCTTACATTGACGAGTGCTTGTGAGCCAGAGGGTATGAGACAGCGCAGCTTTGGTTTAAAAGAGTTAAAAAATATTTGTTATCAGTCATGACTTAAGGGGGAAAAATAAAGCAATTGAGAGTTTCCTTGGCTGTGTTAGGGATCATTGGCCGTTTCTCAATATGCATTCTTCAGTAATCTTGCGTCCTTGTGTTCTACGTCATCATCAACCATCGAAGTTCAGTTCCAATACTCAAGAACGCAAGTACAGAGGACGCATGCAAGTGCCTGGATGTGTTCTTGAAATTGAGGATGCATCGAGTGCAGACTTGAGAGAATCGAGCCATTAGAAATCCCAGAAGACGCTGTGGGCGGACGGTGTACGGAAGCCTGAAAGCTTTAAACTCGCTCTCGCAAATACTGGACGGCTCCTGAAATTAAAAATGTATAATTTTGCTTTGCTTAATTTTAATAAAGTTTTAAGACCCGGAGAAAGTCTGTAGTATTTTTATTGGCATATATAAATTAGGTAACACTTTATTTCGAGTGCACTTTACACATTCTACTAACAGTAAGTAACTTTCCAACTACATGTTAACTAGCAGTCATTAGAGTATTAGTAGACTGCTTAATATCTTCTAACACTTTATTTGGATGGGTCCACAACATACAACATACTGACTATGAGAAACTTTGCAAGTATATGTCAGCTTATTCTACTAACCCTAAACCTAACCTAACAATCTACTCTGAGAGGTAGTAGACATGTAGTTGCAAATTAATGAGAATTAGTTGACAGGTTGTTGACGTAGTTACAAAGTTACTTATAGTTAGTAGAATGTCTAAAGTGGACTATCAAAATACCAAAAATTAATCTTAACATAGTCTTAGTTAAACATATAACGATAAAATAAAACGATATACAATTATAAGAAAATAATAGGCTATCTATAATAGTATATGTTTTAATAAGTTATGACATTTGTTTGTAATGTTATGTTATATTTATTGTTCATTGGCTGCTGCTTATGTTGAAATTATGCGGTCAGTTAAGCAAGAACGCATCTCAATTCTCACAAAGATGCGTTCTGTTCTCACATCCTTCCAAGTTTGTTCTTCCAAGGAAGCTTGGCAAGACCGGTCTCCACAAAAACACAAGTCCATTCTCTGCATTCTTGGAATTGAGAAACAGCCAGTTTCAGTCTTGCTGAAATGTCCACCCTTCTTTCATCTTCATCACCCTGGTAGGTGTTGGGACTGAACCAGCTAATATTAATTTCCACTGACAAGGGGCAGGATTGCTTTCTAATTACTGATAGATTTCAGCTGGTGTCTTGGCTTTCCATGCCTTTTTGCACCTCCCTTTCTTTGTGTGTTCAGTACTTTTTCCCTGTGTCATTCCATTTTATTATACATAACTTAATTTGAACTGATTTGTTTTGTTTTCTTTATATGTATGGATTACTTGGGTTGTTACCAACATCTGGTGAAAATATCATGTCAACAGCACCTTTAGAAATATAAATACTGACAAAAATAGTGACGTGTACAATATTTATTTTACCCGCTGTACTGATACAATGCAGTACAGTACAAAGTTCTTTAGTTATCTAAGTGCTATTAATAAAGGTAATACAAGTGCTATTGTGACACAATAGAGATTCTAACCAAACTGATTATGGACTATTTCACAAGATCTGAATCCGAGTAACCTTTTTGCACAAAGTTCAAGACTGCTACCTTGCACAATCCTGAGTGGTCTTATTAAACTGTTTGTGCCAGATCATTTATAATATATATTGTAAATACTTAATTATAAATATATTTAAAATATTTTTCATATATAGTATTTTATCATACTCATTACGTGCATACAGGGTTAGGTTTACAATTAGGTTAATCTGTGCTTCTAGGTCTCTTCACTTTAGGGCTGTCGCGATTCATCGATTTTAGACGACTAGTCGATTTTTTAAAATCATCAACTTTTTTGCTCGCTTGACTAACTGGCAAAATACTGGAAGTGGCGCATTTCACAGACGAGAATCAATAAAACACATTATTAGACTATTTTCCAAGGCTGCATGATATATTAAATAATTAAGCATAATTGTGAATTCACAAACGCTATGATTTAATTAAATAATTACATGCGATGCAGTTATAACACAGAGCTTTAATTATTTACATGCGTGTAGGTTAAGTATGTGCGTCTCACAGCAGCTCCGTTCACATTAGTTCCGCAGAAACGTATCATTTACATGTGTGGAGCGTCTCAAACTCCATCTCTGCATGTTGTTGTGAGTTTGGGTTTATTATAGCGTTCATCTGGGAACACAACGTGCGCCATTTCATCAGATTTGTAAGGTAAATCATTGTATAATTTAAACCTTTGAAGCAAAAACAGAATGCTCTGATTTTAGCTTTGGAGTATGTCAAGTATGTCACGATTTACACTTTCGTGGATGTCAAACTTTCTACCAACTTTGGTAACCATCTGACTGTCCCCCTTTTTAAAGGTAATCATTGCCCCTCCATGTGTTGCCCTTGCTACTAAGAAAATGTCATGTGGGTACGAAGGCTGTGCTCTGTGATATGAGCACAGAGGACAGCTCCCTTAGCTGTGCTCTGTGATGTCGTCCAGTGTCGTCTTCATTGTGCCATTCCGCTGCACTTTGTTCCATCGGCTAGTTCCACCGAATGAGTCTCAGGTTGAAAAGACCTGTCAAAGGTTTTGAACTTTCTGATGTCGTTCACGATGTGAGATGCCGCTCCGGCGTCCATGATGCCTTTCTTCTTTACGTTGTCTGGCGGTCTTTCATACTCTGAGTGTTCGGCTTTGAAGAAGTGGTCTTGCTTTAGCTTTAGAGTATGCAGATAGCCTAGGAATCTTGTTTCCCAAAGATCATATTTATCTTCCGGTCCATCAAACAAAAGCTGCGGTACCTGGAATCCTGCTGCTCTACTCGCCATTTTGTGGAGCCGCCGTCTTTTTGCTTCCTTTTAGCTTTACTGAATAATGCGTAATACGTCGCGTATAACTTGCTCAAAAACGCTTGCTTGCTTCCGTGACTGGGCACATAACCTGTTGAGCTCGAGTGCGCAGTTCACCATCACTCGATTACGAAAACAAAAGCAGAACGTTGCTCATGGTCTATTCACCTCTTCGACATGCTCTTTTATTAAGCATAAACTTTTCACAACAAATCCGCATCAGCTCTAGTAAAACATAGAGACGTAAAACACGTAACAACATGTCATCACTCCTTTACCATAATACCTTCAAATAAAACAATAGGTAATTTGTCTGATACCGTAATGCAATGTATAAGAGTGCAAAACTTAACAATAATACAAAATTGTTAACAATAATACTTAACAATAATACAAAACAATAATACAAAAAAACTGCTCATGCTACATGTGTGTAGCATCTTTGCTTGTATCAGGATTAAAATGAAGTGGTTGCCTCGGATTTCAAATGGCAACAGATTTTTATTTTTTTATTTTTTTATGTTTAGTAGTAGCAACTGCCAATTTCTGCAAATACTGTTTTATGGCCAGGAAAATATCTTTATGGCTGGTATTTTTTCTCCAGTCAACGGTCAGTGGCAGGTGTGACAAAATGTTACTTTTATGTCCTGCTTGCAAGTGTAAAAATTAGGACAAAAGTGTTGTAATTTTCCTTATGTAAAGTAAACTAATACACCAATGAAATACTAATTTTCATTTATTTTACAGTGCAGTTGTTTTACAATATATGGCTATTATAATTATATGATTAATAATAATATAAAATTATTATTATTGTAACGTAATTGTTTGACTTCCTACAACACTAGAGTGAAATGTAATTTAGACTGAGACACTACACTCACCTAAAGGATTATTAGGAACACCATACTAATACTGTGTTTGACCCCCTTTCGCCTTCAGAACTGCCTTAATTCTACATGGCATTGATTCAACAAGGTGCTGAAAGCATTCTTTAGAAATGTTGGCCCATATTGATAGGATCTTGCAGTTGATGGAGATTTGTGGGATGCACATCCAGGGCACGAAGCTCCCGTTCCACCACATCCCAAAGATGCTCTATTGGGTTGAGATCTGGTGACTGTGGGGGCCATTTTAGTACAGTGAACTCATTGTCATGTTCAAGAAACCAATTTGAAATGATTCGAGCTTTGTGACATGGTGCATTATCCTGCTGGAAGTAGCCATCAGAGGATGGGTACATGGTGGTCATAAAGGGATGGACATGGTCAGAAACAATGCTCAGGTAGGCCGTGGCATTTAAACGATGCCCAATTGGCACTAAGGGGCCTAAAGTGTGCCACGAAAACATCCCCCACACCATTACACCAACACCACCAGCCTGCACAGTGGTAACAAGGCATGATGGATCCATGCTCTCATTCTGTTTACGCCAAATTCTGACTCTACCATCTGAATGTCTCAACAGAAATCGAGACTGATCAGACCAGGCAACATTTTTCCAGTCTTCAACCGTCCAATTTTGGTGAGCTCGTGCAAATTGTAGCCTCTTTTTCCTATTTGTAGTGGAGATGAGTGGTACCCGGTGGGGTCTTCTGCTGTTGTAGCCCATCCTCCTCAAGGTTGTGCGTGTTGTGGCTTCACAAATGCTTTGCTGCATACCTCGGTTGTAACGAGTGGTTATTTAAGTCAAAGTTGCTCTTCTATCAGCTTGAATCAGTCGGCCCATTCTCCTCTGACCTCTAGCATCAACAAGGCATTTTCGCCCACAGGACTGCCACATACTGGATGTTTTTCCCTTTTCACACCATTCTTTGTAAACCCTAGAAATGGTTGTGCGTGTAAATCCCAGTAACTGAGCAGATTGTGAAATACTCAGACCGGCCCGTCTGGCACCAACAATCATGCCACGCTCAAAATTGCTTAAATCACCTTTCTTTCACATTCTGACATTCAGTTTGGAGTTCAGGAGATTGTCTTGACCAGGACCACACCCCTAAATGCATTGAAGCAACTGCCATGTGATTGGTTGATTAGATAATTGCATTAATGAGAAATTGAACAGGTGTTCCTAATAATCCTTTAGGTGAGTGTATATCACTACTAAAAAGAGGGTTGAGTCCCCTTTCAATATCAGGTACAATCAGTGGCGTAACATTGCTTTGAAAAGTGGTGGGGACACCGCACAGCTCGTTTTGCTATTTGTTTATTTAATAACCGAATTTACTTGGGGACTGAGTTCAGAGTTGGAAATGCACTTAATTTTCACTTCGATGTACACATGCATCACATTCACAAATATGTCTATAAACATCCAAATAAGCAAAACGTAACATTCACAATGTTGTTACATTTTGCTTATCACAACACATCCAGGGTAGCTAATATCAATCAAAATACGCAAGATAAATATGGTGAACTTACCATTTCATGGTCAGCTCAGCTGCAGCGTATTCATTAATTGCACAATTGTGTGTGTGTGTGTGTATTACGATTCATTCTACTTTGAATTACTTGCATATTTTCTCTTAATACCAGCCGGACAACTTGCTAAAAGCAGGTGTGATCGATGCACGCGCTGAACATGGAAGAATCAACATTACGTCAAGAGTCAAGACAAGCCCACAAAATGTTTCCTCATCCAATCAAATAATTTAACCAATCCTGAACTACGCAAAACCTTGTGCAAAACATGAATGAGAGTTAATTTGTGTTTAAAATGGTTAAACTACCTTTATTAATTAAATAATTAAATAAATGAAATTGTTTTGACAAATCTTTTTTTTTATGACGTTTTTATAAAAGCTCTATTTTTTCCTCCCCCACCCCACATGTAAAGGCTAGTTAACGGTAAATGTTGCTACCTATAGCATAAATGTTAAAACATCAACAAAATGTCCAAAAGAAAGTGTGGAAGTGATATAAGAAGCTTTTTAGTGAAGCATCCACGCACAGTAAGTTACTTTGCTTAACACGAAAACACATTATATTTAACTTACGTGAATATAGACATACTGTCGCTAATCATGTTTTTTGGCGGCCACTGGAGCGTGCTGTGATTTAATACAAAACTGAATTAAAGGACTATGAACTAAAGTCATAACATAGAATTGTCTGTTCCCTAAAAGTGCTTTAACTATTATTCAGCCTTCAATGATGGACAAATGCCAATATTGCTTATGATTGCAAATGTAAACATTTAGATCCTGGGTTGAACTAGTAATTTTTTTCCCCAGAATCAGACAAATGTGCTTACTGACAAAGAACAAGAACAGGGAGCAGAAAATGTAGAGGTAAGAGTAAGACTAAAATACAGTATTAACATTGTAGACTACAAATAAATTTTAAAAGAGGTACAGGATCTGTAGTCTAATTATAGGGAAAGGAAACTACATATCCCATGACGCATATCGCGTATCTCGCGATAGTTTCACAACGAGACTTAATATTCATCTTTGAGGACGTTGAAAAGCTTCTGACCGGCGGAAAAATTTGTTAAATGAATGAATTAGATTATGAAGAGTGACGATTTGTAGATGGTGCTTTTCCTTTAATACATACCTTACGCAATCTATTTTTCAGTTACTTTTTAAAAGTGGTGGGGACAATATCGAGCCTGGTAAAAAGTGGTGGGGACATGTCCCACCCGTCCCACCCGTAAATTACGCCTATGGGTACAATTCAATTCACCAACTCTTTTCTTTGCTCAATTTGCATGGTGAACCTGGGTCTTAGATCTTAATTTTGAACTCCCAAAGTGCACCAGATAGATGAATTTTACTTTAAAATGTAAAAAAAATATTTCTCGGACCCCCCTAGATTATTACTAAGGTCCACCCACCACAGTTTCACAAAATCCTGTGGGAAAAACTGAGACATACATAACTACCCTTTGCAGGTTCCTCTGATAGAATTTATATTACTAATACTGCTGTTTTGTGACATGTTCTATGAATATAATAAAATTAGTATATAATAAATATTGATTCTGCAGATGCTAAGAGCAGACTGTATGTTTTTAACTGAATTAAAGCACACATGAGATAACTGCATGGCACTAAACTACATGGCACTATTTGCAAAGGCACAATTAATAACATCAGCATAGAAAAGTGATAAAAAGCACAAACCTCTTTCTCCAAATAGGCTGTCCACTATAGAATTCAACAGCCTGTCAATCTTTTCAAGGTGGTTCTAAAACACAAGAAAAGAGCAGAAAAACAAAACTGAGTTTTCACTTGAAGATGTATGGAGACCGCAGGCTTTGACTGTGTTTGCTCAGGTCTTAGTAACCTTCCGTTCCCCCCTGATGTATGTGCCTGACATAGTAACACAAACACAATCAAATTACAAACTATGCTTGCTTCAAGAAAAATGATACGTTGTGAATGCAGAGAGCTCAATAAACATTACACAACCACAAGTCACCTGCTCTGATCATTGTACAATGGCACTAGATTTTACATACGTGCATGAGTTATGCATATAGCCTTTACAGATCAAGTCAGGTGAACCAATCAAATTTTGTAAATTTGATAATGGAAAGCTTGTTTTGTTGTCAAATTCTTTAGCATTCAAACACAAATGCCTGAACACAAAGTTTTCTCCTCCAAGAAAAAAAAAAGCATCCTCTAATATGGCTTAAATTTCTCTTTAATCGGCAGAAAGAGATGAAAAGCAGAAAGAGCTGAAATTAAATGCTAACGTTTTCTCTGTACTAAAACGACAACAGTGACCTCTCTCGTTTTACAGGTCATTGGTTCTCTCTCTGCCTTTCACTGTCTCTTTCTGTTTGGATCTGTCTAAGAGGCCACTCAAATAGTCAATTAAATGTGTGTGTGTGTGTGTGTGTGTTTGTGTATGTGTTACTATGCCAGGCACAGTAAAAAATAATAGGAATGAGGATGACTTTGCTAATTATAATATCTTATTGCAGGGTGATGGTGAACCGGACTGTGAAGGGGAGGCAAGGATGGGGAGCACAAACCACTAGCTGCAGAGGAAAGTATAGAGGTATAGTCACACTTGGTGATGGGTTGCAGGAGATAATGCTGGAGAACACAAGAGATACAGAGAGCCACACCTTCTGCCTAGACCGATAGGTGGGTGTACTAGTTCTCCAGGCACCAGCAAAGCTCTTGTGGTGGCGCACTGCACTACACATTCTCTTTACCCTGGGACCAAAAATCCACCAATGGACTTTGAACAGCTTACCAGACCATGGGAACACTGAAGGTTGGAACCCAAGGAATCGGAATGAAGTGAGACCTGTGGTTGGTTGTCAGAGAGACTTCCTGTTATATTTGGCCCAAACAAGGAATTGTTCCCAGCGTTCCGGTGGTCGTAACAGAAGGTGCTTATGAAACACCCCAGTTCTGGGGTTTTGTATTCTGTTTCCCCATTCCTTTGAGGGTGGTAGCTGGAAGTCAGACTCACTGGCTATTTCTCAATATGCGTTCTTGTCTGTACTTCTTGTTCTTATGGACTTGTGAAACGTCATCAGTCGTCGCCCAAGTACTGTTCCAATTCAAAGTTCACATCTAGCCAAGTACAGTTCAAATCCCCGGATGTGTTCTTGCCCTGCCCCTTTTATCAAGGATGCATCCAGAGGTGACTTTTTGCAAACTTGAGGCAGCCAGGTATCCCAGAATGCATTTTGCACCAATCAGTGAGCGTTAATGGCGGAGGGGAAAAACACATTTTTTAAAAAATATTACTACTATTGTGTCATGAAGTGCCGTTCTGAGAGTATTTCAGGCGAGAATGTAGTTGTTTAAAACTCAAATCTGCAGTTTATTTATAAAGATAGCGCCTATTTGAAAATGTGATTTGCCGATTTCGGAGATGTGAGCTCATGTATCCGCCGAGAGCAGGCTCAGAGCTAGTTCTTCTGACATTTGCCGCTGTCTCTGATGTCTCTGTAGTGGTTCAACATGAGGTAAAATTAGTTTTGGGTAAATCAAAACAGGCAATCTTTGGTCTCATGATTCTATTATTTCTTCCAGGTCATATCGTTTTGGCTGAGCACAAAGTTATGTTTCATAATTATTTATTTATTAATCGTAACACACTGACTTTGTTAACGTAACATACATTTGTTGACAACTGTTTGCTTTTGTCTTTATTTCCTATACATAAGTCTCTTATACTTTATACTTAAGCTACTTTTATAATGGCTATTATTGTTCATTAAAACATTTAACAAAAAAGGCAGAGTTGTGCTTTGTCATATTTCATTGTATTATACATACAGTGAAGATAATCAGAGTATATGTGCACATATACCTAAACCACATATTAATGATTTCTATTTTTAAAATGAAAACGAAAAGAGGGTTGTGTTTTATATTTTGAAGAAAACGAAAAGGCAGTGGTGTTTGATATCATTTCGTTTTATTGTAATGCGTGTACATGTTGCATGAACCACATATTTGTGGCTATTAATATTTTAACTGAAACAGAAAAGAGACAACACTGTTTGATATAATATTTAGTTTCACTGTAACGTATGTACGTTCCCTGAACTACATTTTTGTATACATGAATGCTGGTGTGTCACCGCCTCTCCTACTTGGTACAGGCTTTGGCTCCAACATCAACTCTGCCACAGGTACTTTAGAAGGACCCTCTGTTACTTTTGTCCGCAGCTCTTGAATCTCAGCCTTCAATTCTCTCACCGCATGATTGTTTACATGAAAACTAAAAGAGGCAGTGGTGTTTGATATAGTACTTCGTCGTATTGTAATACAGTGTAGATAAATTAGGCGAGCACACTGACCTTATCAATTATGCTGCTGTTCCATTTGCAGAATTACCAGACTTGTGTCCTCCCATCCTCGGGAGTTCGCACGAGTAGACGTGATATCATCACGGCTGTGAATCACAGCATGCTGATATACAGCCATACAACTGTTTATACAACAGTTCGAGGCACACGTGTGTAAATACATAAACAACAACAACGGAGTGTCTTTAAAAACCCTCTTTTGTGCAGAACTACTTCCTTCCGCCACGGATTCGAATCTCAGTTTGACAGTTAAACAACCAAACCCAAGCCTCCGTTACTAATTCCAAAACGTCACTTTAGAACTAGTAACAAAGGAACGTTGAGTTGCTTCATTGAAAGCTTGCTGTATTACTGTATTAATAGCTCACTGTATTATGTAGAGAATTATGAGAGAGAGGTGGACTGAGCGAGTGTGATTAACGCACCTGCATCTGAGACAGCATTCAGTCTTCAGAACAGTCTCGTAATCACAATAAACATTAGTTTGAATGTCCGCTGAGAAAAGCGTTATCTTTGTTGTACCGTTAATATCCATTCATCTGTTAAAGGTCCACTGGAGTTCCTTGAAATGCGCACCGTTATTCTACAGGAAGACAGGGCGGGACATATCAAGCATCCTCACCTCCTTTTTAAAAGCCAGTAGCGTTCGTTTTTATCACAGCTTGTGCTAGAGCTGTGGAGCTTGGTAAAGCCACATGTAGCACCCTCTTCAGGTATTAGGTGAATCTACCTGTTTAAACAGTTGACGCTATAACCCAGATTCTTTTAATTGTGTCTCTCGACGTGATTTTACTTCAAATCAAGCTGTGACCCTGCTTTTATACTACTTTTACAAAGTGTAATTCTGATCTTTGTAAATTACTTTCCACAAATATTAGCTACCCCTCAATACTATTTAAGCGACTCCACTATGTAGCAGAAATACACAAATTTATTCCAAAGAAAAGTAAACAAAAGGAATCAAAGACGAGTCTGTTCTCTCAATTTATAAATACACTTTCACCTTCAAATACAGTGCTTGATTTACTTTTTTTTTCCTTTCCACAACAACCCACTTCAAGGGTTAAACTTTTACACAAATATCAAATTAGAGGTTTTTCACTGAATCACGCTTCCAAATTAAACTTCAGTTCTTTCCCTTCAGAAATACAAATTTGCCTCCAATAAGTGTGGACCAATATAACAGTGTCCCTTGGAAGACTTAAAATAGAAATGCGATATGTAACGGACTATAGATTTAGTTAGAAATACAAATGTAGCTCTTTACTGATGTACTTTCAATGAATCACTGAGTATTAAACACAATATTGTTCAGAAATGGAAAATAGCTTAATGTGGGCCCACCACACACAACCCAAACCCCTGTTGCAGGCCTGAAACGTCGCTTGAGTGCGTTGAGGCCGAGTAAAACGTAAAATGACCGTTTCACTCTCTAAGATCATAAATAAAACAAACAAGTGTACCTGAATGAACTTGAAAAAGTTCAAGGATCCCGTCACCCGTCAGATCAGTCCACGTGAGGCTGTGATAAGTCGGCAGACTCCGTGACACTCCTGCAATGCCAGAGGAACCCTAACCACTCGGCGATTAGGAGCGCTATCTGGATTTCCTCAAGGCACCTCTCAGTTGATGCAGTAGCATTCTTCGGCAATCGCTCTGATCACCTTTAACTCTCTTACAGGTGCTGATTTAAATACTAAACCTGATTTAAGTTTCTCACCGGCGATCCACCTTAGTCTCGTTTACAATGGCGATCAAGCGTTAAAACAGCATTTCTCCCAAATCGCGTCGCGTTGACTTCTTTGTGGCGTCTGTCACGAATCCTGGCCATGCACTTCCACTCATTCACCACCAGAGGTCACCCGTTCACCACATGGATTTTCACACTACACAGCACATTGGACTCCATTTCCCATAATCCATTGCACTGATGACACGCACAGCTGTTCACAATTATCACGCCCACACCTGATCACATTTCACAATCACCATCACTCATTATTTAAGTCTGGGACTTGCTCTTGCTCAGGGCCGAGTATTATTTGCATTTATCACTCTCCAAGCGATAGCAAATTTACATAGCCATTGTCATTGTCATAGTCATAGTCTTGCCTTGTTTTCCTGCCGTGTTTGACCCTGCTCGTGTTTCCTGGATTTACCCTTTGCCTCTGCCGTTTGGACTCTGTTCGCTCCCTGTTTGGATTATTGTTCTCGTCTCTGGATTATCTCTCTGCCTTGCCCCTTTGGATACTGTTCGCCGATCATCGACCCATGCTTGTTCCACGGATTGCTTTGTCTTGCCCTTGCCATACCTGTTTGCCACTGTCTGACCCTGCCTGTTCACTGACCATGTTTTGTAATAAAGCTTTGCATATGGATCCGCACGTCTCATGTCTCGTCAGCCCCGTTACAGAATACTCGGCCCCAAAAGGATCCAGCAGCTTCTCAGACGGTCATTCATCAGGTATGGATACAACCAGACTATTGTTTGCCCTTAAACAAGGCCCACGTTCACTGGAGAATCACATTAGAGAGTTTTTAGCCATTGCTCATTATTCTGATTTGCCGGACATTGTGTTGATGGAGATATTCTGTGATGGCATTAATCAGCCCCTGCGATCCCAGCTTAGACGCGAGG
Organism: Barbus barbus; assembly: GCF_936440315.1. Classification (NCBI taxonomy): domain Eukaryota; kingdom Metazoa; phylum Chordata; class Actinopteri; order Cypriniformes; family Cyprinidae; genus Barbus; species Barbus barbus. Next base: position 7,619,560 of record NC_136722.1, read on the forward strand.
GTCCCCGTGCGTCACTCGCGCAGTTTATGGACTATGCTTTGCTGGGTGTGAGCTCTTCTTTTACTGTGGGTGTCGCGGAGGAACGTGACACCGCACTCACTCGCAAAATGGCGGCTACAACAACACCCCTTCATGTCATTGCTGCTAAGCCAGAGTCTGCTCACGTCACGCCTCAGCCAGAGTCTCTTCACGCCTCAGCGCCTCAGCCAGAGTCTCTTCACGCCTCAGCGCCTCAGCCAGAGTCTCTTCACGCCTCAGCTCCTCAGCCAGAGTCTCTTCACGCCTCAGCGCCTCAGCCAGAGTCTCTTCACGCCTCAGCGCCTCAGCCAGAGTCTCTTCACGCCTCAGCTCCTCAGCCAGAGTCTCTTCACGCCTCAGCTCCTCAGCCAGAGTCTCTTCACGCCTCAGCTCCTCAGCCAGAGTCACCTCTGATATCCAGTGTGATGGACCCACCACTGATGTCAGTGCGAGTAGCTGGCATTCCCAGGGCCTCAACCCTGGCTGTTACTGAGACTGTTCCCCTGACCTCAGTGCTTCCCGTTATGGCGGTCGCCATTTTGAGTGTGTGGGCTGCACACTGTGCTCCTGAGGCCTCTTCAATCCACGAGTCTACCCCTAGTTTCTCAAACCTGCTGCCGATTGCGGCCAAGGCAAGCCCACCTGAGCTCCCGCTGGTCTCGCCCAGCCCACCTGAGCTCCCGCTGGTCTCGCCCAGCCCACCTGAGCTCCCGCTGGTCTCGTCCAGCTCTCCTTCGTCTCCGCTGGGTCCGTCCAGCTCTGCGCTACAAGAGCGCCCCTCTGAATCCGCGCTTTCAGAGCGCCCCCGAGAATCTAGTTCTCATGTCACGGCCAGGAGTGCCGATCCCGAGTCCCGAGAATCCAGTTCTCAAACTACGGCCAGGAGTGCCGTTCCCGAGCCTCAAGTGTCCGCGCTGCAAGAGCGCCCTCAAGTGTCCGCGCTGCAAGAGCGCCCTCAAGTGTCCGCGCTGCAAGAGCGCCCTCAAGTACCCGCTCCTCCAGAGCGCCCCAAAGAGGCCGTCTGTGAACTCACGCCCTGTCCTGTCACGGCCAAAGAGGCTGTCTGTGAACTCACGCCCTGTCCTGTCACGGCCAAGGAGGCCGTCTGTGAACTCACGCCCTGTCCTGTCACGGCTATGGAGGCCGTCTGTGAATCCTCGTCCTGGCCAATCACGGCCATGGAGACCGTCTGTGAAGCTTCGTCCTGTCCTGCCACAGCCATAGAGGCCGTCCATGAACCTTCGACCTGCCCGGTCACGGCTCCTGTGACCATGGGGACTCTCTCTGTGGTGTCTGTCTCTGTTCTCCCTGTGGTGTCTGTCTCTGTTCTCCCCAGATCCCTGATCCTGCCATGGCTTCCTGACCAGTCCGCTTTACCGTGGAGATACTATGCCCAGTCTACGCCACACTGGTGGGCTCTGGCTCCGTCTACTCTGCCGTGGTGGTCAGCTGTCTGGCTCTGGGGGTCTCCTGCTCCGCCCAGGTGGAATCTGGTCCCGTCCTGCCCTGCAACGAAGACTCTCCCAGTGTTGTCTGTCCTTGTTCTCCCCAGATCCCAGTCTCTGTCATGGGTTCCTGCCCTGTCTGCCTCCCTGTGGTGGTCCTCTGCTCCGGTCTGGTGGTCATCTGCTCCGCCGTGGTGGTCCTCTGCTCTGGTCTGGTGGTTGTCTGCCCCGCCGTGGTGGTCTTATGCTCGGGTCTGGTGGCCTCTGGCTCCGCCCTGGTTTCCTGCTCTGCCGGTTCTGCCTCTATCCCCGGTCTTCCCACGTCCTCAAGGACCTGGCCCTCCGTCCCTCCCCCTGCTCCGCCTCCGCGCCACCGCCCTCCTGGATTGTTTAGGAGCGCCTGGAAGCCGCTCCTTGGGGGGGGGGCTATGTCACGAATCCTGGCCATGCACTTCCACTCATTCACCACCAGAGGTCACCCGTTCACCACATGGACTTTTCACACTACACAGCACATTGGACTCCATTTCCCATAATCCATTGCACTGACGACACGCACAGCTGTTCACAATTATCACGCCCACACCTGATCACATTTCACAATCACCATCACTCATTATTTAAGTCTGGGACTTGCTCTTGCTCAAGGCCGAGTTTTATTTGCATTTATCACTCTCCAAGCGATAGCAAATTTACATAGCCATTGTCATTGTCATAGTCATAGTCTTGCCTTGTTTTCCTGCCGTGTTTGACCCTGCTCGTGTTTCCTGGATTTACCCTTTGCCTCTGCCGTTTGGACTCTGTTCGCTCCCTGTTTGGATTATTGCTCTCGTCTCTGGATTATCTCTCTGCCTTGCCCCTTTGGATACTGTTCGCCGATCATCGACCCATGCTTGTTCCACGGATTGCTTTGTCTTGCCCTTGCCATACCTGTTTGCCACTGTCTGACCCTGCCTGTTCACTGACCATGTTTTGTAATAAAGCTTTGCATATGGATCCGCACGTCTCATGTCTCGTCAGCCCCGTAACAGCATCGTGTTGACTTAACAACAGAAATAAGATTCTGAGTAACACTCAAACAATAGAGTTCCGACTACGTTATTCACAAATAAAGTGGCGCATTCTCTGTTCTCATGCCGACAACATCACCTACGCCAACTCGTTTCTCACTCTCCCCTGACTGACAACCTCGCTGGCCAATCACCAGTTGCCCTACTTGACATTAGGCGGGATTAAGTCACTTTTTAACCAATAACATTAAATCAAACACAACTTGTTGGCACAAACATGTCTGAACAAGTACATTATTTTCCATAATAGAAACACTTTGTCACAAGTAAAAATAAAAATAAATAAATGCAAATAAATAATAATATTAAAGTATTATTCTACAGAGATAAAAATTAACCCAGGGTTACACACATTTGACAGGGTATGACAGCCACAATCTCATCCATATTGCTAAAAATGTAGCATTCTGTGTAGAATTCAAATGGGTTCGATACGTTTTGTGGTCTACGCCACCTCGCGCATATGAGCCACTCCGTGCTATCATGTCTCTGGACCGGAGCAGACTGTGTGTGCGCGGTGCATCGGTTAGCGTGACATAGCACGAAACCAGACTTATTTTGCCCCAATGTAAAGCATATTTACACTGTCTGAATCATTCCCTATCCCCTATATATTGACTACGTGCCATTCACCGTACAGAAAATACAAATCCTGTGAACAAGTGACCGATCTCAGTAGCGCTTCAGCATCTATTCATAGTGTAGGGGTTTCTAGACATAGCGCTTCGGATTCTAGAGAGCATTTGATTGGTCAGAAGATTTGATGAGAAGTTGAAGTACGAGGTGACTTCAAAAAAATTATTGAAATCTTCATTGCGGCCTATCGCACCGCAGGAACCTTTTCATAGTTCCCGAACTAATTGTGGAACTACCCACTTTTTGTCGTGTTCGCATCGCGGGAACTAGGAACGGTTTTAGTTCCAGGAACTCCGTTTGGAGGAACTAAATTAGCTCCTATTTCAGAGTAGGGTCTAAAACAGCTCTTGAAACTATCCGTGACGTAAGTGTACGCTGATTGGCTAAGCGCGTACGAAAACGCCCTCACCCGCCATGATTAAAACACTGTGTAAACATATACTCTGTAAACATTGTATAGCTGGGTCTGGTGACTGTTCAAGGTCGTAAACGGTAGACCGGATAGTGCGTGTCTGTGGGAAGCGAGTATTTAAAGGGGAGCTGATGAGTGCTGATGAGTGACTGCAGGTGTGGGTGATCAGAAGGCAGGTGATTGGGATCTGGTGATTGTTGTGGCCGATGACTGAGGCCCTGTCCACACGAAGATGCGTTTCGCTGTATACGTATACATTTTTTACCGTATAGGCGTTTCGTCCACACGAATCCGGCGTTTTCGAAGAGTGAAACCGATCATTTTTGAAACCGGGTCCCAGGGTGGATAAATTTGAAAACGCCGTTTTCCCCGTTTTCGTGTGGACGGCGAATCCGTATATTTTCTGAAACGATGATGTCATCAGCCCACGTCTCGCCCCTAATCAGACACCGCTAAGTCACATAACAGCGACAACAACAACAACAATGTCAGACTACGTGCCTGTGTTTACGCACATGGTCCAAGTCTTCTTCTCTGTTTTTGTGTGTATCTCTGTGGCAGAATTACAGTGCCACATATTGGTCTGGCATATGTACTACATCGTTTTCAGTTGGTTTCAGTGATTCCGTGTGTACGCAGATATTTCCTGAGACGACTCCGTGTTTACGGAATTTGAGGCAAAAAAAAGATCGGATAGGGAGAAATCTGGCTTCGTGTGGACGTAGCCTGAGGTGGCTGTGACTGTGAATCCCTGACAAGGGGTAGGTGTTGCTACAATTTATAGCAATATTTTCAGTATTTCTCAGAGGTCGGGTTTCAAATATCAAAATTATTAGAGATAAAATTGTAACCATGCAGCTGTCAGCCACAGTAACGCATCAGATAGTACATTATAGATCCGCCGAGGAACAATTTCACTCATTCTCTTCTATTGGAAATTAAGAATTGTATAAACTTGTTAAATCATCTAAACCAACAACCTGTATGTTAGACCCTCTTCCATCTAAGCTCCTAAAAGAGGTGCTTCCAGAAGTAATAGATCCTCCTCTGAATATTATTAACTCATCATTGTCATTAGGATAATGTTTCAAAAACCTTCAAACTGGCTGTTATTAAGCCTCTCATTAAAAAAACACAACTTGTCCCCAAAGAATTAATTAATTACAGACCGATCTCGATTCTACCTTTTCTGTCAAAGATATTAGAAAAGGTAATATCATCACAACTATGTTCCTTCTTAGAGAAAAATTATATATGTGAGGATTTCCAGTCAGGGTTTAGAACGCATGGAACCGTAGCATGGAACAACCTGCTGGTTCGTCTGGCTGACACAGAGCCTAGCCAAAAACCACCCCACTGCGCAGAGCATCAGCCAGAGCCCACTGCAGACAAAGAGCCAGGACAGGAGCCTGAGGGTCGACCCGGAGACAGAGCCTCGCATGACATCTGACCAGGTGCGCTTAGCTGAGCGCATCTCAGGGTCTGCTCTCCCCTCTCTGCAGGACATCTACCTCAAACGCTGCAAAAATAGAGCTGTTAAAATCTTCAAGGACTCGAATCACCCTGGTAACCGACTATTCACTTTGCTTCCATCTGGTAAACGCTTCCGTAGCCTGATGGCAAAAACTGAGACACTTAGGAGGAGCTTCTTCCCCCAGGCCATCAGGCTCCTAAACTCGAACTCTGTGTCATAATATCACTTGACTCCATGTAAATATCACTATATCAATAAGCTATTCATTCATAATTTTTCTCTACCTCATATTGCTGCTATTTAAATACCCTGTACAACTTTTTTTGCACATTATTTTTGCACATTCCTCTTATTACTATTTAAGTCAACAACATACTGACCTGCACATTTATATTTATTATCTTCTCTTTTATTTTATTTTATTTTATTCTTTTATTCTTTTATTTAATTTTTTCTACTTTTCTTCTCTTAATATTTGTATACTTTATAATTGCACTGTCCTTGGAGCAGACCTGACCTACATTTCACTGCTGGTTATACTCTGTATAATTGTGTATGTAACAAATAAAACTCTTGAATCTTGAGGTGCATGAGCCGGCAACATGGCACGTAACAGTGGATGTAGCAGTGGAGAGTGAGAGCATGGAGGAAAGCCCCGTCCACTACACCACGGCTGGGGATGAGCTGCCGCTGGACTCAAAGAATTTTGATTTATATGCTGATATGCCACCACTTCTTCCACCTTCATCATCGTGTTTCTGCCCCATTACGACCATATAGGTCAGTTTTGAACTGTCTGTCATCCCTGAACTGTCTGTCTGTCCTGTCGCAACCACGGAGGTCATTCCCCTATCCGCCGCACTCCCTGTACTGGGAGTCATGCTATGGTGTGTGTGGGCTGTATACATCTACCCACAAAACCTGGTCTGTCACGAATTCCCAACCAGCCTCCCTCTCCTGCATCATCTCCTGTGTTCTCTATCATCCTCTGCCCGCTGCCACTGCATCCAGCCAGTCCCTCAGCTCATCCTAAGCTTTTCATATGTGGTTTGGAATAGCTGCAGTACTGTCAGTCTCCAGCTCCATTGGGCTCCTCCACCTTGGTCCTCTGTTGCTCCAGGCTCCACCGCGGCCTCTCAGATCCCTCCCTGTGCCTCGGTCGCCTGAGCCATCTGTTCCACCTTGGCCCTCCAGTTCCTTCCTGTCGCCCTGGCTCTGCAGCTCTTCATCTCCACCCTGGGCTCCTCTCCCACCTGCTCCGCTGCTGTCGGTCGGTCCCCTGGAGTCGTCAGCCCTTCCTCCACCATGGCTCCTCCTGCCGTCTGCTCCTCCCTGGCTCCTTCCTTCATCTGCTCCTTCCTAACTCCTCCCTATGTCTGCTCCACCATGGTCATCTCCTCCACCTGCACCTCCCTGGATGTTGTTTGTTGTCTTAGTAGTCATCGTCCACCTTCTAATGCCCAGTCCACATGGAGACTCGTTTAGCTGTATACGTGAAAATGTTGTATTGTATTGACGGTTGGTCCAGATGACCGCTGTTGGTCATCGGTTGATGACGGTTGGTCCGCTGTTTTGGGTGCCAGAAATCGCTGTTTTTTGAAACCGGGTCCCAGAGTGGATAAATCTGAAAACGACACCTTTGCGTTTTCGTGTGTAAACCCAATCCATTTTGTCAAACGAAGATGTCATCACCATAATTATTTAATATTAATATCAAATATTATTTGTGTTATATTTAATCTGCAACAACATTATGGACTTTTGTGAAGATATATAAGTTTAAACAACATGAACTGTACAATAGCAAAACAGACATGGTTGTCTATTAAGTATTAAATGCATCATTATAAAAACATGAAAAGAGTTCTCTGAATGAAACCCCATGACTGGCAGATTAATGAACATCTTTTCTCTTCAATATAGTGGGAAGAATTTTTAAGTAGTATAAATGAAATGTGGAGTATAAGGATGTTCACTGTGATGAGATGATTGACAGGTCATTTTATAGTGGCAGTAAAAATAGTAATAATATAGGTCAAACAAGTACACACACTGCATATCTCGATGCAGTTGAGTCAAATTTAATTTGACTTGTCAAGGTTTATGATGCAATGCTGGTTTCTATCCTTCAGATGGATCAAGGGATTTGTTTTTAATTCATTGATACTGTGGAAATTTCAGTACACAATATGGGTGCTACATAAAACGTGTTTTAACCATACAGTGAATTATCATATAGCTATACACAGTATTTTCCTGAAGTGACATCGTATTATGTATTTCATATATTTATGCTCCTTAAATGGATGATCAAGAAGCACTTCATATACAGGTAATTGGAGTTATAAGCAGCTGCCAAAGTAATATATGAAGATCATGTGGAGTTTTTCAGGTCATTTGAATTGGTGACAGGTTACCCTGACATCAAACCTTTGTAACCTGGATTCTTCAGCAGAGAGTGAACAGTTACAGTGTATAGAATTAACATGAAATGCCACCGCATGAGCAATGAGAACTGTTCACAGTTGAGTAACTCACATGAGGTAATAAGGGGTAATTTCTGATATAATAAAGTAGCCTACATTAAAAATAGAATTTCAATGATTTTTTTTTTCTACAAGATCTGAATAAAACCAGTCAATTTAAATGTTAATTCACAAAAACAAAAAAAAACAAAAAAAACATTTTTACAGCATGAGTTTAGAACTGCAGTGATGTTTTAGTCAGGACATAAACTGAATAAAGTTCAGTCATAGATAGACAAAAGATAAATGCATACAATACTTGAATAATACACGAAGAGAAATAAAAGGTTTTAGGTTCGGATGTGATTTTACTAAAGTACTAGTTTTCTTGATCACGCAGCATCCACCGGGATTTTAATGTTCTCGTCAATGAGAAAACCCCACGCAAAACATGTATTAAATATGAAGATGGCGGTCCTTACCATATCTACTAGTTCCACAAAACAATACGGGACAGCTGGAAACTGTAGACCGATCGAGGCCGCCCGCTCCTCTGCTGTGGAATGAATGAATTAAAGAACGAACGAATGTGCGTCCGATCCCGAAAGCGCTGTAGAGTGACGCAAGGTGGCGCGGTGATGCTAAAAGTGTAACGGAAGTGAGGATGACCAATAGGGGCTCAAGTCTTGGCTGTTACGATGACATGGACTATCAGATGACGGGTTCACAGTCTGAACCAAAGCAACCCACATGGATTTCAGAAAAGAACCCGAACACCCTGAGAAAAAAAAAATTCTAAGCGTTAGTTATAACGTTGTAATGCAGTAAATTTAATAAAAGACCCCCCCGCATGAATTATGCACATTTGCATATGTAAAACCCAGTAAATTCTTTCAAATGCAGCTCAGATCTACACATGCCCCTGCAGTGCACCCAGTACTGAGAATAGGGCTATACATGTTTGCATAATCTGAAACACAAACAGAAATTTACCCTTCCAAAGGGCAGTGTTTGAGAATGACCTGCATGCCACTTTGAAGTCTTTGTAAATTTGGCTTAGCTTAATTCATTAAATACATGTTTAAACAATTTCTGCAGTAAACCATGTACACAGTAAACCTGGCTATTATCAATAGAAATTACTAGTAATCTGTAAATCTGTAAAATTTTACTAAAATATAGTCCTACACACTTTATTAATAAACATTGCCTGTTTACCATAACAAATAAGAAAAATTAAGAAAAAAAGATTTAAGCTCTGATTTCAGTATATCACATTTTTCCTTAAAAGAATAGTTCACCCCTGATATAAAAATTCTATCATAATTTACTCCCCCCTCATGTCCTTCTCTCTCATCTCTGCTTTTAAAACACATGTATAAATTGCTGCCATCTAGTGTATATTTAGGAAGTTACAGCGACACAGATTCTATTTTATTTTTTGGCATGGGCATGTAAAATGTAAGGACATGGAAACCCTTAATTGTAACATGGAACAAAAATAGTGTCTTAAGTTCTTTTTGGTCTCTCAGATTTTTTTTTCTCCCCCAAAAAACTTAGGGGAGAGACTTTCTTTTTCTATCCTCAAAAACTTTTTTCTTTTGCATTAATGTAAATGTCAAAATATTTCCCTGATTTCCCTTATTTATTTATTTGTTTATTTTATTGTTATTTTATTATTATTTGTGAACTAGCATGTAAGCAGTTTCGTCAAAGCCTAACTTATCTGACAATTCGGACAACTGTGTCACCTATTCGTCTACTTGGACAATCACATGGTCGGACACCCAAGCTTGTTGCCTGCGACTATATTTTTGTAATATATTTTTATTTTACTTGGACGTTTTACACAGTAAAAAGGTAACTGCTCTTTTTATTTTCTTTATCATAATTGTAGTTCTTAGGGGTGGTTGCTTCATCCACACATAAAGCTGACTCAGTAAGTCAGGCTGCAGGATAGTGTGATTAAAAAGAGATGTTCTTTTTGATAATCCCCCTAAGTGCACAATGCACAGTTACATAAGAAAGAACGAAAGGACGAAAGGACGAAAGAAAGAAAGAAAGAAAGAAAGAAAGAAAGAAAGAAAGAAAGAAAGAAAGAAAGAAAGAAAGAAAGAAAAATAAATAAAAATAAAAATAAAAGACTAGATCTGGAAAAGTCTATTATGACTAAAAAATTGTTTTAAAACAAAACCTTTAAAATATGTTGCCAAAATCATTATCATTCATTGTCAATCCACTGATAAGACAATGTCTGTTCAGTGAGTTTCACCTGCTGTTGTGTCACATCACCATGTGGATGCACCTGTTCCAACAGCAGACAAAACTTGCTGAGCAGGCATTGTCTTATCAGTGGATCCTTTAAATAAGCTTAAAGTCCGTGTTTAAAGTCAATTCTGAGAATTGTTTTTAAACACATTATCAATGTTAGAAATACATTGCTGAAATATGCTACAAAGACAGTGAACTATGTAGTACTTAATTGTGAAGTTAGACCGTTGAACAGTTTTTCACCATTTTCATGTTTAGGATTTTCTGGGTGGGGTTAGAATCATGACTCGATGACAAAATAGAGCCACTAAGCACGGCCCCTCACCTAACACTACATATGAGAGGTGTTCGACTTGAAGCAGCAGTGACTGCACAGACCGATCAGTGTGTGTCAAAGTACAGTGAAAGCTATAGAGCAGATGGTTCCTTATGCTTTTGAATTGCTCTCGCAGTACTTTGTCATCATACACCGATCGGTCTGCGCAACACTGCTTCAAGTCGAACACATTTAATAACTAGAGCGCATTAGCATTAGTAGTTCACTGTTGAATTAAATGCGTCTTTTTAAAGTATTGAATGTCAACCAGACATTGGTGGGCGGAGCTACTGTAAATAGCGTTTGCCAACAAGCACTTAATTTGCACTTAATATAAAAGACACTACGATTTTTTTTTTTCAGAAAAATTATCCATTGGATAATCTGGCCCTGGCTAACGATATGTACCACTGTGCTGTATCAGATAATAGCTAAGCTAGTATTGGTCATCTATGAGCATTGATACTTGATGTCCCACCAGAGAAAATAATATACTGGACCATTGTTACACCACAATAAAGAATGCATTTCACTCTGTTCCACGGGCAGCTTTGGGGCTTTCTGATCACTGCCTGGCCAAAAACTTAAATCTGCTAAACCTGTGGTAAAGACTGTAAAGAGATGGACCAACTAGACAGAGTGGGTTTTACAAGCCTGTCTCGACCTTACTGATTGGAGTGTACACCAACGACTGCACCTCTTAAGACCCCTCTGTCAAGCTCCTGAAGTTTGCAGATGACACCACACTCATCGGTCTCATCCAGGACGGTGACTAGTTTAAAGAGCTGGTTGTCTGGTTTAGTCTAAACAACCTGGAGCTCAACACGCTTAAAACATTCAGGAGAAACCCCCCTGCAATCTCCCCACTCACCATCATAGACAGCACTGTGACTGCAGTGGAGACATTCAAGTTCCTGGGATCCATCATCTCTCAGGACCTGAATTGGGACACTCACATCAACTCCATTGTAAAAATAGGCCAACAAAAGTTGTACTTCCTGAGGAAGCTAAAGGAAGCTCCTGCCACAGGAGCAGCTGAAACAGTTCTACTCAGCTGTTATTGAGTCTGTCCTGTGCACTTCAATAACTGTCTGGTTTGGCTCAGCTACAAAATCAGGGATCAGAAGACTACAGAGAAAGGTTCGGACTGCTGAATGGATTATCGGTGCCCCCCTATCCACCCTTCAAGAACTGTATATATCCAGAATGAGGAAAAGGGCTCAGAAAATCACTCTGGATCCCTCACATCCAAGTCATCCCCTTTTTGAACTTTTGCCATCTGGCCAGCACAACAGAGCCCCAATTACCAGGACAGCCAGGCACAAGAACAGTTTCTTCCCCCAGGCGATCCAATTTATGAACAGTTAATCCCCCCCACCCATTATGCAATAACAATGTGAAATAAGTTATATTTATTTGTTAACACCTCCATCATTTGTTTCAAATTATTTTTCTTTTTCATTTTTTATTTATTTACATTTACGTATGTGTATTTTTTTATTCTCATCTTATTTTTATTGTCTATGTGTCGTTGTCTCTGTGAACTGGAAGCTTATGACACTAAAACAAATTCCAGTAACACTTTAGAATTCTGTATCTTACTTAATGCATAGCTAATAAGGTATTACTGCAGAACTAATAGGCAATTCTTCATTAACACTCAAGTCACTCCTATTAAAGTGCCCCTAATATAATATTTTCGAATACCTTTCATGCAGTGTGTGTGTCATGTAGCAGTATGTGAACATAAACTTTCTGTAAAGTTGTGAAGCCGAAAGTGCACAATATAAAAAGTTATTGTCTATCAAAAAAAGAGTCAGCTCGCAATCGCCTAAACGAGTCGTTAGGAATGCAAATCTTATTCTGTTACGGCTGTACGTCACAAAGTAACACATTTGCACAATGTCCACCCATGGGCTGTCATTCGCGCTGTACGCTGTAGACCAATCACAAAAGACTGCGCCATCTGACCAATCACAGCAGTTTAGAGACTGATTCTTCGAACTGCTTCGCGCGAGTCGTTTAGGATTCGTCTGTGGGTGCCCACGTTATAATGCTCAACCATTTCCGTGGGTGGTGCTCGAGCATCCACTGGATCGGCGCATGTTCGTTGGAAAGCTAATTTGTCATCACGTTATTCACAGCTAAAACATGATGGCTGCGCAAATGTATTTTTAAAAGCCAGTCACAGTTTTATTTTATTTCTTACTGTAGTATTACAATTTCAGGGATGACAAAATATAGCCTGCAGACATAACTGAAATGCGGGACAATGCTTACGTCTTGCGGGACGCGGGACAAAGCTTCCAGTTTCAGGACAGTTGGTCACCCTATTAGTTTTTTTTTTCTTTTTTTTTACGTAAGTGTTGTCTGCAACCAGAGGTTCAAGACTGAACCCCATCCCCACTCTAAGTGCCTTGCCAGCATGCCTCAGGTATGTTTATGGTTTTATACATTTTGTGTGTCTGATTTCCTCAGGATATTTAACATCACTATTATAAAGTGATAACAAATTAATTCTGTATTTAAGGCAACGACTGAGGGAAAATGAGAATACAAGGAACCCATGAGTCATTTATAAAGAATTACCGCATAATTCTCAAGGAATTACTTAGAACCTGGAACAGTATTCTAAAGTGAAAACATAGGGAACCCATTAATAATTATTGAATAATTACCACATAATTCTCAAGGAATTACTTAGAACCTGGAACAGTATTCTAAAGTGAAAACATAGGGAACCCATTAATAATTAATGAAGAATTACCACATAATTCTCAAGAAATTACTTAGAACCTGGAACAGTATTCTAAAGTGAAAACATAGGGAACCAATTAATGAACGAGTGATCGTTTGAAAATAACTGTAACATTGAACGTAGTAACTGGGGTGTCATACCATTAGCATCTGTAAAGTAATGACTCAAGTGTCTGTTTCATCTCTTTATTAGTTTCATATGCCCAAACAACCTTACTGAACGATGTAATGAATTACAGTATGTGATGTAATGCTTTAAAGGCCGTAATACTTTCTAATGTCCTTCATCAAACGCCCCAGAGCACCATGTGTGTGGTCAAAAAATCCACTCAATACAAGCCAAGAGTTCCTTCCAGAGCTTCTCAGTCTTGTTGCCTCTTAATCTCCATATCTGACTTTTGTATGTAGACCAAGCCCTTTCGATATGATGTGTGTGCCCTCCATGATTTGGGTTCAAAAGAGCCTGCTGTGATTCACAGAGTAGTGTGAGAAGCCCAGCCTTGTCAAAGTCCTGTAGGGTCTCCAATCATCACTTAAAATGTTGGATCCGGACTTCAGGTTTAGAGGATTGATGGAGTAGACGCGTTTGTCTCTCGCTCCCATACCTTTCAGTGTAAAGTAACATTCTGAGCCATTTTTACTGTTTACTCAAGTCCAAAGCGAACGATATCAACCACGCATGCTATAATTCTATTCAAATATGTCTTCTAAATTGGCTAAACAGAGCAAAAAGGAACCGAAAACAGACTCTGCAGATGAAGCTCCTAATGAAGTTAACATGGCGGCCATGGCCAAACTGCTGGAACAACACAGCCAAACCTTATCGGCGGAGATTAAAACAGCCATCTCACTAGAGGAGAATATTGATCGCATCCAGACCACATTGTCAGATCACACGCATAAAATTGTTTCACTCGAATCGAGTGCCAATGTGTTGGACGAATGGGTAGAGGCATTAGAAGCGGCCTGAGCCACTCTGACTGAGAGTAAGGTGAAACTACATGATAAAGTTGTGGACCTTGAATCACGCAGCCGTCGCAACAATATTCGGATCGTGGGCTTACCGGAATCGCTCAAAGGACCTCACCCCTCAGTTTTCTTCGCACAAGTACTTGTAGACATTTTGGGAGAGGACATTTTACCCTCTCCGCCGGAGATTGACCGGGCACACAGAGCTCTCACTAGTAAACCAGCGGCCGGGAAGAAGCCGAGACCAGTCATCATTCGGCTTCATCGCTACCGTCAAAAAGAACTGATCATTCATGAAGCTCGAACCAAAAGAGGCAAGTTGATCTATAAAGGCAGTCCAGTCGCTATCTATGAGGATTACGCGGCCGAAGTTTGGTGACTCAACGTACTAAATACAGATCCGTGATGGCAGAACTGTACAACCTTGGATACAAGCCAACTTTGTTTTTCCCTACAAGACTCTCCATCTGAAAGATGGAGGTAAGAAGATGCTCTCTTCGGGGACGGAGGCTGAGGATTTTGTGGCATCTGTCTGTTCCACATAACATGTTCCATAACGTGGCCAACGTGTAGGCTACTGTATGACCGTTAATCTGCTTGACTGTTCAGTATTGCAGTATTGCTGTTCTCCTTTTCCAGTGGTGAAATTAATAACAGGAATTTTGATCCTTTTTTTCTCTTCTTCTTCCGGACATACCAAAGAGTCTGAAATCAGAATGATACTCCTCACCACACAAAAGGACAAATTGACAGTAACGATATATGGTTAGTTTGAATTTGGCTGATGTTGTTGAAGTATTCCATAATGTTATTTTGGTTAATAAGCCTGTTTATATTACCTGGAAATGCCTTTTTTTTCCCCCTTCCCCATAAACATTATGATGTTATGTTCATGGCTGTTCTAATGTTAGACTGCATAGACAATTCTGCATGTCTTTGTTTTTATTTTTTTACTTCCCAGTTTAGGGCCAACTTGTTAACATTGCGTAGAGGAAGACTACTTAAATTTATCTCCCTTCAGGTTTTTTCTTCATTCTCTGTTTTGCAAAAACCTTTGTTTGCCTTATAGCTAATAGTTACTGTAATGGAACTGTCGGACACAAAGTTAAGTGATTCAAGTGAAAGGGTTTATTCACAGAGTTGAGGAACACACAGCAAAGGTGGACGACGTGGAAATAGGTGAGTAGTGATTCTTTGTGAATAGATAGTCAGGTTTCCAACAGTCTCTCTTTTCTTTGCAGATCCGTGGATAACTGGAGTCCCAGAGAACTTGGGGAAAGACGGTGTTCACCCAGGAGCTGGATTCTGTGAGCGAAGAGGATGACGAGGCACCCTGGAGGCTGGAGCAGAACCAGGACAGGACAGGGAAGCCTCCAGGGCGGATCCGGAGACTCAGGAGGCCATTGTGGATCCGGAGACTCGGGAGGCCGTGGTGGATCAGGAGACTTGGGAGGCCGTGGTGGATCAGGAGACTCGGGAGGCCGTGGTGGATCAGGAGACTCGGGAGGCCGTGGTGGATCAGGAGACTCGGGAGGCCGTGGTGGATCAGGAGACTCGGGAGGCCGTGGTGGATCAGGAGACTCGGGAGGCCGTGGTGGATCAGGAGACTCGGGAGGCCGTGGTGGATCAGGAGACTCGGGAGGCCGTGGTGGATCAGGAGACTCGGGAGGCCGTGGCGGATCAGGAGACTTGGGAGGCCGTGGCGAAGCAGGAGACTCGGGACGCCATGGCGGATCAGGAGCCTTGGGAGGCCATGGTGGATCAGGGAGCTTGGACGGCCTTGGCCGTATTCTTTTTAGGGGAGCCCAAAGGGAATCATGAGGCCATGACGATCGAGCCATAGTGGCCCTGACCAATGTCCCTAGCAAGGCCCCTATGGCTACCAGGATTACAAGTATATAGCCCCCCCCCCCCCCAAAATTTATTTGGGAATGTTCCCCATAAGGGGCCAAACTGGAGGAGCAAGTTCATGGGAACGCTCAGGAGGAGAGGGCTCTTGGGGGTGCTCTGGAGGAGCGGGCACATGAGGGTGCTCTGGAGGAGCGGGCACTTGAGGGCGCTCTGGAGGAGCGGGCACTTCAGGGCGCTCTGGAGGAGCGGACACTTGAGGGTTGGGAACGGCACTCCTGGCCGTGGTTAGAGAACTGGGTTCTCGGGGATCTGGATCGGCACTCCTGGCCGTGACTTGAGAACTGGATTCTCGAGATTTGGGATCGGCACTCCTGGCCGGGACTTGAGAACTGGATTCTCAGGTTTCGGGATCGGCACTCCTGGCCGTGGTCTGAGAACTGGATTCGGGATCGGCACTCCTGGCCGTGGCTTGAGAACTGGATTCTCGGGATTCGGGAATGGCACTCCTGGTCGTGGCTTGAGAACTGGATTCTCAGGATTCGGGATTGGCACTCCTGGCCGTGGCTTGAGAACTAGATTCTCGGGGGCGCTCTTGTAGCGCGGAGCTGAACGGAACCAGCGGGACTTCAGGACGGCTGGGCGGAACCAGCGGGACTTCAGGACGGCTGGACGGAACCAGTGGGACTTCAGGACGGCTGGACGGAACCAGCGGGACTTCAGGACGGCTGGACGGAACCAGCGGGACTTCAGGACGGCTGGACGGAACCAGCGGGAACTCAGGTGGGCTGGACGGAACCAGCGGGAACTCAGGTGGGCTGGACGGAACCAGCGGGAACTCAGGTGGGCTGGACGGAACCAGCGGGAACTCAGGTGGGCTGGACGGAACCAGCGGAGACGAAGGAGGGCTGGACGGGATCCTCTTGCGAGGTGCAGGAATTGGAGGGCACTGGCGAGGAGTAGGCACTGGGTGGCACTGGCGAGGAGCAGGCACTGGGTGGCACTGACGAGGTGGAACCCTGTTAGTTGCGGATGGCGCAACGTTCATCGCCCCTTGCGGCGGAATCCTCCTCGCCGCGGGCGGAACATTAATCGCCGTGTATGGCGGGATCCTTTTCTTCGCGGCAGTAGGAAACCTAAGGCTCGCGGCGTGTGGAGGAAGCGAGCTGAGGATCTCCGAAGTTTCCCTCCGGGGAACCAAAACTAAATGCCTCCTCATCATGTAGTCTTCGGTGAGGGTCCAATCTTCTGTAATGGAACTGTCGGACACAAAGGTAAGTGATTCAAGTGAAAGGGTTTATTCACAGAGTTGAGGAACACACAGCAAAGGTGGACGACGTGGAAATAGGTGAGTAGTGATTCTTCGTGAATTTGGGAATAGATAGTCAGGTTTCCAACAGTCTCTCTTTTCTTTGCAGATCCGTGGATAACTGGAGTCCCAGAGAACTTGGGGAAAGACGGTGTTCACCCAGGAGCTGGATTCTGTGAGCGAAGAGGATGACGAGGAACAGGGCAGAAGGTAAGTATAACAGGTAGGGAATTTCAGGTAGTATACTCAGCCAGTAGCTTTGTACGATGTCGGTCCTTGTAGTCACAACAGCTTGCAGCATTGTTACTTCAAGATTGGACGAAGAGTGACTGGAGGTGCGTGCATTTCTAGTGTGCAGGATGATGATGGTGACGATGATCAGGTGGATGAGGTGCAGGTGGAAGTGATCAGTGAAGGTGGAGACGGGCTATTCTGTGACAGTTACACATAGTGATTACTATTATTATTATTCATAATAATACTTTTATTTATTTGTATTAGTTGTATTTGTTTTATTATATTATTATTTTTTATTTATATATATATATATATATATATATATATATATATATATATATATATACTTCTGTGATCAAGGTTCTTCCCGTTTACGCTTTTATACTATAAAAGGTATGTTTTGGACTTGCATTTTTGCTTAAGTTTGATATTGCTTACCATTGAATTAGGGAATGAGATCCAGAAGGATGGAGCTTTTAGCGGAAGTTGAGCCTACGTGCTTAGGAAAGTTAGCTGTTAAAGGTGGGTGGGGGGTGGTTAGTTGTGGGAATTGTGTGGTGTTTTGTTTTGTTTTGTTTTGTTTTCTTTGCTCTTTTACTTCAACCAGTTCAACACCATCCCGAGACAATTATAGATTCGAATGGCCGTTTTGTCATGGTCATAGGCAATCTCCACAACATACCAGTAAGTTTAGCTTCCATATATGCCTACAACTGGGATAATGATGAGTTTTTCGTTAATTTATTTTCAAGATTACCAAAAGTAGATGAACATCATATTATTATTGGAGGGGACTTTAACTTGGTTCAAGATGTAGCCCTTGACAGGTCTTCCTCTAACCAGTCTACTTTAACTAAAACTGTTAACGTGTTGCTGAACCATGCCTCTCAACTGGGATTCGCTGATCCTTGGAGATTTAAAAACCCTCAAGGAAAGGCATTCTCATTCTTTTCTCATGTACATCATACATTTTCTAGAATTGATTTATTTTTGGTTGATAATACATTGTTGCACTGTATTACCTCATGCACTTACCACACATTAGTGGTCTCTGATCATGCACCAGTATCTATTGACATTAATTTACCTTCCACCAAACCAGCGCCCCCAACCTGGAGATTCAATTCTTCTAGGCTGTCAGATTTAAAGATTAATTTTTTGAAATTAATCTTTGTAAAATAATCGTTTAAAGATTTCCTTTTTGCACAGATTAATCTTTACTTTGAACTCAATCGGACTCCAGACATTAGTATTCATACCTTATGGGAGGCCTACAAAAAGCATTTCTTCACGGCCAGGCAATTTCGTATTCCACACATGTAAGGAAAGTTGAAAAACTTAAACTGTCTTCGATAGTGGACGAATTGTCTACTTTAGATGCCTCTTACGCCTCCTCCCCTTCACTTTTCTCTATGCTAAAAGAGTTCAGTTGCATTCACAATTCAATCTTTTGATGACAGATCTAACAGAGAGACAACTTAAACAATGTACACAGCATTTTTTTGAGCATGGAGACAAAGCTGGAATGCTTTTGGCTTACCAGGCTCGATCAGCTAGCTCTTCTAGATGGATTTTGAGCATCAAGTCTCAGACAGGTGAATTAGTTACAGAACCAGCTGGAATTATCTTGGTGTTCTCAGACTATTATGCTAGATAATACACTTCAGAAAGCTCTTCAAATAATACTGTAAAGTTAGATCTTCTTAACTTGAATATCCCATAATTGATGAAAACACTGCTAAGGATTTAGGCGACCCAGTGACAGAATTAGAGATACAGGAAGCGATTAAATCCATGAAATCTGGAAAGTCTCCTTGCCCTGATGGCTTTACAGTTGAATTTTATAAAGCTTTTGCTTCCCTTTTAACACCTATTTTAGTAAATCTTTACAATGACTCTTTGAAAGTGGACTTCCTTCCACCTACCTTATCTGATGCTTCTATTTCTTTTCTCCTCAAAAAGGATAAGGATCCTACTTTTTGCGACAGTTATAGACCAATATCACTTTTAAATGTAGACTTTAAAATTCTGGCTAAAGTTTTATGTTCTCGTCTGGAAAGTGCATTACCATCTTTCATTTTGCTGGACCAAACAGGCTTCACCTCAGGAAGACACTAATTTTTTAATACCAGAAGGCTTCTCAACATTCTTTTTTCTCGCCCATCGGACCTGCCTGAAATTATTGTGTCCCTAGATGCTGAGAAGGCCTTTGATAGGGTGGAATGGGGCTACTTGTTTTTTATTTTGGGAAAGTTTGGATTTGACTCTAACTTCATCTCTTGGATCTGACTTTTCTATTCCTCTCCTACGGCGTTTGTATATACTAATGGCGTACGATCTCCCCACTTCTCTCTTCAATGTGGGACACGACAGGGTTGTCCCCTTTCTCCTTTACTTTTGAACTTAGCCATAGAACCTCTAGCTATCTGGTTCCGTAGTCACAATGGTTTTGAGGGAATTTCTCATCATGGTTTAGTTCACAACCTTTCTCTTTTTGCTGATGACCTTTTATTATATATCTCAAACCCAGCTGCCTCTCTACCCCTAATTTTGGATATCCTAGATAAATTTGGCCATTTATCTGGCTACAAGATAAATTTACAAAAAAGTTAACTTTTTTTGTTAACTCTGTAGCTAAAACACTTCCACGTACACTTCTACCTTTCAAGATTGCCCCTAGGGGATAGCTTCAAATACTTGGGGGTCTTTTTTACAAGTTCATATAATAAGCTGTTCGCGAGAAATTTTCAGCCACTACTTGACAAATCCAAATTAGATCTGTCTAGATGGGCCTCTCTCCCTTTACCTCTAGTAGGTCACATCTAAGAATGTTTAGACCGTGTTTATTATTAATACTCTGTTCACAAATAGATTTTAATAATGTACTAAACAATAATTAGTATCTCAGAATTAAAATGTCTTTTTTTGCGATAGTACAAAGCATGTGTGAGTATATGGCTACACAACCTATATATATATATTGTGGCGGGAGGAGCAAACGACAGACACAGTGGGTGTGGCGTCAAGCCTCGGAGAGGTTTTTATTAAACAATAAAAAGGGAAAATAAAGTGTCCAAGGGGAAAAGTGTCCAAATAAACAGGGAACCTGGTGTCCTCGCTGTGCCGCGGGGCTAGTGAAGGAGGGTAGTGTTCGTCAGGGAAGGGTCCAGGGAAGGGGCGGAGTCCGGTGGCCGCACGCGCTCCCCTCTCGGGGCCGGGAGCAAGTGGCTCCTCGAGAGCGAGCGAGTGTGCGGCTCCTTCCAACTCCTAGGTTCCCGGCGCTTCTGGGGGACTCGACGGCCCAGCATCCTGGCCCGTCAGCCGCCTAACGGGTGCGGCAGTCCTCCTCGACGCACCCTTCCTGGACCCACGAGGACACCAGCGTGCATGCACGGGGAAGAGACCGGTCTCCCGAGGAGAGGCGTGCTCGGCATTTAACGGCGGCGGTGATGAGGCTCTATTCACATCAGGTGCGCCTCATCACACGCCGCCAGCCCTGGCTGTTTCAGCGCCCCTCCTCTCTCACACACCCACTCCCGTCGGGAGCCTGGTGAAGGGCGGCGAAAACGGGACGGGGTGGTGATGATAGAAAGGGGGGAGGCAGCCGACTCGTCACAATATATATACAGATGCTCCTGATATTAACATGCTCACAAATGTTTTTGGGCTTTTTTTTTTGTATTTTATTGAATCAGATACCTGCACCATAGATAAACCCTGCTGACTTTCAGTCTCTTCCAACTGGTTTCCTCTGAGAGCGCTGTACC
The DNA here is from genome assembly GCF_936440315.1 of Barbus barbus. Classification (NCBI taxonomy): domain Eukaryota; kingdom Metazoa; phylum Chordata; class Actinopteri; order Cypriniformes; family Cyprinidae; genus Barbus; species Barbus barbus. The sequence goes on from NC_136722.1 coordinate 7,640,554, forward strand.
AACATCAGATGTTCAACTACACTGATATTCTATGGTAAAACAAGATCCTTGACTACTGATTATGTTTTTTTCTTCATGAATTCACGGAAAGAATCAGAAACACTTAAATAACACATAAATATCAGGTATGACTTACTTGTTTCACTTGTTGAAGAGAATCTGTTGCAAGATTGACTCAAAGTCTGTTCACATCTCTGTGGTTACCACAATGGCCTTCATTATGTATGATTTGATTATACTGTGTTGTAAATAAAATAAAAATAATAAAAAATTCAATCTCCTCACATTCTCTCTTACCTGCCTCAAAGTCACAGTCACACTGATGGGCCATTATGGGGCCATTAGGGGAGGGCCCTTTGTCTCTCAGGTGAAATTCACTTAATATTCAAGGTCATTGCCACTCCCTCGCCTCTTTGTTTGCATGTGTCATTGTTTTCTAATAGAATAAATGAAACGGGACAAAGTTAATCTTGACAAACTATATATCTTTCTGAAGGTCTAAGCCTCAAACATCGACGACAGATCGCTGTTTTTTGATGGAAAGCTTATAAGGAATGTATTTGCTACACTTGTGTAACCAGTACACATCAAAACATGCAGAATAAAAAAGCAGTACGTACCATTATCAGAAGTGAAGTGACATTCAGCCAAGTATGGTGACCCATACTCGGAATTCGTGCTCTGCATTTAACCCATCCAAAGTGCACACACACAGCAGTGAACACACACACACCGTGAACACACACCCGGAGCAGTGGGCAGCCATTTTATGCTGCAGCGCCCAGGGAGCAGTTGGGGGTTCGGTGCCTTGCTCAAGGGCACCTCAGTCGTGGTATTGAGGGTGGAGAGAGCGCTGGACATTCATTCCCACCACCTACAATTCCTGCCGGCCGGAGACTCGAACCCGCAACCTTCGGATTACAAGTCCGACTCTCTAACCACGACTTATCATTGTAATAACGAGCCACAAACGCGTCCACTGCTGAAATCCCAGTTTAGTTAGAGAGGTAAGGGTCCACAGAACAACATCCCAGCGAGCACTTTTAGTCCAGCGAAACAATAACATTGTAATAAGGATGCATATTCCTTTGTTTACATTTAATTTCTTCGGGAGAGTTATTGTTCGCGTCTGTTATGGAATAAATTACGCTCAAAAACAGCGTCTTGGTGGTAAAAAAACAACACTGTGTTGTAGCATACAGTTTTATAAACAGAATGAGACCATCCACGGAAAAAAAAAGTCTCAGAAAAGCGGAATATAGATTATTTGAATTTGGCGCTCTCTCCTGAGTGACGCACGCTGTGACGCAGCTGTCATCTGAGCGGGGCGTAACTTAGCGATCTGCTTTTTACATTAAAAAAAACTTTCTTTTTTTTTTCTTCAACATTTTTTATATGTGTGTGTGTGTATTGTGTGGGGAATGTGGCCGTATCTGCATGATTATCATCTGTATGGACGCACATCAGCGTGTTTATTACCGACTCTATGACGGCTATCATTGTGATTCAATGATCAGCTATTATTGATTATATGGCCCATCTGTTTGATTATCATCTGTATGGACGCACATCAGCGTGTGATTACTGACTATATGACCATGTCTGCCAATATCAGTTTATGTCTGGCAATCAGAATATATACTTCAGTATACATACTATATACAAAGCAATTTTTTTCTATTTTTTTTCCTTTTTTATTACTCAATTATTTTTGTATTTTTTAGTGCTCAAATAAATCACTTCTATGATGTCTAAAATTCTGTCTATTATTTTATAATTGAAAAACTATGCAGGAATATGTATAATGACTAAAATAGTTTGTATAATTCTGCAATACATTTGGTGGTTATTTTTCCTCAAACAGGGGGGTGGGAGGACTATAAATAGTTTCAGAAAAAATATTGCAGGAATCTAATTTTTCATGGTATCTTCTTCAGATTTGAAATATAAACTCATGAGGCACGTGGCTTTCAATCCATTACTTTTCTGGATTGCTCCAGGACTTATTTCATGTATTTGTATATTAAATGAAAAACAAATTCAGTGTGGAAAAATATTTTTCAAGGCACGTCAGTGTCTATAACTTTTTATCTTTTTGAGCATTAGCAACTCTGGATGATGGATAGTAAAGCCTAGAGTGTCTTCTTTCCAAAGATGTGAAGTGAAGTGACATTCAGCCAAGTATGGTGACCCATACTCGGAATTCGTGCTCTGCATTTAACCCATCCAACGTGCACACACACAGCAGTGAACACACACACACACCGTGAACATACACCCGGAGCAGTGGGCAGCCATTTTATGCTGCAGCGCCCGGGGAGCAGTTGGGGGTTCGGTGCCTTGCTCAAGGGCACCTCAGTCGTGGTATTGAGGGTGGAGAGAGCGCTGGACATTCACTCCCTGCCAGTGTTTTTGAAAAAAGTTGCCAGTTGGTGCAAGCATTTTTAATCATTTTTGCTAAAATTTCATGACCACCAGAATATTTTCTTGTATGAATATCTGAACATGCAATACATATAATAAAGAACAGCCAATACTTTTAAACCAGAAAAACCAAACAAACATCATTCTAGCTTCAAGCATTCTTTTTTGTTTTATTAACACTTGAATATATGTATGTTTCATAAAAAAAAGAAACATTTTGAGCAAAAACCATTAGGCCACGGGAAGTCAAAGGTTGCGGGTTCGAGTCTCCAGCCAGCAGGGATTGTAGGTGGGGGGAGTGAATGTTCAGCGCTCTCTCCACCCTCAATACCACGACTGAGGTGCCCTTGAGCAAGGCACCGAACCCCCAACTGCTCCCCGGGCGCCGCAGCATAAATGGCTGCCCACTGCTTAATTTTATGTTTAAAAAAAACTTTCTGCTACCATTCTAGCATTGTTATATTGTAAAGATCACATTCTACAGTACTTACATTACAGTAATTAACAGTTAATGGACATTACTATTGGAATAATAAAATAACAGTAACTGTACAAATTGCATTGATATCAGAGACTGAATCAGACAAAGTTAAGAACATCGAAACATGAGAAGTTTGAAATTCCACAGAGGCCCAAGAAAACAGTACAACGTCGTAAATCAGATTGCTAGCTCCAAATAGTCTGTAGCAACCGAACTAACCAACTCTTTCACAAAACAGCTTGCAACATTGAGACAAAAGAACACTTATTGATAATTTCAATTCAGGAAGGAGACCGTCAAATTTGGGGGCAAGTAATCAAGACTGATGGTCAAAGAGATGGCCATCACATGGGTTCCACGCTGGAAGTCACGAGCTTCCTTAGACTGACTTTTCCCCCACATAGAAGACAGACCAAACTGAAATTCCTTTGTCTAAAGAACATGTCTTCGTTCTCCAAAGAACTACACAGAGACTTTCTTTTTCATATGCACCTAAAATCATCCTAAAAGGACATTTCGGTGCAGAACCCCATATTATGTTTGTAACCCACACGTTAGACTATCATGTTTTAATAAAATATTATGTATGTCTTTTTAATCATTATGGAATAGCTGAAGGATTTATATGCGTGTTTGGTATGTATGAGTTTGAAAAATCATGCTTCAAATGTTTTTTCCAGTTAATTCTTTGTCAAATGTATCATATTCTGGTTATAGAAATCACATTCAAAAGTATACTTTGCAAGAGCCTGTAAAGTTCGGACACGTGACTGATCAGATAACATGTTGATTTATTGATTGGGTGGAGTATATTAATATTTCTATTAATCTATATCCTAACACCTCTAAATGATTTTCCATCTGTAGAGTAAGTACGTCAAGGTTGTCCTATATCCCCATTTGTTATTTCTTATTGCAGAAGATACTGTTTTATTTTTGAAAGATAAAGAACAATTATCTGCCACATTTCAGTTAGTACTGTCATTCTCTGATGCTTCTGGATTAAAATAGAATAAAACATAATGTGAAATATTATGCATTTATGAGTCAAATTAAGCTATATGAAAATATACCTGTTAAAACTAAGATCAAATATTTAGGTGTTATGGTCACAAAACACATGGCTCAGAGACAAAAACAAAATTTTCCCCCAAATAAAAAAAAAAAAAAAAAAAAGCTCAAAATATATTCAGTAATTGCTTACAAAGAGATCTGAGTATTATAGGCAGAGTTCTATTAACCAAAGTAGAAGGATTATCTAGATTTATTTATCCGCCATCATTTCTTTTTTTTTCAAGATTCAACATGGTGGGGTGGGTGTTCTGGAAGCCCCTCTGGACAGGTTTAAACTGAGATGGCTGAGCTCCAGTGTGGGACCCGTTCTGGGAGGCCATGGCAGAGCTGGGAGCTCGGGGAGCCATGGCAAAGCAGGGAGGTCAGGGAGCCACGGCAGATGTAAGCTTACGGCCCGACCCCTACGGCCAGAGTTCTATAAAACTCTGGCTAAACTCAGGAACTGTGGCCCTCCCTGGGCCAGGCATAGGAGCCACCGCAGTCTCTGGGCTGAACGTGGCAATAAAGGGCCCTCTCTGGGCTAAACTTAGGAACAGGAGCCGTCTCTGGGTTAAACTCAGGGACTGGAGCCCTCTCAGAGCTAGATCCGGGGATTGAAGCCCTCTCTGGGCTGGACTGGAGACCAGGAGCCTTTCCTGGGCTAGACTCGGAATCTGAGGCCCTCTCTGGGCCTGACATAAGCACAACAGCCCTCCTTGGGCTGGAAGTGGAGACAGGGGCCCTCTCAGGGTTAAACTCAGGAACCGCTTCCATGGAGGCAACAGAAGCAAGCGGCTTGGGAATGGCCTCAGTGGCCATGACAAGAGAAATAGCTAGCTTCAGAAGAGTCTCTATGGACAAGACTAGACAAGACTTAAGCACGGCTTTAGGGGACATGACCTGACTCTGGTCAGGGGCTGGAGCCTGCACCGGAGCGAATTCTGGGGCTGGAGCCCACAGTTTCTTCCTCCGCAATATCCTCCTTTGGGCTGAGGAGAGGGTGATGACCGTCGGGCTTGACTTTGGAGCGGCTGGCGAATTTCCCGTGATCCAACAGAGGATAAGAGGTACGGAGAATGGATCAGTTTTTATAGGGAAAGACTGCCTAGTTAAATGTTTAGCCATGTCACCTCTGATTTTTGAATCAATCATGTTAACAACTTTACAGCATTTGTTGTGAATTTCACTGACACTGTAGTAGGGTTGCTTTGTGAAAATCTAAATCTAAATGGTTAATTATAGATATAATAAGACAGAAACTCACCTGTTCCCCACTCATATTGGTCTGAAAAGGTAAAGAGGTGTTTCAAGTCTTGGGAGACTAGCGTAAATTGACCAACAGCGCCATCTGCTGTTTTGGAAAAGAAAGTTGCTCAATTGCACATGTGAGAAAATCAAGCCAAGTTTCCCCATAAAAAGGCAAATGAGTCTCACAGTTGTAACACACAATACATATATTTGTCCATACCTCTGCATTTTCTCTCAAAGAGTTTTGTATTTGAAAATCACTTTGCGTTTGTTTGAAAGTCGAGTTTTTCTTTGCAAAGCAGATTGTTTATTTGCAAAACACTGGATTTGTTTGATAAATACTGGCACACAAAAAAAATCGCTCCATAGTAGCAGGCTAGTATAGTTCATCTCGAACAAGCCTACACAGACAGTCCTTGAGCGTGACAGTTTTAAGGAACAAACATAATTTAAGAAAGGAAGTTCTCCAGGGACCGAGAAATGAAGGTGGAGTTGAGCTTTTGTCTTTTTTTATTTAAATTATACATTTAAAGTTAAATGGCTTAGAAACGGTCTACTCAAATCAGACTCAATTTGTTTTTTCATTCTGTATAATATATTTAAGAAGGTTGGAGGTTTACATTGTTTGTTATTGCGTTGTTATTGCGTGATTATTCTATTAGTAGATTGCCCGTGATGTTGTCTAATTTCTATCAACTGGCTCTTAAGGCTTGAAAATTATGTTATGTACATAACTTTTCCCCACATAAAGTAATTTTTTGGAATAATGCTTATATTACAGTCAACAGGAAATCACTTTATTTATTTATTTTATTTATTTATTTATTTAGTCATTTAGCAGATGCTTTTATCCAAAGCGACTTACAAATGAGGACATAAGAAGCAATCAAAACCAACAAAAGAGCGACAAAGTACAAGTGCTATTACAAGTCTCAGTTAGCCTAACGCAGTACAGATAAATATTATTATTATACATTTTTTGTTTTGTTTGTTTTGTTTTTTATAAAAAGACATAGATAAAATAAAATTAGAATAGAGAGTGCTAGAGTTAGAGGGTCAAGTAAAGACGGAACAGATGAGTTTTTAGCCGTTTCTTGAAGATGGGTAAGGATTTGGCTACTCGGATTGAATTGGGCAGGTCATTCCACCAGATTGGAACAGTTAATGAAAAAGTCAGTGAAAGTGTTTTTGTGTGTCTTTGGGATGGTACAATAATGCGTTGTTCACTTGAAGAACGCAAGCTTCTAGAGGGCATATAAGTCTGAATTAATGAATTTAGGTAAAGGGGTGCAGAGCCAGTGGTGGTTCTGTAGGCAAACATTAATGCCTTGAATTTAATGCGAGCAGCTATTGGTAGCCAGTGCAAATTGATGAACAGAGGCGTGACGTGCGTTCTTTTCGGCTCATTAAAGATTAATCTTGCAGTGGCATTTTGGATTAATTGTAGAGGTTTAATAGAATTGGCTGGAAGACCTGCCAAGAGAGCATTGCAATAGTCAAGTCTGGACAGAACAAGAGCCTGAACAAGGAGTTGTGTTGCATGTTCCGAGAGAAAAGGCCTGATCTTCATGTAATCTTCTTAATATTGTATAATGCAAATCTGCAGGACCGGGCAGTTTTAGCAATGTGGTCTGAGAAATTTAGCTTATCATCAATCACAACTCCAAGGTTTCTGGCTGTTTTTGAAGGAGTTATGGTAGATGAGCCTAACTGGAAGGTGAGATTGTGATGAAGCGATGGGTTAGCTGAAACTACAAGCAGTTCTGTCTTAGCTAGGTTGAGTTGAAGGTAATGGCCCATCATCCAGCAAGAAATGTTGGTTAGACACGCTGAGATGCGAGCAGCTATCGTCGGATCATCAGGATGGAATGAGAGGTAGAGTTGAGTGTCATCAGCATAGCAGTGATATGAAAAGCCATGTTTCTGAATGACAGAACCTAGTGATGCCATGTAGACAGAAAAGAGAATTGGTCCAAGAACTGAGCCCTGAGGAACCCCAGTAGCTAGATGTTGCGACTTGGATACCTCACCTCTCCAAGATACTTTGAAGGACCTATCAGAGAGGTAAGACTCAAACCACTGGAGTGCGGTTCCTGAGATGCCCTTTCTCAATAGGGTTGACAAGAGGATCTGATGGTTGACCGTATCAAAAGCAGCAGACAGATCCAGCAAGATAAGTAATGAAGATTTGGAAGCTGTTTTTGCAAGTCTTAGGGTTTCAACAACAGAAAGCAAGGTAGTTTCGCTCGAATGTCCACTTCTGAAGCCAGATTGGTTACTGTCCAGGAGGTTGTTCTGTGTGAGAAAGACAGAGACTTGGTTGAACACAACTCGTTCAAGTGTTTTTGCAATGAAAGGAAGAAGGGAAACCGGTCTATAGTTCCCTAAAAGAGTTGGGTTAAGAAAAAAGTTTTTTTAAGAAGTGGAGTTATACGAGCCTGTTTAAATGCTGAGGGAAAAATTCCAGTGTGAAGGGATGTATTAACGATGTGAGTGAGTGCAGGTACAAATGGCTTGAAGGAGATGAGATGGAATAGGATGAAGCGGACAGGTAGTAGGATGACTGGAAAGGATGAGTTTAGAGACCTCTGCCTCAGAGAGTGGAGAGAAGGATGTGAACAAGTGTATGTTTGCTGGAAATATATGTTTGATAGATTGTGGTGTGGAAAATTGTGCAGTGAGGTTTGTAATTTTATTAATGAAGAATGTGGCAAAGTCGTCAGCTGTTAGAGATGATGAAGAATGAGGAGAAGGAGGACAAAGGAGGGAGGAAAATGTTTTAAAGAGCATGCGAGAGTTAGGCGAATTGTTAATTTTGTCATGATAGTATGTCCTTTTAGCAGTGGAAACATTAGCAGAGAAGTCAGAGAGGAGTGATCGATATAAATTAAGGTCAGAAGGATTTCGTGATTTGCGCCATACCCTTTCTGCGGCCCTGAGTTTAGAACGATGTTCGCGGAGAACATCAGATAGCCAAGGGGCAGAAGGGGTGGTACGGGCTGGCTTGGAAAATAAGGGGCAGAAAGTATTTAAACAAGACGTCAGAGTGGAACAGAAAGTATCAGTAGCACTGTTAGCATCAAGAGAGGATAACTGTTTAGGGGGAGGAAGTGAAGATGAAACCATAGCAGATAGCCGGGAGGGTGAGAGTGAACGCAAGTTACGTCGAAAAGTGACATGTGGAGGGGTATGTGATGTGTCAGGAATCATGTTGAGGTTAAGAGTGAGGAGGAAGTGATCTGAGGTGTGTAGTGGAGTAACCAGCACATGATCAGTGGAGCAGTGTCGTGTGTAAATAAGGTCCAGTTGGTTGTCTGATTTGTGAGTAGCCGTAGTTAGCACTCTCTTGAGATCAAAAGACGCAAGCAGAGTGTGGAAGTTTGCAGCCTGAGGTTTATCTAGGTGGATGTTGAAGTCTCCAAGTAAGACAAAGGGAGTACCATCCTCAGGAAAGGTTGAGAGCAATAAATCTAATTCATCCACAAAGTTACCTAGTAATCCTGGAGGACGATAAACAACTACAAAATTGATTTTTAGAGGGTAGATAATAGTAACCGAATGTGATTCAAAAGAGTTGTTGATATTCAGAGATGGTAAAGGAGTAAATTTCCAATTATTAGAGATGAGCAAACCAGTACCTCCACCTCTTCCAGTCAAACGGGTGTTGTGGGAAAAGGAGAAATTATTGGAGAGTGCTGCAGGTGTAACATTGTCTTCTGGTTTAATCCAGGTCTCTGTCAGGGCCATGAGGTTTAAACTTGAATGACTAGTAATGGAAGTAATGAAATCAGCTTTGTTGACAGCAGACTGACAATTCCAGAGACCAATAGAAAAAGAAAGTAATGTATTAGCAGACATAGGCAAAGTGCGCAGGTTGATAGGATTGCGCTGTCTACAGTGTGTGATGCGTGGCTTGCGAGTGGTAGTGATAGTATTGATCTGGAAACACATAGTATGAATTGGTTATAAAAACTAAAACAGAAGTGAAACAAGTAGTAGGAATAATATAGGATAATTAAAAGTCGATACTTATGTCCTCTGCCGGTGTCCCTGTCTGGTGGAGTTGTACGGTAGAGTCGATGGTCTTTACACTCTTCGGTCTTCACACAAGGAGGGCTTTACATGAGGGCTGCCGCGACCGCTGCTGCGGTATAATAACCTTTTTTATACCCCTTCTAACAAATCACTATTACAATTCAGCTGAACCCACTTTCCTGTTTATCACTAAAAATGGCCAAGCAAGTGCACACACTGACAAGCTACGCGATACAGTACGAGACCAAACACGATTTCAGCAAGGCTCAACACAGTAAATAAAATAAGCGTTTCCTAGCAACGGCAAATGCGCTAAACACTAATGAGACAAGTAAATACACTTACAAGCTGTTTTTAACTTCCGCTGATAGACTGCTTCTCTTAATGACTATTTCTTTACACTGTCTTCTGCTGGTGCTTGAACCCACTTTCCTGTTTATCACTAAAAATGGCCAAGCAATTGCACACACTGACAAGATACGCGATACAGTATGAGACCAAACGCGATTTCAGCAAGGCTCAACACAGTAAACAAAATAAGCGTTAGTTAGCATATTTACAGAGCTGGATGGATAAAGGAATTTATTTTTGCTTGATCTTTTAGATCAGTCTGCTCAGTTACTTTCATATGAAGATTTTATGAAAAAATTGTCTTTTCTTATTAAATATAAAGAATATTACTCTGTGATAAAAGCCTTTCCCACAATGCTAATGAGAGGTCATGTTAATTTTTTTTCATATTAGCAGAATTGACCCCACACTTCATATAAATAGGGTGGACATTTGTTGTGGAAAATGTACAAATAAACTTATTAGACAACTGTTGTATAAGGTCCATTAAGCCTAGAGGGAAGTTCTTTTGGGATACCTACTTTGAAAATAGTATTTGGAAATAAACTTGGTTGCTCCCATTTCATTTTTGCTTATCTATCAAGATTCGGGAATTGCATTTAAAAATACTTCACAATATATATATCTGTCACGAAACTGGTCTATGAACTTCCGTTAACTCACCACCAGAGGTCACTCGCTCACCACATTGACTCTTGCACCACACTACTGTTGCACTTCACCTCAAACTACAATTCCCATAATCCATTGCACTGCCGACACACAGCTGATTGCACTGATTACACAGTTTACTTAAACCATGGACTTTCTCTTCCTCGCGGCCGAGTATTGTATAGTGTATATCACTCTCCTAGCGATAGCTACTCTACGGAGCCACTCAGTTATCATAGTCTTGCTTTGCCTTTTGATTCTTGCCCGTGTTTCCTGGATTATCCCTTAGCCTTGCCCTGTTGGATATTGTTCGCCGATCGTCGACCCACGCTTGCCCTAGGATTACTCTGTCTTGCCTGTGATGTTCCTGTTTGCCATTGTATGAACCTTGCTTGTTTAGTGACCTCGCCTTTTAATAAAGCCTTGCAAATGGATCCGCACGTCTCACGTTTTGTTCGTCCCGTAACAATATCCGTGTAGTTATACTTTAGCAAAAATTTGTGGATATTGATGAGAGCTGTTAATTTTGTTCAGATCAACCAGAAAAATTGTTACATCTTTTTTTGACTGTTGTTATTCAAAAAAACTGGGAAGATCTATCTAGGTATTTTCAACAAAAATGTGGATACAATTTAGATATAACATGTAAAGATGTCTTCATATATTATGACTAAAAAAATAATTTTATGGTGAATCTTTTGATTTTATAAGGTAAATTTCATATATATATATATATATATATATATATATATATATATATATATATATATATATATATATATATATATATATATATATATATATATATATATATAAAAGTAAAAGGTGGAACTCGAAACCATGTTTTAAAGCTTTTATAGCTGAATTTATGTTTATTGAATGCACTTAAGTAAATGTACATATATCCTTCCATCGGCCCAGACGAATGGCCCGCGCGTCCCACTTCATTAAAAAATTCTAATTAATTTAGGTGCTCCGGCTCAGTGCTCTGTTTGAAACAGCCAATCAAAGTGAAGAAGGCGGGATTTACTGTTCACAGACGCAGCGCGCGACTTGAATGCGAGCTGAAGTAAGATGTAAGCAGCTGAACATGACCAGAGACAATTCAGCAATATTTATATATTGGTATATAATATATATATATTTTATATTGGTAATTAACTTTAGTGACATTAAACTGTCCCTTGTAAAAATTCTTTAAAATTATTTACTATTTGTCATATACACCAGAAAAGACAAATTATAATGTCAAGAATATCCCACTCATTGGGCCGTTCTGTGCCAAAAAGTCCAGGGCCACTTTTTGGCCCCAGTCCACCCCTGGGTCCAATGATGATAACTTACTGTACAACCGCTGCTGCAAAGAGGTGTTGATGGCGTGTCAAGGCCAAAAGTTATTTGCGCGCGTATTACTATGCTTACGGTAATTGCAGGACCAACACAGAGGGAACGCGCATCAAAGCGCTTTTCATTCTAGACGCCCAGAATTGAGATGTAATGACATTTTTCGTAATTTTTTCTGTTTGTTTTATGTACATCTGCTTAATATTCGTGTTATTTATTGCTGTCTTTGTATCTGTATTAGGCCTACTATATTCTTCTACCTGCATTTCATTGCAAGATTCGTAGAAAAGAAGATATGGGACATTAATTGATTTAGAGGGGTATTACGACCCAGTTTCTAATAAGTAGATGAAATGAATGGTCAGTTCTTAAAAAGGACGTCCTACACTATATGCACACCTTATATGAAACCATTTTACTGCAGCAGTTTTTAGATATGAGACATTATTACATTTTGAGGACTATAAAGACCCCATTTCTAATAAGTACAAGAAATGAATGGTCAGTTCTCATATGGGACGTCCCATATTATATGCACACATCATGTGAAACCATTTTACTGCAGTATTTTCAAGATATGGGACATTGTTCAATTTAGAGGGGTATAAAGACACCATTTATAATAAGTACAAGGAATGAATGGTCAGTTCTTATATGGGACGTCCCATACTATATGCACACCTCATATGAAACCATTTTACTGCACCATTTTTAGATATGGGACATTATTACATTTAGAGGGTTATAAAGACACCATTTATAATAAGTACAAGAAATGAATGGTCAGTTCTTATATGGGACGTGCCATACTATATGCACACCTCATATGAAACCATTTTACTGCAGCATCTTCAAGATATGGGACAATATTCGATTTAGAGGGGTACAAAGACCCCATTTCTAATAAGTACAAGAAATGATTGGTCAGTTCTTATAGAGAACAACCCATACTATATGCACATCTCATATGAAACCATTTTGCTGCAACATTTTTGAGATATGGGACATTATTCTATTTAGAGGGGTATAAACACACCATTGAAATGAATGGTCAGTTCTTATACAGGACATGCCATACTATATGCACAGCTCATATGAAACCATTTTACTGCAACATTTTTCAAGATATGGGACATTATTCTATTTAGAGGGGTATAAACACACCATTTCTAATCCAGTAAAAATAGCTAGAAGATGTTCACCTTTTCAGAAAAACTGCATAAATAAAATTTTATTTGAATTGTTTAAAACAATTGAAATACTTTTTGGCCAGTGGAAAAGAACGATGGCAACTTTATTCTGAAATAGGCTATTTATCTGCAAACTATTTTTTATGGATATTTTGATATATTTATTCTAAAACATACTGGATGATTTTGGCAATAAAAAATTAATGTGGCACAAACGGCATTTAGTATCTCATATTTCCTTAATGTCTTGTATCTTTGACAGTGTTAAACATGGTGTCACATGGATGAGAATATGCATGGAAATGATATGCAGATGAGGTTATGCATTGTAAAACGAGGCATTGTAAGCTCCATATATGGTGATTTTGGGGAGGAGACGGGGGGAGATGCGCCTCGTACAATCTTCCCCTGACTGGGGTTTATAAAAGGGATTTTTGTGCAGGTTCTGGTGTATGCATGGTTTTATAAATCTGAAAACTTTTGTGCGTATACAAAATTGAGCTTTTGTGCGTACATACACTTTTAGGATGAAATCTACGGAGAGTTTTATACATGAGGCTCCAGGTGACAGGCTGTTAGACTAGGCAGGGTCAAACTGGACAGGGTCATAAAAGACTAATAGCCAAGCAGCAGGACCAGTATCTGCTCCATTGTGCAGGGAGGAACAGGAGAAGCACTACCAGAGGACTACAAAATGATGTCCAGCAGGCTACTGGTGTGCATGTTTCTGACCAAACTGTCAGGAGGGTGACATGAAGGCCTGACATCCTCCAGAGAGACCAGTACCGTGCAGCTACCATGGAGATTTGAAAGAGTAAATTCAGAAGGTGGTACTCTTTGTTATGCATGTGGAAAAGCTGGTCACATTGCTAGACACTGTTTAAAAAAAGGTAGGAAAGATCAGGAAGTTGTTTGTTTTGCTTGTGGAAGGATGGGACACAAGGCAAGACAGTGTCACTTTTCACACAAAAGAAGGATGGGATATGATGATTTGCTTAAGAAGATAGGCAGTTTAGAAATGCAGTTGGCACTGTTGAAAAGAAATAAGGAAGAAGCCATTCACACCTTGCCAGACACAGCACTGCATGAACATGACTGTAGCTCAGTCACAAGAAGATGCTGATGTGATTTGGGGAAATTGTTTTATGATAGTAGCATATTTTAGGAAAATATGTTTACTATCAAAACGGGGTCGATTCTTTATAATTTATGAGAAATGTGTTAATGGCATTGATATTTAAATGTAATTTATGATAAATTGTTTATTTGAATTCTGTGATTAAATTTCTGTAACACTGATATTTTAAATGTGAAAAAAATTTTGTGGGGGAAAGGGGGGACAACCTCTTCTTTTTTATCTTGTTTCAGGTATAAGCACTGAGATGCTTGTTTGAAACGTGTAACATGGAGAAAGATGATCTGGTCATATGAAGGACAAGAAGGCCAGCAGAACTCGTGGCCTAATGGTTAGAGAGTCGGACTTGTAATCGAAAGGTTGCGGGTTCGAGTCCCCGGCCGGCAGGGATTGTAGGTGGGGGGAGTGAATGTACAGCGCTCTCTCCACCCTCAATACCACGACTGAGGTGCCCTTGAGCAAGGCACCAAACCCCCAATTGCTCCCCGGGCGCCGCAGCATGGCTGCCCACTGCTCCGTGTGTGTGTGTGTGTGCGTGCGTGCGTGCGTGTGTGTGTGTGTGTGCATTTGTTCACTACTCACTGCTGTGTGTGTGCACTTGGATGGGTTAAACGCAGAGCACCAATTTCGAGTATGGGTCACCATACTTGACAATACGTCACGACTTTACTTTTTACTTTTATTAACTAGTGGAGCCAGGGGACCTACAAGAGCCAGAACTCCAAGCCTAAAAGATTTAGAAACCCTGAGACCCAGAATGTGATGGATGGACCTGATGGAATGGCAAAGACAGGAAAAATGGCATTGGCTGCTTCTTCTAGAAGGACTTTTTCAAAGTGAAAAGAATAAACAATTGAAAGAGAAACAAAGAGAGATCAAACCATTTCAGAGACTATGGACAGCAGTTGTTCCACCAAGATGGAAAACAAGTGGGCAAAGGACATTCCCACACAAAGAAATGCACAAAGATACAGAATCACTGCACATGACCCTAGAAAGACACAAATATATGCATACTCTAAAACATGCATACTGCAGAAAATATGCATACTGCAGAAAATATATTATTGTCTATTGAATGCACACGTGGACAAAGGATGTTCACATTGATAAAAGGGACAGAACACACGTGAGGAAAACACAGTACATGCACACACAAATGTGCACACACACGCAATGTTGCCTGTTGATTGATGTTTTTACTCCTTATGCTTTAGGCTATGTTTGTATGGTCATAATGTTCAGTACATTTAGATAATTCCTTTTGCTTGTGTGGTTCTCAAGTGCTCCTCTCGCAAACCCAAGAAAATTTTTGTATGTAATTTTGCCAAATTTGAGAAAAGTCTCTATGATAAATTTGGCCTGATTGGATGGAGAGATAACCAGTGTGCATGAGGTGTCGACCCAATGACGGGTAAGATTCTCCTTTGGCCAGAGGGGGACAACCTAAGGTTTTTTATTTTTCCACTTTTTCTTACACCTGGCTCGACAGCGAGAGGCTGCGCTGACTGTGCACGCACCTCCCCAAATGGACGAGGCGTTTATACAGTCAGATTGCGAATGCAGAGTTCTCTTTCACTTAAGTTCTCTTAGGTTCTGTTATTGCAACACACTTACATGAAAAGTTATGTCAAAATACCCGTCTTGGATTCATGTAAATGCAGTCGGTTTTGTCTTTAGTGAACTTGAACAGCTGGGAGAAATACAGCTGTGTCAAAATTGTTGAGTCATGCATCAGGTCTTAAAGCGACAGCAGTGTAAACCTATTGCTGCCGACTGCATAATAAATGTTAATCAAACAACAAAAGAAAAAAGAGAAAATCACTCACTGCTCTTGACTTGCACTTATTAATTTTAATAAGAATCATATATATTTAATGTATACAGTGAAGATTGTGCAGTGTTTTATTTTTACTTTTATTACTTCATGAAATGTCTGTAGGCTATTTCTGTATAGCCTAGACCTATCTGAAAAACAAAACAAAAACAAAAAACTATTTCATTTGTATTTTTGATTAATATATTTATTTATCCTTTTGCTTGTAAGTAATACTTGGAGTGTTTACTTGCCTTCAGTAAGCTTGAAAACGTTTTATTGCATTAGTTTTGCTGTTGTATTGAAATTATTAGATATTTTTAAGATGGTGGCAGTTTCTAGCTTCAAAGAAAAATAATTTTTCTAACATCTAATATTTTAATGGGTCCAAAACCACCTTGGGTGTGGGATTTTCCTATAATTCAATGGCCCGTCATCAATTATTCCTTAGATAATGTAATTTATTGTAATTAACTGTAAATGCATTCAAAAATAAAACGGGTGTGAGTTGGCTGTGACTTATGGAAAGTATATGTAGGGATTTTATACACAGTGTGTGCCATTGTAAAGACTAGTTTTATGCCTCACAGCCTCATTTTTATCCAAGAAAAAAATTCTAAATGCCTTGCCTATGGTCTAACTATTTGTCATATAAAACCCAAAACACACACAGCCACAATCAGAGATAAGAGGTCAATTTTCTTGCTCTTAAGGTCCCATTCACCAAGATTTATACATTTACTGTAACAATGAATTAAGATTTTTTCACATTCTAAAACCTGTTTCACTCTGAAATATGTCACAATACATAAATCAAGTCAGTCATAACTTCTGTTTCATTAATTAAGTTTGCTAAGCAAAGCAGGACACTAATTATGACGGTGTGAAATCAAAAATAAAAATTGCAAGATGCAATAGAGGTTTGCTTTGTTACATTTAAATTGACATTACGTTTTTTTCTAATTGTAAAGCTTAAAACAATGTTAAGATACTGATAAACAGTAGTATTTCGTTGGACTCGGACTCGACTCGGACTCAGCCTTTTAGGACTCGGACTTTAGGAGTCGGACTCAAGTGGTTAAAGACTCGGACTCGACTTGGACTCAACTTAGGTGGACTCGAACCCAACACTACGAAATAGTGTGCCATTCTCCTCTGGCCAGACGAAACCAGCAGTTTAATTCTAGGCTGCAACAAAGTCAGATTGTGCAGAGGACTCGTCTGGTTCCCGTGGTCTTGTCCTGATGGCCGTGTAGGTGACAAGGTCTTCGGATCTGTCTCTGGGGCTCATCTAGTTGAAATGGTGTCCGCTAACATTCAGGGCTGTCGAGGTCATCTCTAGGTACTGATTTACCATCTGGTCTGGATACGGACTGGATCCGGGTGGCTGCAGTTGACCATATGATCTAGATACAGTCTGGATCTGGGTGGCTACGGTAACCTCGGAATATGAAACAGAATAATATTAGCGTAGATGCCATTCTTCTAACAACGTAACAAGTATATTGGTTCTTATGGGAAGTGTTCCCGGTTCTAGTTGACCTAATCAATACAGCCTAACAATCCTTTAACAGATTTGAATTATAGACATGTGTTAGTGTGTTATATGTAAACCAGGTTAAAGAGATGTTTTTTTTTTTCATCTAGATTTAAACTGACAGAGTGTGCCTGCCTCCCGAACAATGTTAGGTAGATTATTCCAGAGTTTGGGAGGTAAATAGGAAAAGGATCTGCTGCAGGATATGAAAAGTTTAGCTGCCTGCAGCTCATCCAGCATGAACTATACACTCTACTGAATAATGAGTTGCTTTGATGAAATTTATGCAAGTTAAATCAGCATGTAATTAATTTTTTTTTACTTTTAATTTTGGTGTGATTTGATTCCAGCCCACAGTGGGTTGATGATTTTGGATACCGCTGACCATGTTCACATCATTTTATTCTCAATGAATTACACAATGTATAAAAGTGAAGATTTTCAACTTAAATATTTAATTCATTGAGATTCAATGTGTGATTTAAGTGTTTCCCTTAAATTTTTTGAGCAGAGTATTTCATATTAGAGGCATGGACTCTAGATTTTGCATACCCCTGACAAAAAATTACTGTCGTAGATTTTTTTTTATAATAATCATAATATAATAAAACCTTGGACCTTTCAAATGATTTATAGTTATAGGTTACCTTGTTAACAGGTCACACTGCAGTCTTCCATAAAACAAGACGTTTTGTTTTATATTATTATTATTATTATTTACAAAAAACAACAACAAAAAACATCCAAAGTGTTTTGTCACCGTTTTTTTGATAAATTTATAATTTAAATAATTTCAATGATATTTTCACTACTTAACTTGCAAATGTCCCCGGTTTTTACATTTCAGAAATCTGGTCACCTTAGTATGTACTGTTTAATATTTCAACATGCAATGAACAGGTTTTAGGGTGCTTGGGTTCGATATGAGGATGCACACCACTATGGCTAAATATATTCTGTGTCTTTATAATACAGGGCTCAGGGTATACATTAACTGCACACTAAAGATGATTGATTGAGATTGAAAACATTGAGATTGAAATTTTTTTTTTGTAGATTACCATTATTACCAACAATTAATTATTTGTATTTATTGATAATTTTTAATGTTTTTCAGCACTAACAATGTAAAAAAAAAATAGTCAAACAAAAATTAAATAATTTTATATATTGCAAATTTCTCCCCCACCTCTGTGAAGCCAAAGCTAGGATACTTTTAAAGATTAGTCTTTGATAGCTGAAAGAATAGCTTCAGCAGATTCCAGGTAAGGCGACAGAGATCTAAAGGTTAGTCATAGCGCTAAAGTAAAGTGTATTACCCAGACCCAATAAAAAAAGCCCTAGACTGCCTCCAAGAGAACATGACCACCCACAAAATTGTGAGAAATTATTTATATAATTATAATTTACATTATACTTGTTTATTTATACACGTTTTCAAACAAAACACCCATAAACCTAGAATTACGCCATGGATATAGTAAAAACAACAACTGATTTTAATTCACAGTAATAAAAATAGAGATCCATTAATTGCAAATTTTGCCATGCCTAATGTCCACCAGGGGGAGACTCGGGCTCTTTATCATTATTAAAGGTGGAGTTTTCATTCTGCACACATGTATTAAATCACATTGAGTGTCAGTACCCATCATTTGCATTAATTGGTCACTATTCGTGACTTTGGAACCCTTTAAGATGAATTTTGCATTTAATTTTCATATATTTTACATTTAAAAAATATTCCCATTGTTCAAGCCAGTGTTCACTTCTGTGTATCCTGGTGTGATAAGAATCATCCTCCAAACATTCAGAACATATATCACAGTGTATGTGCTTGCATTTGAAGCCATTAACTAGCAGTAAAGTTGCATTAGTTTGAAGAAGGTACTTGCCAACTTGAATGCTTCATGTTCACATGCTTTAGTACAGAGGTCTTCAACCCTGCTCCTGGGAACTCACTGTCCTGGAAAGTTTATTTTCAACCGGCTGCAGCACACCTGCCTGCAATTTTCAAGCAGTCTTGAGGAGCTTGATTGGCCGCTTCAGGCGTGTTTGATTAGGGTTGTAGCTAAACTCTTCAGGATAGTGGGTCCCCAGGAACAGGGTTGAAGACCTCTGCTTTAGTACACTTTACATTTGACTAATGCTGCAGTTGGGACCAGAGGTGGGTAATATTGTCATCAAAATGTTTATTTATATATTAATTGCATGTATAATTCTATTTTACTTACTAGCCTCCTATTTATTATGACATCACCAGGCCTACATTTGACCAATATGTAGCTGTCTCTATTTTTAGCTGTGCACAGTGGTTTGACAACAATATTATGCAAAGTAAAAACTTAGTTTGCATGACATTCATTATGCTTGCAATGTGTCACCATATCTGTTGCCTAAAATAATGTGATATTTGATATTTTTTGTAGTGTATTTATAGTGATAACTTACAGTAGTTGACAACTTCACAATAACTCATATAATGTTACAATAGACCCTGCTATCAGGCTCAGCATGTCTTACATAAACTGAATCTTATATGAATCTTATTCCTGGGCAATACAGGAATTGATATCTGCCCTGTGAAATGTGCACTAGAGTATAAAGTGTTACAATTAACCTTATTCACCCAAAATGTGTACAGTTTTGTAATGCTGTTAAGAAAAGAACTAAAATTACATGTTCCTTTTTATTATTTAACATCAGTAATGTAGAAAGATCAACTGATGGTGTGATTATCTTGCACTGTGAAGTAGCTGGAGTAGAGAATTCTGTAACAAACTCACTCATGAATGACGCCTTTTTAATGATGAAGTGATTGCATAAGCTTTAAATGCAGTAGCCTAATGTAGTGGTGATATGAGAGGCTGACCTGGGATCAGCAGGTTGAGTGTGGAGTGTCACTTCCTGTAAGTGCAGAGAGAGGCAGTGCTGAGTTAAAGACACACAAACACAGACACATTACAGCAAAATAGCGAGAGGGAAGAGAGAGGCAGATGACCTGAGTTTCAGCCGCTTGTCTGATTTTCAAACATTGATCATGAATATTTCGAGAGGATCCGACTGAATCTGTCGCTTGTGTGTGAAAAGGAGTCAAAGCGAAACCGTTTTTCCCGTGGCGCACGGATTTCTCGCCCTATTAATCGGTCCGATACACTTCAAATCATCATTACAGAAGATATTTGAGATAATATTATTGTTTACTGTGTATTTGAGAAGAGAGACGCATTTGAACATGGGATGTTTGGGCAACAGCAAG
Organism: Barbus barbus; assembly: GCF_936440315.1. Lineage (NCBI taxonomy): Eukaryota > Metazoa > Chordata > Actinopteri > Cypriniformes > Cyprinidae > Barbus > Barbus barbus. The sequence goes on from NC_136722.1 coordinate 7,661,078, forward strand.
ACGGAGGATCAGCGCATCGACGAAAAGGCGCAACGAGAGGCGAATAAAAAGATCGAGAAACAGTTACAGAAAGAGAGACAGGCGTATAAAGCCACACACCGCCTGCTCTTATTAGGTAAGACAGGAATGTATAACCGATACATTAATAACAGGTAGATGTGTCAGCAAACTTCGTGCAGAGATATGGATATATCGTCATCATGGATGGATTGATAATTTCTCCATGGCTCTGGAAATACTCTATTTTAGCTATGTACCATCTTATGTCTTTTTTCTATGCTTTTTAAGGCGCTGGGGAATCCGGGAAGAGCACTATAGTCAAACAGATGCGGATCCTGCACGTCAACGGCTTTAACGCAGAGTGAGTGTGTTTATTTAGCGTTATTTACTGACACTGGGCCTGTACTGTGTTTATTATAACGGATGCGGTATTTATGTTTTGGATGTTAGAATATGGTCGGGCTTCAGATGTACGCCTCTGCCTCTGCGTAAACCTAGTGAGCTGCCTACCTAGACAGTATTTTTGGTTACTATAGGCTTGTGTAGCATTTTGGGCCGCATTTTTGGTCATCATAGACGCATGCAATTTTTTTCGAGTCTCAAATTTGACCGGCCACCTATACAACATTTCGGGCTATAGTGTGTGCAGTATTTTCAGCATTATTTCTGAACTGCGTACCCATACATCCTCTGTCCAATTGGCGCACACCATATATTTGAGTCTCGTTTTTGTGTTGTTTACCTAGACCGTATAGTATAGTATAGTTGGGCCTTATCTAATGGCGTAAAACCGTTAATAATAATAAATAATAACTGAATTGATTATGTATCAGAGTGATATGCTGTTATTTCCATGTTCACTATCAGGATGGCCAGAAATGAGGTCACACTGTGTGCAATATGTGCTGTTTACGCATGTGACCGCTTATAATCACAACTTGCCCATTGATAAGGCCCAACTTTGAGTAATATTAAACTATAGTCACATTAGTAAATTATGGAGAATTATTTTGACACTCCTAATTTTGAGATGTTATTCATTCTTTAATGACAGTTGTTCCTTCCTATTTTCCTCCTCTGTTCAGAGAAAAGAAGCAAAAAATATTGGATATCCGGAAAAATGTGAAGGACGCCATTGTGGTAAGTCATTTTTGTAAATAATTGTTTAATCTCTAGCAGTTGAGTTTTCTGATTAGTGCCCACATTCAGCATGCTTTAACACCTCTGTTTCCATATTCCAGACGATAATATCTGCTATGAGCACCTTAACGCCCCCTGTGTCAATTGCCAACCCGTCCAATCAGCCTAGAGCTGAGTACATCAAAAGTATAGCTCCACTCTCAGATTTTGACTACACAGAGGTAAGAGACCACATCTTAATGTGTTACAGCACTAAGCGGAGTAGCTAAAATAGAATTTTCAAGGGAAATTGATGTCACATACTTGATCACAGAAATGTTGGTTCTTGAGTTGATTAGACAGTAGTTCTGTCTAAGTGTGTTATTATGGTTTAAGTGGTGCACAAATTCCCTTTTAATCCTGTCAATAATACAGACACATACTTCATAATGTATTCTCTGCAATAGATTCTTACACGTGCTTTACTCATGTCTGCTCATGGCAATTGATGTAGATGTCAGTCAATGTCATAACTTCTGTGGGTTGTTTGTTTTGGTATTAGGAAAGATCACATTAAAGCTGCAGTCCGTAAGTTTTGCCTTTTTGTCGCCATCTCTGTTGAAAACCTGGTATTGCAGCCAGGTGCGGAATTATCTTTATTACGTGGTCTGTACTCTGGCATGGCTTCAGCGCGGATGAATCTAATGTTTTGAGGTGAATGTGTAGCTGTCAGTCACCGCACCGGTGTGAATCAAACATTTAGTAATCACAGATTCTAGCTTACGTCTTGGAATATATGACCCAAATCAGAATTTTCACCCTATATTGTCATCTGAACAAGTAACAAGTCTGCCACGTTTGTTCTGAGGAAAAAAGCGTTACAATTAATCGCGCTACCAACAGTGATTAAATCAAACGATCGCTTAGCTCATATCACATCAAACCTTGCAAAGTATTATTATTGTTCTACTTTATTCTCAAATGATTAATGTTAATAACATCAGAATTGCATGACTATGAGTGTAGTGTATATTAGCGTGTAGATTTCCATTTCTGTAGTCTAATCTAATTGTCATGCCATTCGAATTTCATATTAAGAATGTTTTTTTTAAACCCCAAAAGCAAACTATGCTCCCTTCGAAATGGTTTTCTTTAGAATACAAATCTTGTGTAATCTCAGGCTATCTGTATTCAGAAGCACGTTTAAACCTGGAATATAATTTAATTTCGTTCACACGTGTTTCATAAACACAATCCTTTCTGGATCACAATCCGCCATCAAAATGATAAGTTTAATTACTCTAGCTGCTGGGAGAAAAGGCTATAAATGATCTGGCACCTGCAGCATCTGCATGTGCGATAGCCTAGTAGCTGGGAAAACTTCTTTGTTTACAGACGTGACGTAATGACGCAGAACCATGCTCGAATTTCCCGCGAAAACCTACCCGTACCACTCAAATTAGAAAACATGATTATAAGCTAACCGTTGTGAATAGGGCTAAAGTAAGGCGATAGTTTTGAACACTGGCTGGTTATGTACTTTCTCAAATATTGATTTCGGATCATTTTTAACACAAAGTTATGGACTGCAGCTTTAACTAGGGCAATTAATTAAATGCATTTGTTAAATGTAACTTGTTTAGTTACACAAATTACAGTGGTTTCATTTTATTTTTTGAACTTTTGACTTTTTTCACAGAATTGTGAGATATAAACTCGCAATACTGACCTTTTCTTTTCTCAGAATTGTGAGATATAAACTCGTAATTGGGAGTTATAAAGTCAGAATTGTGAGTTAAAGTCCAGTTTTGAGGGGGGAAAAAGACTATGTTCTCAGAATTGCGAGTTTATATCTCAGAATGATGAATTTTTAACTCTCAATTGCGAGTTTATATCACGCAATTCTGAGAAAAAATAAAGTCAGCTGTCAGCTGAAAATATTCAGAAGGAACAAATTAATTCCTTGAGAAATATAACTTCCGGTTCATGTCCATTGCAGCCTTCACATTCTTTCTGATTTGAGTGATCCTTTTCTATCTAGCTAGCTAAATATGTTTAACATGTGAATTCTTGCTAAATATGCAGTTATATTACGGGTCGTTGACATGAATTGTACTCGTGATGGTGGAGCGCTCTTGGAGCGAGTGAAAACCACGACGCTCTGACTTATAAAAAATCCGCTCCTCGCTCCATTCAAAATCACACCGCTCCACTCGCGTACTCTGATTGTGAGTAACTGTTGCTGTCATGAAAGATCTATTTCAGAACCAGCCGCTATCAAAATAATCTGGCTACGGGCACGGACCAGATATTATTGCTGGCGGGCCACTTTATTAGGGCCCAAGCCACTAAGGCGCTGGGGCCTTATTGATCCCCTAAGGATTATTAGGGCCCAAGCTAGTAAGGCGCAGGGCCCTATTGTTTTTCTCAGGATTATTATTTTTATTTATTTTTTTCGACTATCCGGGGCTTTTTTGGGGGACTTAAGGTGCTCAAAAACTCTTGAAAATTGGCACACACGTTGGAATCTGCGGTTATTAGGACGCCACAGAGGCTGGGACCCGGGTGTGGCACAGGGGCTCTACGGCGCACCCTGGAACACAGTCTTAAAACTTGATGTATAGCTCACACATACTTGCACATATTCATATGAAACTCTGTACCCATCTAGATCTCATTGAGCCGAACAACTTTCACGCTGCATGTCTTAGGCTCCGCCCAACAGGAAGTCAGCTATTTAGGGCTGTTTAAAAAGTGCATGCTCTGGAATTTGATATACTCCTCTGAGGATTACCACCCGATTGCCACCAAACTCGGTGAACATGATCAAGACATTGGGGATGCTAAATTACGAAGGAATTTTTGATATCTTGAATGGTTTAATAATGAATAATGTCAAAACACGGGTGATGAGAATCTGTAAAGGATATCAAGTCCTTGATATTACATACTGTTGCCATGGCAATGTGTCAAACTTTAACATTTGTTTTCTGTGAATTTGAAGCACTTAAGATGCTTAGAATTTCATGAAACTCAACACACATCAGTATTAATGATAGTTAGACACTGGCAAAAGCTCATAAATAGGCATGGAGGAGGCACTCTATAGCGCCACCTTTTATAAAAAATGGGGGGGGGTTAGATTTAGCTACAGACACCAAACTCTGTACATATATTGTTCTAATCAAGGCGGACAACTTTCTAATTTACAGTCATTAGCTACGACCAACAGGAAGTCGGCTATATTTATTTAAATGTGGAGTTTTGGAAATATCAGGCTGTAAATAAATTCATACTCCTCCAAGCAGAAACAAGTAGTCCACACCAAACTTTGTCAACATGATGCCAAGATCCTGAAGATGTTAAATTGCAAACGGATTTTGGATATTTTGAATGGTGTGGCTATGGTGATTTATTAAAGTAACAGTAAAAAAAAGATAGCAGTGTTTTTCTTATATTTTTAAAGTGCAGTTTCCAAACACATTTGTACATGCATAGAACAAGTCATTCTGAAGAAGTATGGTTAGTTTCATGACTTTACAAAAAGTCTATGAATAACAGAAAATTAAAAAACTATCAGACATCTGATGTGTGTGCACTATGTACTGTGTGTGTCTGTTGAGGGTGGGGGTGAGGAGCTGGGTGAGGGAGAGAGACAGAGACTTTTAAATCTCACTTTAATCACTAGAAAAAAAATCTGTATTTTATTTATTTATTGCATTACAGTTTAAGAAGCCTCTTAGGCCTCATCCTATTCTGTCCATTTTAGGGACACAAACATTCTCAAAATTCAAAAACATTGACAACATAATTTTATATAATTAGGTTAATAATTATATTAATTACTACATAAAAAAGATCAAAAGATACATACACGTGGACTTATACATTTTTGTGCTGCAAATAATTTGAAACTCATTTGATACTGACCTATGACATCTGAATTTACATAATCTCATTAGTAAATCCGTACATAGATATGGCTAAAGGGTGTTGTTAAGATCAAAATGCAGTGGCTTCATTCACAAAATAGTATAGCCTCAAGTGTGTACTGTTTTCTGTTTTTTCGAAAATGGTTATTACATGATTAAAAAATATTAAGATATATACATTTATGGCATTTCACACAGCATAGAGTATAAAGAATATTTATTTTTTAATATTTTCTTTTGGAGGACCTTAATGCATTGAAAGTGAACACATATTTTGGAAGGACATCTCTAACATTACCACATTTCCATTAACATTACAGTGTTGCCCAAATAAAACATTGTTCATTTAATTCAGAGCAGTTAAAGAATTATAAGAACAGTACTGCTTTGAACTTCACTGTAATAATCTACAGGGAGATGTTTGTGTCAACATTAAAACCACATGACAAATCCTTACATTTTGTTTGTGGTTTGTTTAGGATTGGAGTCTACCTGTCTCCATGACCTCACTACTGCCTCAGGTCAAATGCAATAAGACCATTGCTCTGAACAGTTTTCATATTTGTCTCATGAACCTCAAAGCAAATATGTTGTCTTATTTGCAAATGTTTTCATTCAAATTATGCACTCATGATGTGATGTGGTGTACAAATGAACACTCATGAATGTGTTATGATGATTAAATTATTCATACACAGAATGTGTGTAAACACTGATATCTAAACAAGTTTCTACAGTAACTTTAGCATTATTTTAGTGTCTTTCACCTACAGTTATTCACAAAGTAATGTCAGATACCATGAGAAATAGTAAAATAAACATGCAATTGTTAGGTCTGGGTGATTTATCAGATATTCATAATATGCAGTAGGCCTGTTAATGATTCCCTGACATTCAGTTAAATTCAAAAGCATTTTGAATTTAAACATATCTAATGCATCTTATACATGAAAAGATCCAACTACTACCAACCGTTGTAACAAAAGTAACTTTTTACCTACATTACCATTACCTATGAGTGAAATACAAATAGCGTGTAGACTGACAAGAAACGTAAGGGTTAATTTTACTGTATACATGTAAGCAGTTTTCTCTGCCAAGAAGGGACCGAAGGGATTTATAATGTAATTTCCCTCACCACTGACGCACAGATCAAATATTCCAAAACGTATATTGCTCTCGGTTTTTTAGTTTCCTTAACTTTATATAATGGCTTGTGTGACATTGTGCTTTAATACTGGGTTTAATACTCAAAGGTCATACTTCAGGATTCCCCAAGAATGCTTAACGTGGCTTAATGTACTATTATAGTGATATTTGCATTTAGCAGATGCTTTTATCCAAAGCGACTTACAAATGAGAACAATAATGTGTAAGTGCTGGGAAAAGTCTAGGTTAGCCAAACGCAGTACACACAGCAAGTTTTTTTTTTTTTTTTTTTTTCTTTTTCTATAATAAATAAAAAGAAAACAAGTGTATAGAATAGAAAAATTGAAAAATAGAGAACATTATTGTTAGAGGGTCTCACTTTTTTTTTTTTTTTTTTTTTTTTTTTTTTTTTTCAATGAAAGAAAAGCCAAAGAATTGAGAATGTCAGTCTGAGGCCTTATTTTTTTAAATAAAAAGAAAGCAAATATTGTAAAGCGTGCAAGTGTTAAAGGATCAAGTTTATATATATATATATATATATATATATATATATATATATAATTATACATACATGCATGCATGCATCGTTCACTTGCAGAACGCAAGCACCTAGAAGGCACATACAGTAAGTCTGAAGTAGGGCTGGACAATATGGCAAAAAAAAAAATCTGAACGTTTGACCGATTCTTGTTTTGTTTTTTTACAATTTTTAACTAGTGAACTTGAAAATGTAACTACAACATGATTCAAGTAACTATTTCTTTATTAAACCTCTAGTTAAAGAAAATTATATTCCAAGTGCACCACACATGTTGTCAACATTATGTAATTGTTAAACAAATCATTTGTTAAATATCTATCTTTGTTAAATATCTTATGCATAAACTACAACTACATCTTGTACAAACATGTCTTATATATGTTCAGAAACAATTTGAGGAAAATGCTTTAAAAAAATCTTAAAAGTCTAGGTGATTCAAATTCAAAACGACTGAAGGTATAACATCTGTAGACTATTATTAACTATAAATATTCTGTAAAAACAACAGCAGCTTTCAGCCTGTCACCATGATGCAAACATGAAATATCAGACATACAGTAATAGTTACAGTTTTCTTATTTGCTTGTGCTGCACTCAAGTTAAAAGAAGTTCACTCCCATCTTCTTGCATGTTTTTTCTATTCCACTGCCTGCATCACATCTTGGTGAACACAAAAGCTCATTCTGTGTGAATGGCATCTAAGTGGTTAATCGTTCTTTTCTCTTTACTGTTATCACCGGCATATTTTCAAAGTGTCTAATTCTAATATTTGGTAATATTTGTAATTAAAATCACGATTTCTCCTTGATTTCTAAAATTTAAAATCGTGGCAAAATCGATTAATTCGAATTTAATATAAAATCGGAAAAATGCCCAGCCCTAGTCTGAAGTAGTGAATTGAGGGGTGGGTGCAGAGTAGGGGTGGGCGATATAGCCTCAAAATGATATCACCATATTTCAAGAATATTTGCGATAATATCAACATTTTATTAGTAATTGCAGCTGGCAGGCAGCAGCATTTATTAGTGCAAACACAAAGAAGGGCATTTTCCATCCTTTTCCATTCGAAGTGTAAATCTATTGTCATAAGGTGGCAGAAACAGCATTGAAGTGCAAGTGTTGTAGTAGTTAACTGTCTTGGGCAGCAAGTTACTTAAAGTAATTATTTATAGTTACTAGTTACTTCTCACAAATAGTAACTGACTTAGTAACTGAGCTAAATCATTATAAAAGTAACCAATTACCAGGGAAAGTAAATATTGCGTTACTTTAAGAAAATTTTCAAATATGTTAATGTAAAATGTTAAATGAATGAAATGGACACTACATGGAATAAATTATTATTTTTAAATAGAGATGCACTAATTGACCAGCCAGTGATCGGAATTCGGATCGGTGGATTCTTGACGTCACAGCCACGCGCACGCTCACAGTTGCGTGTAAACATATCGTTTCGCGTAAGAATGATTCTAATTTTAATTGCATTCAGTGTAAACGGCGACTGATAATGTGTTTGTCGTGCCAGATGAGGCTTGCACAGCCTGAGTGAGCGTGTGAGAGAGACAGCAAACACAAAGGGCCTCATTTACGAAACGAACGTAGAACCGAAAATTGGGCATATGGTCGTTTCTAAGCAAAACTTGGAATTGATCAATATGGACACGAGCAGTGGCTACGATCAAATCTCACGTCAGGTCTGAGCTTGTGTTTTTGAGCTAGCCTGAACTTGCGTGCAGCATAGAGAATTTCGGGGAATTGTATAATGACAGCATTTTGTTCATTTAGATTATTTTCCTAAACCGACAAACGTTTTTTTTCTTCTTCCTTTTAGAGCTTTAGCTTTATATGCGCAAATAGCAGCATAAACAACAGACCGTGAGGAATCACACATCGTCGTATCACACACCTGCAGCGCTTCTGTGAATGGATAAAAACAGAAATTATAAAAGGAATTGGATTGGATTGGATTCAATTTATTGTCATTGCACATGTAGGTACAAGGCAACGAAATGCAATAAAGAAGAAGAATACAGCACAACATGAGGAAAGAGAGGAGAAAAAAATAGTCCTCACACTACGCTCCTGAACGAGAGTGCAGTGTGAGAACAGACAAAAACCTCAGCATAGAGCACAGTCAACACAGGAACATAACTTGCATAGAAAATCCAGTTCAGACGAAACAGCCATCCGGCCTGCAGCCATTACAGCGCGAACACAGACCCGTTGTCAACTGACGGGATGAAGCGACGAAGGCGTGGGATGGGGGTAGGGAGGTGTATGAGTGTGTGTATGTGTAAGTTCGTGTGAGTTCGTATGCCTTGAAATCCGTTGCGCCAGTACTCCAAACCAGTTGTCTCAGTTCGCAGGTTGTGGTGCGACATAGCAATTGCCATGGAAACGACCTTGGCCAGAGCCCAAGCGCCCGACAATAACAAGGTGTTTGATGGGGGAGGGAAGAAAGAGCGTCTCCCTGCAGTATTCACAGGAGAGTTGATACCAGAGCGGCCTTGCCAAGCCGTTCTGTTTTGGGAAGCCGGAAAGAGATAAGATTGTTTTGACTTTGGGCGAACAGCTGTCTTCTGGTTTCACAGCTATTCTCATTGTCCATTCTGATCTCCTTGTCCATCAATTTTCCTTTCCAAAGCCGAGAGCTTAGCCGTGATCGAATCCATATTGCGGTTAATCGACTCTGTTTCAGAGCCGACCGCTCTGCCAACAGCCTCAATCATGACGAGCAGCCTTGAGAGGTTTTGGATAGCCAATCCCGTCTCCTAAATTTCCGATAGTTTAGGGCAACACCTAATCCAAACAGCAGAAACCCAGTTATCATGGTTCCGAATAAGATGTCTTCAATGTCCTCCACGGAGAGAGCCGCCAGACACACGACCCGCCATCTCTCCCATGCGTCCATCATGTAGCCAGCAGCAAACGTCCCAGCAGGTTCCGGTTCTCCAGATCCCGATCTTCTAGTCGAGAAGATGGTGTCAATTGCGTTAAGAGACCAGTTGATCAGATCCATAATTTCGGTTTTGTAAAATAGTGCAGCGAGAGTCTCTTAAGAAGGACAAGACAATACGAGAGAGCAAGCAGGGAAGTTCAGGATAGGGAGGGTAGAAAAATGCGACCGCCTTCGAACAGAGCCAAACGAGAATAAATAGGGCTACACAAAATATATTCCTCTTAATTAACAGATTAACAAAAGAAGAAAAAAAGTGTGGGCCACTTTAATTTTTGTGACACTCTTAATGCATTTTATTTGTTTTCTTATTTTTAAAAATGTAACTGATCAGTGATCAGGCAGGTGCCTCACATGCATACACACAACATTTCAGCGTTACTAACTTGACATTTCAGCCATTAATTAAAATAAAATGCAGTCAACGAAACAAAGTTACACTGCACAATTTACAAGGTCCACTGTAAAATCATCATTCAGTGCCGAAACAAAGATTTATTGCGCATGTGAAGGGTGAGGTTTTACGTAGATATTGGAACTCAAGTGAAGTACAAAGCTTTGTTTACATCATAGATGATAGTTTAGCAACCAAATGTTACATGGCAAAAATGGAAACATTTGGATGTCGAATGAGAGAGGCTTGTGAGCCCAATGCCATTTAGTTTCGCTTTAATAAATTCATTTTAGCTTGACGTTGTATTCTGTTTATAATGAATGCCACTATAGCCTAATTTGTGTTTTACTTCATAATTTAATATACTATTTTATAGCTACTCATTTTTTTTTTATTCTTGTTCTGTAATACCGTCAGATTTAAAGGGTTTGTTGTGGATTAAGGAGAACTAAATAATCTATATAGGCTAGTGTTTATAATGTTTATAAATGTTTTAATTTATATGTAGGCCTATATTAAATATATTTAATATACATATAAATTAATGCAATTGTTTGCAATTTATAAGGTTAAAGGGTGTTTTTGGAGTAAGATCAATTTCTATTTCATGAGATTGCTTCCTCTTTTTGGCCGGGTTATGTTTCTCCGTGTTGTAAACTGTAGGGGTGAGGCTTCTAAACCGGGTGTTTTTAGGGGCATAATATTCAAATGATGATTGTTTTCAGCCGCCACATTTATCAATGTGCGATCTTTCGTACGATGGGATTGGCGGCGCACAAATGTTTCATAAATCACATGTGAACTCTGTCGTAAGTTGATTTGTGTGCTCGGATCGTTAGGTTGATAAATGAGACCTCAAAGTAACTCACAGAAATTTATAGATGCATACTGCGGTAGAAGAAAAAAGTTATTTTCAATATATGATTTAGATATGCAACATTATACGGCCATGATGTTTCCCCAAATATCAATATCAACAAGATTGCAACGTGACACTGATTTTATACAATAGTATTTAAATAAACAAGAAGTTAAAATTAAGTGACTTCGATTTTAGACAAAATATTGACTGTTTTTGCTGACGAAAATAGTTCCGATCAAAGCCACAGCAGAACTGCTGTGTGTCTCCGAGCAACACACAGCGGTGTTTTGTTACTGAATGAATCCATGTTTTTGAACGATTTAGTCAAATGATTCAGTGGCCCATTCATAAGGACCGTTACTTGCCTCGTTTCTGAATTAATCAGCCGTTTGAATGAATCGGTTGAATGAATTAATAAATGACTCACTCATTTAAACAGACATTTGCCGCCACCTACTGCTGATTTAGTCATATTTAAAATGCTCGCCCCTATTTTGATCGTGCTAAACGTAGAGAGTATAAACCAGGTTCTACACCTGAAGCGTTCTCACTGACAGCGCTTCTCTTCACTTGAGTGAAATCTGAATCCTGCTACAATGTGCCGCGACTCGGCAACACACGCTGTATGGAGCAGACGCTTTGGAGCAGCGCAGACCATGCACTCGCGCACATGCGATCACGTCAAAATTTGGTCGCAGTCTAGAGCCCTGGATAATTAAAATGCAGTGGTTGCCTCTAATTTTAAATGGAAAGAACGCAGACAAAAGCCTTATTTTGTTTATATGAAGAGATTTATTTTATTTGTGTTATTTATTTGATTTGGAGCTTGTTTTAAAATTTCAATTTAGTTTTGTTATTTACATTTACATTATATTTACATTTTGTTATTTAGCAGATGCTTTTATCCAAAGCAACTTACAAATGAGGACAATAGAAGCCATCAAAACCGACAAAAGAGCAATAATATGCAAGTGCAGGTTCTGTAACTTCGGTCTAGTTTATTCATGGTTTTGTGACGGAGCCCTGACACTCCCTTCTTGTCTTGTTTTCTGGTGGCTTCGAGTGTGCTCGAGCCGTGCGCTCTCTCGTCTGCGTGCTCCGTTTCATGTTGGGGTGTGGTGTTCGGATCCCGGCACTCCTGTCTTGTTCCCGACTCGGTTCTGATTTCGTGTCGGGGTTCGGACACTATGGTTGTTATAAAAGTTATGGTTGATGTGCCTAGCTGGATGGTGAAATTTTAATGAAGAGATAGGTTTGCTAAAACCACAAGCAGTTCTGTTTTTGCAAGGTTGAGTTGAAGGTGATTGTCTTTTATCCAACAAGAAATGTCTGAGACATGCTGAGATGTGAGCAGATATCGTCAGATCATCAGGATGGAATGAGAAGTAGAGTTGAGTGTCATCAGCATAGCAGTGAGATGAAAAGCCATGTTTCAGAATCTAGTGCCATGTAGACCGAGAAGAGAAGTGGTCCAAGAACTGAGCCCTGAGGAACCCCAGTAGCTACCTCACCACTCCAAAATACTTTGAAAAATCTATCTCGGAGGTAAGACTCAAACCACTGGATTGCGCCCTATGCCAGTAGGGTTGATAGGAGCATCAGGTGGTTAACCGTATCAAAAGAAAGATAAATATTGAAGATTTGGAAGCCGCTCTTACCAGTCTAAGGGCTTCAACAACTTTGAGTTTTAGTTGAAAATATAGTTGAAGATATAAAGAGACTGAATTTAACAGGCAACAGGCTGATAAACCCAACAAGTGCTTTCCCATTGAAAACCATTATTTAAAAAAAGTGACTTAATGCATTAAGACAGTAATATAAAAATACCAAACTTGGTATACAGCTTATTAGTGATACAGGCAATCAGATGAGACCAGAAGAATGCAACACACTGCACTGCACGCTAAGCATTTGCTTTATTTTTCTATGGTGGAAAGTTGCTGAATATTAAAGGGGTCATATAATGCTACATGCACTTTTACAAGTTGTTTGAATTGAAATGTGTGTTGTCAGTGTGTGTACACAACCACCCTATGATGATGAAAATCCACCGTGTTTTTTTTTTTTTTTTTTTTTTTTATCTACTAAAATCTTTACCCTTTCTCAAATCGAGCCGATCTGTGTGACATCACACGGACGAAGGCCCTCCCACGATAGTTTGATTGACAGTAGTGTTTTTGGGGGAAGATGGGGAACAATAATCTGTCGTGTCATGGCGGTCATGATTAGACGTACCGCTCTATCAGTGCCCTTATTTCTAGTCTTTCATTTGAAGAAGACATATGTGCGCATACAGTACTGGTTCATGTTTAGAGCACGGGAGAATATTAAATATTGTTCACATAAACTTGTAACAGGCTGTTTTCACTGATGTGTAACCTTTTTAGGGTTTCATGACCCTTTAACAAATCTTGGAATGTAAAATATTTGTATGTAAGAACAGATGTAAACAGTTTTTTTTAATAGCAGAATAGTTTAGTAGTGAAAGAGCACTATGCAATGCAGAAGGCAAGCGTTTCAGCTATTGCTGATAAGTTATGTATGATTTCTAAATAGATGCTTCTTTCAGAACCAAAATAGTTTGTATTTGGTAACTAGCGCTATAGGGGAGATGGCATGAGTGTGCACAGCCACGTGTATGTTTGTGTGTGTGTTTGCCACTGTTACTTAATTAAAATTTCTCTCTATTGAGTCGCAGAGAGCGGTCGGCCTGTCATGTGTTTTATAAGGCTGATTCGATCAGAGTTCAAAGTGGCAGCTAGCAGAGGACACGCACACAGAACTCTCTTAAACATTATTGGACTCTTTTTCTGAGCTATTTGATGTTAAAGATGATGGTGATTATGTCATTATACAGATGATAAACATAATACACACTGTAAACATTTTATGTTATTAAATAGTAAGCCAGTTTACCTCTTGCAAATTGAGTTGCAAATGAAAGTTTTTTTTTTTTTTTTTTTTTTTTTTTTTTTTTTTTTGAGGTGTGCTATTTTATGATTAATATGATGGGGTTTGTGCTTTTGTATGTGTGTGTGTTTTGGCTGCAGTGCTGTCTCCATTAATTAGGCTCTTTATGTAATGGTGTATTGATTTTTGTTAGTAAACACACTGACCAACTGCTAACAGATAAGAGCTGATGGGGGTCGTCCGTCTTTCTGAACCAAACGCATGTGTGTACCAAAAGAGAACATGCTCAGTGAGGGTTTAGTCAAGTATGTAACAGAGGGAAGAGTTACAAGAATAAATGAGGACAAAATAAATTTATATATTTTTTGTTTGTAGTTTATTTAGAATAGATTTAGCTATCACACAAAATAACTTGAGATTCACTCGTGAGTGCAGTTAAACATTTTATTAGGAACAATAAAAGCTGACTTTTTAGCATCATTGCTCCAGTCACATGATCCTTCAGAAATCATTCTATTCTGATTTGCTGCTCAAAGAAACATTTATTATTATTATTATTTTTTTTTTATATATATAAATAAGTTCAGAAGAACAGCATCGTTTGTAACATGATAAATGTCTTTTATCATCACTTGTGTGCCAAATAAGTTTTAATTTCTATATATACTGACTCCAAGCTTTTGAACCTGGCATTTTCATAGTGTATATATAGGCTATTGTTTATGTGCTCTGAAGGAGGAAAAAAAAAAAAAAATGGCGGGTGCGCGTGGTGCATTAGATATGAGTTGAGACGGGAAAACTGGACATCGTGTTGGTTTCATACGGATTACTTTAACAGAGAATATTTGTTTTGGATGTGACTTAATTTAAAAGTAGATATTTCAAGCTTTCTATACATATATTTCTCATGTATTTAAGGCGAGTATTCTCGGAGATCCATGTTGTTTTATTTACGAGTCTGTGAAGAGAGGTGACCGAGACAGAGCCGGCAGAGAACCCTGTTTATTTTGTCTATTTTTTAAAAGCACATTGTTTTGTTGTTGTTATGACTATATACAAATAAAAGTAAACCCTTTGCAGTTTCAAACGATATCTTGTTCTTATCTGTACGATTTTTAGTTCTTTTCGCGTCGTAAAGAAAATACGAGACAGCCCGCACTGGTGCTTCAACCCCAGGGGGTTAATCTATTATGTGTTCCAGAGCAAATAGTTTTGGCAAAATCTCACCATGTTTATGTAACTGTGCTGTATATCAGAGCGCTGCCTTTGTACTTTTGATTGAGTTGCCTAGCAACTTTTATGATGGCTGTTGTTGTTTATTAAATATTATTATTTAATATTTAATATACATAATATTAGTATTTAGCAGAGGTGGGGGACTCTAGTCACATGGCGTGACTCAAGTCTGACTCCAGCCGCAAATTTAAGGACTTGTGACTTGCTTGACTATATAAATAAAATGACTTGACTTGACTTGAACTCAGAGATGGGTACTCAAATTAGTGACTCGGACTCGAGTCGCACTCAAGTCACATTTTTATAGACTTCAGACTCGACCTGAAATGACTCCAGACTCAAGTCTTTTATCCTTAAATACTTATATAACTGATATTCAAAAGGCCAATCGCATCCACACCCCAGCATCCATCCGGACCACGAGCTGTAACAGCAGTACCATTTTAAGTGAGCACTGCGTCAAAACAGGGGAGTGGATCACATAACAGGTGGTCAGGGTCCTTTATGATACATTTCTTTCAGTGCTATATCAGATGCCTGTCTGTGTGACACAGGCCCAGGCCCCTCCCGCGATTATTGATTGACATTAACGTTTTACCTTAGACCCGCCTTGAGTGAGCGGTCATCAGTCCACCATTGTTTTGAATCGGGTTGCTGAAAATAGAGCTGATTTTGACAAGGTACACTGCCATTGAGAAATTTTAACCAAAGTATGTTATAGACTTTTCATTAAGATCCTAAAGAATCATATCAACCTGTGGAAAATGGGCATCCGATGACCCCTTTAACCCTCTGGGGTCTGAGGTGATTTTGGGGCCCTTGAGATGTTTTAACATGCCCTGACATTTGTGCTTATTTCAGCTACTTGTAACACACTATTGGCCAACATGTCATTTTTTTGTATTCAGCACAAACTGTTCTACAATAATGTGTGAGCAAGATGGATGTACATGTTTGCATTTTTTAGAAAAAAAATATGCGTGGTTAAGTTTTGGGGGGACAAATGTAGCTGAAATAAGGCCATAAAACCCATACTGAATAGTTCTGAATAAGACTTTTGAGTTATCAGTCTTGTAGGCTAGAATCTTTACTTCAAAATTATGTTTTATTCAAAATAATCCTGCTTACTCCATCACAGAAAACAATATATTGATTTATAGGGCTGTGTATTGGCAAGAATCTGGCGATATGATGCGTATCATGATACATTGCGATACTTTAAGCAAGGCGATATATTGGGATATTTCTTATTTTAGGAGTAGGATATATATTTTTTTAGGAAAGCTGTCATTAAGAACACGCATATGCAAACCTTAGCAAAAAATAAATAAAAATAGTTTAACCAGAACACACTGCAGAACACACTGGGATCTGCATTTGCAATAATCAGTCTCTATAACATTCAACATTATTGTACCACTTTTTGTGCAGTATGAGTAAAGGGGGAAATATTCAAGTGCTTGCATGATTCTTTAGTTAAATGTATGTATAAAATGTATTTTATAAAAAGATAAAATATGTATAGACTCTACTTTAAAAGTTCACAGTTTAAGTTTACAATTGTGACATGCAATGCCCTAACATTTGATCTGAACAAAAAATTGCATCTACTTAATATCAATGAAAAATAAAGTACTTGCAGGATTCCTAAAGAAAACAAAACAATAGTAAAACAATCAAATAAATACAGATGTTAAACATTCTCAGGACTTTTCAACTTGGATTTCACAGGTTTTTCAGTTTGTATATGTTCTGCGTGGAATCGCAGGGACCGCGACGCGAGCACCGCCCCAACTGCACAAAACATGGCTGTAATGGAGATAATGAAAATATCTGAAGACTGTTATGAAAATGAATGTTAAAAATAAAATGACATGAAAACATGTCTATGAAAACATGAACAGATGATTAGATGTTAGATTATGATTATGATGCAGCAATGTTGTTAAAAAAAGAAGCATCTAAAAAAGAATAGCTGCCTGAGGTGAAGCTGACTTTATGCCAATAAACTGAAACCTGTTCTATGACACTTCCTATGATATTAACCAGATAGCTTAGATACATAACACCAATGTAACATTACAACTTGTATCTGCTCAAAAGGATCCATATGCCAGTGAATTTTAAGTTACATGCTATAGGAGAGAGCGAGAGCGAGAGAGAACGCTTCCCCCGTGATGCGCTTTCAACAACCCGCTGAAACACGGGTAAGGACGGAATTTACCATAGATTTCACATTCTATAAAGTTCTCATTATAATGTTTGTCATTTATGTTTATTGCAGATTTGTGCTATATTTTCATCTACATTATCAAGTGATTCCTAAAATCGCATTTTCGAAGCCATACGAAATACGAAAACTATTTTAATTGAAGTATGCCTACTGTTGAAAAAATATGAGGAAAAACATCTGCTGCATTATTATAGGATCAGTATTTTTGAAAAACATCTAAAAGCAATATGACAGTCTAAAATAGCTAAGTCAATATTGGGAATTGCATTTGAGCATGAAACTACACTGGTAATACTGTATGCAGCGCATTCAGCTGCATGTAAATGAATGTTAATATCCCAACGTATCCTATGTCAAGTTATTTGTATAGCGCTTTTAACAACACAAATTGTCAAAGCAGCTTTACATCAGCTTGATATAAAGCTGGGTGGCTTTATGTCAGCTTTATAGTATTTAGATGGGGAAATAGTGTCTCTCTCCTCTGGCCAGACAAAATCAGCAGTTTAAATCTAGGCTGCAGCAGAGTCAGATTGTGCAAAGGACTCATCTGGTTCCTGTGGTCTTGTCCCTATGGCCGTCTAGGAGACAGGGTCTTCACTGGGGATCAGTCTCTGGGGATCATCTAGTTGTCCTGTCTCCACTGACGTTCAGGGCTGTAGCGGTCATCTCTAGGGGCTGATCCA
Organism: Barbus barbus; assembly: GCF_936440315.1. NCBI lineage: Eukaryota > Metazoa > Chordata > Actinopteri > Cypriniformes > Cyprinidae > Barbus > Barbus barbus. The sequence goes on from NC_136722.1 coordinate 7,679,093, forward strand.
CCATCTGATCTGGATACAGTCTGGATCTGGGTGGCTACGGTGACCTCGGAATAAGAAAGAAACAGACTAATATTAGCGTAGATGCCATTCTTCTAACGATGTAACAAGTACATTGGGTGTTTTGGAAAGTGTTCCCGGTTCCGGTTGACCTAATTAATGCAGCCTAGCAGCCCATTAACGGATTTGAATTATAGAAATGTGATAGTGTATTATGTGTAAACCAGGTTAAAGAGATGGGTATTTAATCTAGATTTAAACTGACAGAGTGTGTCTGCTTCCCAAACAGTGTTAGGTAGATTGTTGTAGAGTTTGGGCGCTAAATAGGAAAACGATCTCCCGCCCGCAATTCATTTTGATATTCTATCAAATGGCCAGAGATCGCAGCGGACATGGACTATAATGCGATAAGAGCTCACTCAAATACTGAAGTGCCAAACCATTCAGGGCCTATAGGCAAGATCTTAAAATGTATACGATGGTTAATAGGGAGCCAGTGCAATGTTTACAGAACCTGGCTAATGTGGTCATACTTCCTGGTCCTAGTAAGAACTCTAGCTGCTGCATTTTGAACCAGCTGGAGTTTGTTTATTAAACGCGCAGAACAACCACCCAATAAAGCATTACAATAATCTAGCCTAAAGGTCATGAACGCATTAATTAATGTTTCTGCATTTGACATTGAGAGCATAGGTCGTAATTTAGATATATTTTTAAGATGGAAAAATGCAGTTTTACAAATGCTAGAAACATGTTTTTTGAAGGAAAGATTGCTATCAAAAAGTAGATTTACAGAGCAGCCATCAAGTATTAGACCGTGATCTAGGTTATTAAAGGCAAAAGTTTTTGGTCCAATAATTAACACCTCTGTTTTTTCAGAATTTAGTAGTAAGAAATTGCAGTGTACTTATTTCAGTTTTTCCTTTGTAATAAATTTGCAAAGTTTCCATAAATATGTTTTTTTGCTTTGTCGTTAAGGTGTATGGAGTTGGAATTTAAAGCAGTTTAACATTAAGGGGTATGAATACTTTTGCAAGGCGGTACACACACACATTTATTTTTATATATATATAAGACTGCAAGGGAAGCTCGGCTTCCCCTATAATGTCAAAAAATGAATGGTCAAACATGTACTATTGTGTTAACATTTTATTGATTAAAAATGCGTTAGAACACGTTCATCTCAGAGACGAGTTTGTTCAGAATCAGCTACATATAGCAGGTGACTCGATTTCCTTCTCATATATTCCCGTAGCATCAGTGTATTTGCCTGTTGAAGCCCAGCGTCCGTTGACTTCAATGGGGCTGCTTTGAACAGTTTTTTTCAGTGCTTCAAAACTAGACGCTCATTGGATAAATGCTGCGATTATGTCCCGCCCCCGGACGCTCAGCGTCTCTGGGGTGAATGGAGGAGTGGGCGGGGCTGGACTCCGGGCTTCTGCGTGATGATTGGAGGGTTTGTCGAAAGACTGCATCTCCTTTTGATTGACAGTGATTGTGTCCTATAAGAAGTCGCTGATGCTGAAGATATTCGAGCCAGTGTTGCCAACTTAGCGACTTTTCAGACCACCCTAGCGACCTTTTTCCCCAAAAGTGACGAGCGACAAATCTAGCGACTTCTTTGACAAACCTTAGCGAGTCTCTGTGATCGCTGGTACTGCCGCAACGGCGCGTGAGTGAGCGCGCACGCACCTCTTTCTCTGTTCAGTGAGCGGCTGAGAGGAGCAGCGCGTTCAGTTCAAATAGATATTATGTTGCTTCTCTAATTTTACATGCAAATATAGCCGAAATCACAGCACAGGAATTGTCTTGTCTTATCTTATGTGTATTATTTGATTTAATCAGACGACGGCTCAATTATAAATTAGGATTTTTGTGCAGACTAACTTCTTGGGAGGGAGAGCTGGTTATGTATTCTTAAAGGGCTGCCTTTCAGTCACTATTTCATATTTATCCCGTTGACTGACAACATAAACAGTAAAATATATAAAGGAAAACAGTTTTATTGAGAATTTGGCTGCATTAAAATACAGTATGAGCACAGAGAGACAAACAAATGTAAAAAGCAATATGACGCGATGACGTAATGAATATGCTAATTAGCGCATGACGTCATCTGGCGACATTTAGCGACTTTTCAAACTGGCTTTAGCTACTTTCCATTGAAAGAAGTTGGCAACACTGATTCGAGCTCAGTCCCATAGTGGACTTTGCAAGTGTAGTCAAAAGACAAACTGCTGCAACCTATTTCTTGATATTTGCTTGGCGAAATTGCTGGCCAATTTTCATTATACATTTCACACAATTATACACCACATTCCTTGTTTCAGTTTAGCCTAATTCCCACATTTCCTCCATCGAGTTTAATGTTTTTTTTAGATCGTTTGTTCATTCATTCATTCATACAGTAGGTCAGGTGGTGAACTAGCCAGCTAGCAAACTGCACACGATGGCAGAATTTACGTATAAATAAATGGACAATTTTTATGATGTAGGCCGAAAATGAGCTTCCCCTCTTTGAAAGACCAGCAGCCGCCACTGATATATGTGTGTGTGTGTGTGTGTGTGTGTGTGTGTATATATATATATATATATATATATATATATATATATATATATATATATATATATATATATATATATATATATATATATATATGTATATATATGTATATGTATGTGTGTGTTTGTACACAGACACATGCACACACAATCTGAAAATAAGGAAAAAATAATATATTAACAGGAAAGCTCTAGTATAATAAAGAGCCTAAAGAGCCTTTTCAGTTCAATAAGTGTGCTGTCGGATTGTCATGTTGTATCATCATATTCACCTGCTTGTGTGTTTGTTGTGTGTTATTCTGTCTGCAGCATTTTGTAAAACAGATCTGTGTCACACTGTACAGGTGGGTGTATGTGTGAGTCCCAGGGTGTGTCTGTTGCACTCAGTGGTGACAGTAGAGCCGGGCGTCTGGGAGGCTCTGGTGAGCACAGGCTGTCATTAACATGCTCTCTGGAGGGTTGCAAGCACCCCGCTTAACTCCCTCGTAATGACTCTTTTGGCTTCCTTTCTGACTAATGAAGGTGCAGGTAGAGAATGTCTGTACTAAACGAAAGGCCATTAGTAGTCGTTAAGGTTTGTTTTCATGTTTTCCTTTTGTTCACTCTCCCTGAGTGCACTGACTTGTCACGCTGAATTTTCCAAAGGGATCTCATCCTCTTAGACTGTAAAGAAGTTTGTGTTACAGGAGAAGAATGCTGTCGTTACAAACAGAACTCTGCTGCTTTGTTTTCTTGCGTTTTTCTGTGAAAAACTCTTTCGTAGAAAACTTTCTTTCTGCACTCTGCACCACTCTGAATGTTTGTGACACTACATTCTCAGATTGAATGTGTTTGACATCTTACTAATGTTAGAGGTTCGCTTGTGCAGCATCTCATTTGAAAAAAATAAAATAAAAATCTTAAAATGATTAAATTGTAATTGTTTTTTTCATTTCATGAGACTTTGATGTTGATGATGAATTTATATTAAATCATAAAACACAAAATCCAGAAAACATAACATGAAAAACTGAATTTAGTGGAAAAATATACATATATTTTTGCTCTGTCACATTTTAATACACACATTCATACATTTACCTCTTATATTCATATATTTTGCTCACACCTTTTTGCTCTTATGCAAATGTATTCAAAGTATACATTTAATATTATAAAAAAATGAATGTGTAAGAAGAAAATGCACGCATGTCTAAAGAAAATATGTATGTATATGTAAGAAAAGAATATATGTATGTGTGAGAGAATATAGTGGAAACGGAAGGAGTATGATGGAAACGGAAGGCAGTTTAGGATCGTGATTGAGGGCTTGAGCGCAGCCAGCCGTGTTATTATAAGCGTCTATAGATTTGTTTTTTTCACTTATGTTACAATTTAGGAGGTAAATAAAGTGAGAGGTGGCAGGTTAGGGTCAGTGATATCTTTTGTATTATTTCCATAACTCTAGATTTGGACTCACTGCGTTTATTTATTTAAATTTTTTAGATATTTGTTTTTCATAGCAGTATCTTGGCAGCACTGCATCACTGGCATTTAAACTGACACGTGTCTACACCAGACGCGAGCGGCACGGTACAACAGGACAAAATACTATAGAACCCATTGTAATCAGTGATTCTGTCTACACTGGATGCGGCGTGGCGGGACGCTACACGACAAATCCCCGACAGTAAATTGATGCCTCGTTCTGTTTGACAAAAAAAAAATTCAAATTATTTGCAACTGTTGCTTTGTCGCGTCCAGTGTAGACTAGACCAGGAATAGGCAAGTCAGTCCTGGAGTGCCGCTGTCCTGCAAAGTTTAGCACCAACCCAAATCGAACACACCTGAACAAGCTAATCAAGGATCTCTAAGGCTACAGCCAGGTCAGTGTTTTTTGTTTTTATTTTTTTTTAAGGGTTGGCGCTAAACTCTGGAGGACATTGACACTCCAGGAGTGACGTTGCCTATGCCTGGACTAGACTGTTGCAGCACAATGCGACATACAGACATAGTGCAGACATACATAGAATTAAGGTAATAAAACACTAATAATAAAGAGTAATAATAAAATATTCATTCAGCCATCTGTTTTTTTTTATGCAGTTGCTTCATGTTGCAGATATTGTTTTTTTAAGGTTAGTATAAAAAATAAAAAAAATTAATAATAATAATAAAAACTAAATAAATTGGCAACAAGTATGGGAGTCAGCCCATTTGATTGTAAAAAAAAAATGGAATCAGTCACAAAAAATTCTGATCAGTGCATCCTTAACTGGAATACAGTTAGACCTACCCGAAAAACTTAAAGCATAGTTAATTTCATTTTTATCATTTTTATGTTTCTGCTTACACACACACACACACACACACACACACACATATATATATATATATATAATATTCTTTTCTCCATTAATGATCTTATTTTGCAACTTTGGAGCAGATCTTTTTTTCTCTGGTGTTGATGATTTATCAACCAGGCGTTTGCAAGATGTTTTAGATGTTGTGTGGTGTTGGTTATGAGCTGTGATGCATTTGTTTTGCATCTCTGTATCCATTTGTTTTGCTGTATTGTGATGATTTCGTGATGGACCCTCACCAGGGGCCTAATTATTATATAGCTGTCGGTATCCTCTGAGGGAAAGGTGCAAAAAACAAGTATGTTTCCCAGAAACCTCCTCCCCTCATCTTCACTCACTCCAGAGGTGCTGCAAATGATCTTTCTTTCAATTATTTGAAATGTCTAAATAAAAATATTTAAATAAGTATTCTTATTAATGAACCTGCCTGTTAAAGGTTGTTGTTCCTCAATTTTACATTTAAAAAAAATATTATTATCATCATTATAAGCACATCTTATTCATTGATTCTGCTTCAGAGCAATAATCAAGTGGATTAGAAAGATTGAACAGAAAAAAAGTAGTGAATGAAAGAGAGAAGAAGAGATTGGTGGAGCAGACTTCAGGCTCATTCATTACTCTAATAATGTTCACGTTTAACATATTACCAAACATATTAGCATCATAAGCCCTATTCAGATGGTAATTGTCTCTCAGATAGATGTAGAAATTTGCAGAATCAAGTTGATGCACACCTTATGTAAATAAGAGGATGCATCCGAGTCATCTACTTGGATTATATTGGTGTGTGTGTATACAGTTAGGTCCATATATATTTGGACACAGGCACAATTTTTATTATTTTAGCTGCTGACCAAAATATATTAATGTTACAGTTATATGGGCTTAAATTGCACACTCTGAGATTTAATTTGAGGGTATTCTCATCAAAATTGGAGGAAAAATTAAGGAATTACAGCTCTTTAATATGTACCTCCCCTTTTTCAAGGGACTATAAGTAATTGGCCAATTGACTCAAAAGCTGTTTCATGGACACGCGTAGGCTATTCTTTCATTATTTCTACATCAATTAAGCAGGTAAAAGGTCTGGAGTTGATTCTAAGGGTCTGTTTAGACCTGGTCACTTGCGTTTTCTCTGATCGGATAGCTATCCGATCGTGAAAAGTCCAGGTGTAAATGCCCTCCGAAATGCTTTCGAGACGCATTTAAATCCAATCGCTCAAACCACTTCAGGAGGTGGTTCTAAATGCATCTGGTTGTTGAAAGCACACATGCCAATTTTACTCAATATTAAAATAATATTACAAAATATATACAAAATATATATAAAATATTAAAATAATAAACATGTGAGAGCGTTTTATAGGCTTTATGGTAAGGGTGTGCGATATGACGATTTTTGATCGTGGACGATAAAAATGTCTCCACGATCTGCTTTTTAAGAAATATCGTAGTATCGCGCTACAGCGCACATTGTCAAATACAGTTCTGGCGCCTCCGTCTCTATATACTGTACAACACAACATACAGCAGTAGAGTTACTCTGACAGGACACTGCACTTATTCGCGATCGCAAAAGTACATTATTTGCACACAAACCTTTCTGGTTAAATGTTTAATTCCCGCGCTGGTCTGATGTGCGCTTTTTCTGAGCGCAAACACCTGAAGCACGCGCACTAAAAAGCCTATCTAACAGCGCCTGATTACTCAACTAACTTATCTTTTGCGCTAATACTGTCAAAACACACAAGGTTTACATACAGACTGAGTTGGTTATCTCTAAAAGGAAAGTAAATAGCTAAGAGAGAAACGGATGCGTGCCTGTATATTAGATGCGTGCAGCTCTTAAAGAGACAGGACACTAAACGTGCTGTCGACTGTCATTAAAGGGATAGTTCACCCTAAAATGTAATTTCTGTCATTATTTACTCACTCACATGTTGTCCCAAACCTCTATTAATTTCTTGTGCTGAACCCAAAAGAAGATATTTTGAAGAATGAGGGTAACCAAACAGTTGCTGATCTACATTGACTTTGATAGTATGAAAGAAAAATCCTATGGAAGTCACTGTGGACCAGCAACTGTTTGGTTTTCCACCTTCTTCAAAATAGCATTTATGTTCAGCAGAAGAAAGAAACTCATTCAGGTTTAAAACAACTTTTGAGTAAATGATGGTATAAACATAAAACATTATGACAGAATTGACAGACAGATGACAGAATATTTATTTTTGGGGGAACTATTCATTTAACGTTAACAAAACAAAAACGCAAAGAGAAAGATCACTCATTATTCTTGACTGAAAAACTTTAATACAGTTGCTTTAGGAATCAGTCTATGTAGTGTTTTATTTTTATATTTGTTCATTCAATTTTATTGAATGCTCCTGCTAAATACACCTATTGTACCTGAAAATAAAGCACTGTTTGTTTTATTTGTATATTATGTGTATTTGTAATGTGTATCTTTGTTCTTATTTTTTAATAAGAAAGATAAAATAATCACAAAGATTTTTTATCTTCGCCCACTTCGGCCTAAATATCTGCCATGCATCTTTGTCTTTCTAGTTTGGCTGTAATGCTCAGACAACTTGTAAAACCAAAATAGTAAAACTTACATGACAAAGAATCGTGATATTTCTAACTTTTTGAACAATGTTTTTTTTTCAGAAATTCTTGTTTTATTTTTTCTGATCAGATGAAGGCATGAAACATTTATATTTTTTATCAAATGAAAATTAAACCCTTTTCTTTTTTGGCAAACAAAGGTTTACTTTTAAAATCAATTCAGTACATGGTAAAAACAAATTGTGTGAATATTCCTTTAAACATTTTTACATTTAAGTGGTTAATGTAGTTGGAATAATTATTTTTATAATTTAATTGTTTTATTTAAATTTGACAGTAAAAAGAATGTATAAAGACGTACATTATACTGTACAAAAGTAATACAAGAGTAATATATTTCTGTTACAAGTTAAACCGCACTCTTATTTTGACAGGTTGCCGTGAAGTTTCTGTGTGTACAGTATGATATGATGCTAGTTTTCTCAAATGAAACGGTAAAATTCACATGAAGTGACTCTCACAGCCTGTATGTTCATGTGTTCATGTAGTGAGATGCAGAAGCCGAAAATCGAGTTCACGTGTGCTCCAGTATTTGTGTAGTAAACAAAACCGAGGCTAGCGGAACATGCAGGATTCACATTTAAACCGTCTTTTTGCGTTTTTAATATTCACATACACTAGTTCATATCGCGATTCGAATTAAGTGACAGACCTTCTTTTATTCATCCAAAAATCTACGAATTCCGTGGCATTCCACGCTATAGAGTAAATTCCGTTTTTATGAATGCACTCCACCATCCTATCCGCGTTTTCGTGGAAACCATATGACCCTAGAAATGTAAGCACACTTCAGAACATTTTGGTTTGCGCTGTGTGTTGTGTTTTAAAGAGTTGCAGTGGTGACATCATGTCACAGGGTCTCTCTCTCTCTCTCGCATGCGCCCAAATGCGTTCTCAAGTAAATTTAGTACCGAATGATTTAATGTGAATCGGTACTTGGTAGCACCGACGCAATTCGGTATGTACCCTTAAAGTACCGAAGTTTTTTTATTATGAAGGGAAAACAAAATCCAAACCCACATAGCCCTGTGTGAAAAAGTGCTTGCCCCCTAAACCTAATAACTGGTTGGGCCACCCTTAGCAGCAACAACTGCAATCAAGCGTTTGCGATAACTTGCAATGAATATGTTACAGTACTGTGGAGGAATTTTAGCCCACTCATCTTGGCAGAAATGTTGTAATTCAGCCACATTGGAGGGTTTTCGAGCATGAACCGCCTTTTTTAGGGTCATGCCACAGCATCTCAATAGGATTCAGGTCAGCACTTTGACTAGGCCACTCCAAAGTCTTCATTTTGTTTTTCTTCAGCCATTCGGAGGTGGACTTGCTGGTGTGTTTTGGATCATTGTCCTGCTGCAGAACCCAAGTTCGCTTCAGCTTGAGGTCACGAACAGATGGCCGGACATTGTCCTTCAAGATTTTTTGGTAGACTGCTGAATTCATGGTTCCATTTATCACAGCAAGTCTTCCAGGTCCTGAAGCAGCAAAACGGCCCCAGACCATCACCCTACCACCACCATATTTTACTGTTGGTATGATGTTCTTTTTCTGAAATGCTGTGTTACTTTTACGCCAGATGGGACACACACCTTCCACAAAATTCAACTTTTGTCTCGTCAGTCCACAGAGTATTTTCCCAAAAGTCTTGGGGATCAAGATGTTTTCTGGCAAAACTGAGATGAGCCTTTATATGTTCTTTTTGCTCAGCAGCGGTTTTTGTCTTGGAACTCTGCCATGCAGGCCATTTTTGCCCAGTCTCTTTCTTATGGTGGAGTCATGAACACTGACCTTAACTGAGGCAAGTGAGGCCTGCAGTTCTTTAGATGTTGTTGTGTGGTCTTTTGTGACAAATCGCAACAAATCAGATAGATACATATAAAATCTCGCAAACGTGTTAGGTGTCGCCCGCCCAGAAACTCTACAGATGTCTGCTATCGAGGCGCCCTGCTCCAATGCCCAAGAAGAAGCAAAGCCTCTCGTAGAGTGTGCTCTTACTCCGAGGGGGCACGGCAAGCGTTGGGCTTTGTAAGCTAGGACTATAGCCTCCACTATCCAGTGGGCAAGTCTTTGTTTGGAGACAGCCTTTCCATTCTGCTGTCCTCCAAAGCAGACAAAGAGCTGCTCTGAGGTCCTGAAGCGCTGCGTGCGGTCCACGTAAACGCGCGGGACAGAGCAGCGCAATGGCTGGGTCTGCCTCCTGCTGGGGCAGCACTTGCAAGTTCACCACCTGATCCCTAAAGGGTGTGGTGGGAACTTTGGGCACATATCCAGGCCGGGGTCTCAGGACAGCGTGAGAGTTACCCGGTCTGAATTTTAGGCACGAATCGTCGCCCGAAAATGCCTGCAGGTCCCCTACCCTCTTGACCGAGGCCAATGCAGTGAGGAGCACAGTCTTTAACGACAGACACTTAAGCTCTACTGACTGTAGAGTCTCGAAGGGCTCCTCCTTCAAGGCTGTCAGGACCGAGGGGAGATCCCAAGAGGGTACCAGATGAGCGCGCATAGGATTTAACCTCCTGGACCCTCTGAGGAACCTGATGACCAAGTCGTGCTTCCCCACAGACTTGCCATCTACTGCATCGTGATGTGCGGCAACATACACTTTGTGGAGGGAGACAGCCTTCGCTCCAACCCATCTTGCAGGAAAGAGAGCACGACCGCGATCGGGCATCTAAGGGGGTCTTCCCGATGGGAAGAACACCAATCAAAGAACAGGTTCCACTTCAGCCTATAAGTGTGTCTTGTAGACAGGGCTCTAGCTGAAGTTATGGTGTTTACTACCGCTGGAGGTAGCCCACCTAGAACCTCTGCGTCCCGTCCATGGACCACACATGGAGATTCCACAAGTCTGGACACGGGTGCCAGAGGTTGCCTCCTCTCTGAGAAAGGAGATCCCTCCTCAGAGGAATTTGCCAAGGAGGGGCTGGCGCGAGGAACATCAGTTCTGGGAACCAAGTCTGATAGGGCCAGTATGGTGCCACCAAGAGGACTTGCTCCTCGTCCTCCCTGACCTGTGCCAGAATGCTCACTGGGGGAAACGCATATTTGCGTAGGCCCCAAGGCCAGCTGTGTGCCAGCACGTCCGTGCCGAGGGTCCCCTCAGACAGGGAGTAAAACAGCTGGCAGTGGGACGTGTCCGGGGAGGCAAACATGTCTACCTGGGCATGCCCGAAGTGTCTCCAAATCAGCTGGACTGTCTCGGGGTGGAGTCGTCATTCTCCCGGAAAGGCGGACAAGCTCGTCGGCTGCACGACTGAGCTCGCTTGGGACATTAAAAAAATGCAGTTAGCTCAAAAAGCTGAGGGCACACGACAGGCGCTGTTTGGATGAGCATGATGCTTGTGTGTTCAATGCATGGCATGTGTGTTTCACTAGCTCCGTTCCCATGGGCACCTTTTGTTTGACCTAATTCTGGATATTTTGTGTGATTTAATCCATATCTAAAGCCGTGTCTACACCAAGAGAACCCATTATAATCAGTTGATGTGGTGACTGTCCACACGGGAAGTGGCGCGAGGCGACAAATCTTCTACAGTAACCTCTTTCTACATTTACATTTACATTTATGCATTTAGCAGACGCTTTTATCCAAAGCGACTTACATTGCATTCAAGTTACAGTTTTTACATTTTATCAGCTCTTGCTTTCCCTGGGAATCGAAACCATGATCTTGGCGTTGCTAGCGCCATGCTCTACCATTTGAGCTACAAGAATCTTGGATCTTGGATCTTGGAAACATCTTGGAAACATGCGTTGTATGAGTTGAAAGTGAAATCTAAAAAAAACAGTGCGCATAAGAGAGCGATTGCACGCTTTCGTGAGCTTCAGCAAATGCACGCGATCACAGATTGCATGCTTCCCAACCGAAACAACCCCCCACTTGAAACTGAAATAATAATTGTAATTGTGATATAAGATTTTGGCCATATCACCCATCTAAGTCATTCATCCCACACTATCAACAGGCGCGTCATATAGGCTAGATTTCTTGTACTTCGTTTGGGCACCACAAGGTGTCACTAGGGCCTCAAGCTAACCCCTTGACTACTCTGGCTCGATTGCTTTTCCTGACATTAAAAACACACCCTCCTCATTACCTCACAGACAAAGAAATGTAGAAATAAATAAATGTGGAAATAAATAAAAGTGGAATTAAATAAATGTATAAATAAAAATAAAGAAATGTGGAAAAAAAGAAAAAACAAGGAAATAAAAATAATTTTTTACTTTTGTATATTTATTTTATTTATTTATTTTTGCTTTTTTTACATTTCTTTCTTTCTTTCTTATTATGGCAGGATTGGCATTCCATAGACAAAACATGAATGCTGCGGGCGGATAAAATATATTTCTGCAGGAGTGGGACTGAAAAATCCATCTCTATATCAAAGTATAGTAGGGATGCGCTGGAAAAGTACCGGTATTTATTATATTTCAAACGGTACGATATCATAATTTTGCTCAATTCGGTATTTCATACGCTGCTATTGCGAAATGCACCTGTAGGTGGCAGTGCTTCCCAAATTGCTGCGCAACCGGTAAATGTGACAACAGAAGAACGCGATGGATCAAACAGATGAAACTCAGCGCACCCAAAATTAATAAATAAAGAGAACAGTAAAAGTGAAATATGGTATTACTTTGGATACAAAACAGATGACAAAGGTGAACGAACTGACCAAACTGCACCTGTATGCAAGCGTTGCTATAGGCCTAAATCATGTTGCCACAGGAACACAAATCTTTTCAAGCATTTGTCGCTGGCTCATCCTGTTCTTTTCAGAGAATTATGAGATCGACAAGTTTGTGCGTCATTTCATAAATTCAGATTTAATTTGAACTTTTATTTACAACTGATCAGCGCACATACAGATGTAATACAGTAAGCTCAAACGTGCGTGTGAGACACGCTAGAATCAATGAAGTTTTGGTCACGTAATATATACACTTGCATTTCATACAATCGAATATTAATTGGATTTGAATTGAGCGAGTTTTGCTATATTAATTTTAGTATCAATGATATGAAGGGAAAGTTTCTGATGCGCTGCCGAACGCTAATGAAGCAGCAGAGAGAGTGAGATTCATTCTTTAATTTTCTTTGGCTGAGTCTGAAATCTGAAAACAATCTGAGAGAGAGAGAAGTAATAACATGATTTTGAATATTACTTTGACTGTTAGAATAACACTTTACAATAAAGCAACATTTGTTGCATTAATTGCGCAACTTAAGTTGTATTTTTTTCTTCAAACTCAGTCAAAATGTAACCTATGTTCCCGGTAGTTTTTTGTTACATTTTGAGACATTTAGTTTGCACTGTTTACACTGAAAAGATAAGAAGATTTGAATATATTTTCATCTTATTACTTCAGTTAGCCAATTTTTTTCCCTCCAACATCAAAATGTAACCTATGTTCCCTGTAGGTTTTTTTGTTACAGTTTGATACAAAGGTATTAAGATATGAATCTGTTGTTGTTATTATTATTATTATTATTATTATTATTATTATTATTATTAAAAAAATAAATTCACTTATCTTTTGAGGCTGGTTATTTGTCACCTATGGTATCGATTTAGTATCGATACCGAGGTATTACATTCTGGTATCGTACCGAATCCAAAATGATGGTATCGAGCCATCCCTAAAGTATAGTCAAGTCAAGTCTATTATTTGTATAGTGCTTTTAACAATTCAAATTGTGTCAAAGCAGCTTTACATCGGCGTGATCTTTAAAAAAGAAAGAAAACAATTTCTGACCCCAAAATTTTGAATAGTTTATATTGTAACACAAAATTTCTATTTTGACTAAACACTGTTCTTTTTAACTTTTTATTTTTAAAAAATATCACAGGGCCCCAAAAATACAGTATAAAAAAATAAAAATAAAAAAGCAGTACAACTGTTTCCAACATTGATTCAAAATCAGCATATTAGAATTATTTCTAAAGGAAACTGACACAAAGAAATAATTTTTCAAATTGCCTTAAATAGATTTTTAAGAATTCTGCCGATACCTTGTAAATAGTAAAATAAAACTTTCATTGATATTCGTTGATATTTGTGTATTGAAAATGTTTTTGATTGACATTTATGGTCTTTATTTTATTTGGGCTAGTTAAAAAAATTTTCGGGCTACCAAAACCTGAGTAGTACCTGCCCGAAGGGCTACCAGGGATTTTGAAATTTTGCGAGCCCTGGCGAACCTCTCGGTTACATACGTAACCCTCGTACCCTGATGGAGGGAACGGAGACGTTATGTCCCCATGCCACAATCTTGAACCATCGCTGGTTGCCAGGGACATGTTCTCGGCTCCTCAGCGGAAAACCTGATGAGTGGATGCACCTGTCGCCTACTTATACCCATTTGCACAGGGAGTGGCTCAGGTATGCAAAATCCACTAGCTAATATTCATTGCCGTTTTCTCTGAAAGTCAGAGGTGATTGTCATCACTACACCTCCATCAGGGAACGAGGGTTACATACGTAACCCAGATGTTTGTTTTAACACAAACTTGTGTGTTTGGCAGTTTAAGCGCAAGAAGAGAACTCAGTTTAGTACTCGCATGCTGAGTGACAGTCGCTTTCTGTGCGCGTGCTTCAGATGTGTGTGCTCAGAAAACTGTATAAAATAAGTTAAAACTATTATGGTTTCGCATGAAAAAATGAAAAAATTGAAATAAAAATCCCCTTTAAAGTAGTCTATTTTATATTGTCATAAATGTGACGTTACAAAACTTTACTGGAGTGCTGAATTGCAGAGCTCATGCAAACACATCCACATCACTTTGTTTTCTTAACTGCTGGTTTCTTATTGCTGTCATGTTTGTTGTGTGTTTATTTTATTATTGTCAGGGAAACACACAGCACATATTTACATATTCATATAAATCCTGCTCTCAGCAGCGTCAGGATGTTTACTAACAGTAAACCGCTACTTGCATAAATCAAACTTGTTTTTACCTCCTAAGTGAAGAATGAAAAAGAACTACGCTTTGTATATCAGGGCCTTTACACCTGACAGCATTTTGTTTGTATGTGGTTCTGTAGAACTTCCCCACACTTTGGAGAAACAGCTGGAATCCAGGCAGCAAAACATGGATTTGCAGTCACCATTTTGTGTCTTATATGTTGAATTTTGGGGTGAAATCATACCCTGGGTTATATGTTGTATTGACAACTCACAATTAAATGTTTAATATTTACCATTTTGATGAGCCTTGTGTTCTACAGGAGGATGGCTAATTAAGGTTAGACAAACCCAGTTTTCATTACAAAGCAAGTATAGAAAGTTCATGTCCCGGAAGGACCTCTATTACATTCTTGCCGTACAGCGCCCAACTGGTCAAACTGACTCAGATGACAGCGTCATAGCCTGCGTCACGCTTTCAGGAGGGAGCGCCAAATTCAAATCATCTATATTCCACTTTTCTATATTCCACTTTTCTCTTTTTTTTTCCGTGGACGGTCTCATTCTGTTTGTAAAACTGTATGCTACAACACCGTGTTGTTGTTTTTTTACCACCAAGACGCTGTTTTTGAGTGTAATTTACGCGAACAATAACTCTCCCGAAGAAATGAAATGTAAACAAAGGAATATTCATCCTTATTACGTTATTGTTTCGTTGGACTAAAAGTGCTCGCTGGGATGTTGTTCTGTGGACCCTTGCCTCTCTAACTAAACTGGGATTTCAGCAGTGCACGCGTTTGTGGCTCGTTATTACAATGATAAAGGCACATACTGCTTTTTTTATTCTGCCTGTTTTGATGTGTACTGCTTACACAAATGTAGCAAATACATTCCTTATAAGCTTTCCATCGAAAAACAGCGATCTGTCGTCGATGCTTGAGGCTTAGACCTTCAGAATGATATATAGTTTGCCAAGATTAATGATATTCTTTCACGTTAAATTCATTCATAAACATTAAACTAGTGGGGAAAAAACGCTTCAGTGCGCCGTCGCTCTGGTAAACGTTAACAGGTTAATCGATGATTCTAATTCAATAAGTGCTAAAGACTCAGAGTCTGATTCTGACAGATGTGGAAGATTAAGAGTAGATAAAAAAGAAGTGCAAGACGTGGGGTCACATTTAGAGTTGGAACTATATAGATCACAATAGAAGGAACGAAAAGTGTCATTTATGCTCTTCTGGTCAGTCAGAACCTTACCAGTTTGAGATTTCACCGCTGTAATATTAGCAAATTTTTCACTATTACGTAGTCTTAGAGCCGGTAAATGGCTAGGTCTGCTACCTTGAAAATAATAGTTTTGTCTGGATCTTTGAATAAGAAATTTGGCTCTGTCTCTATATAATAAATTAAGTTCTTTCCTAACATTTTAAATTTTAGCTGCCGTTCGATCAGAAAAATTGTGTTAGTTTGCCTGTTCTAATGATCGGAGATTGGATTCCAGGTCAGAGATTTTCTAACGGTGAATTTTCTGGCGAAAAGAAGCAAATGATATTGAAAAATTCCTTATGAAGCCCTTTGTCACCTCCCACAATATCCGTGGGTCATCTACCGAGCCTTTATTGATGTCAATAAATTCATGTAGTTTACTTCTGAATTGATCACAAAAAAACAAATCTTTTAATAAATTATAATTAAAGCGCCATCTGGAGGCTCGCGAAGATCGCTGGGTAATTGAAAGCTTAAAAAAATTACTGCTATGGTTTGAAAGAGAAAGGGAAAAGATGTCGACTTTAAGTAGCATTGAGGTCAAGCAAGAGGAAGCAAAAATGTAGTCAATCCATGAATAAGATTTGTGTCTAGCTGAGAAAAATGTGTATGATTTTTGGGAGGGGTTGAATAATCGCTATGCATCTACTAATGAAAAAGAGGCTATGCATTGGTTAACTTGCTCAGTAGAAACAGTCTGGGAGTAAGAACGAGAGGTCGGGGAAAGAGCTCAACATCGCACTGTCATTAGCTTTCACAGGACCGTGGCATCTTGCTTCATTAAAGGATTAGTTCAAGTTTTATAAGCACAAATGCTCGCCTTGCTCTGTTCTGTGATGCGCGTTCGTGACGTCACGTAATACGCAATTACGTGGAAAAGGTCACTGTTGAGGTAGGCGGAAGTACCGAGTCAGTAGGCTTTTTAATATTAAAACACCCAGGATACGCACACGAAATGGGCATTTTAAACGATAAACTGACACAAAGACATTTTGAATATGTGTATATGGTCCTCCTTCCGCACATTTGTAAACACTGACTCGGTACTTCCGCCTAAGTCAACCGTGACCTTTTCAACGTCATTGCGTATTATGTGACGTCATGAACGCGCATCACAGAACAGAGCAAGGCGAGCATTTGTGCTTATAAAACTTAAACTTTTTTTATTTATTTTTGAAATGACCGATTTTTTCCGCTAGATAAGACCCTTATTCATCGTCTGGTATCGTTTAAAGCCCTTTGAAGCTGCACTGAAACTGTCATTTGGACCTTGAACCGTTTGGGTCCCAATGAAGTCCATTTTATGGAGAAATGTTTTCATCAAAAACCTTAATTTCTTTTCGACTGAAGAAAGAAAGACATGGACATCTTGGATGACATGGGGGTGAGTAAATTATCAGCAAAAGTTTTTTTTAAATGTGAACTAATCCTTTAAGAATCAAATTCCTCTCGTTGTAGCGTAACAGTTTGAAGAGAGACACTCTCGGTTTGGAGTGATCAGTTGAAGCTCTGAAGTAAATCTTTTTGAAGTTTGATCTCGATATCTTTGCCCGCAAGTGATGGGATCCAGATCAGCAGTGACCATTTCAGAAAGCCAATCGGGTCATCTTTCTCGGCCCCTTCAGGTAGTCCTAGCAGCCGGAGATTACTGCGTCTGCTGCGGTCTTGTAGATCAGTCACTTGTTGCTCGAGGGGATCCAGATGCATAGATTATGGTGAAATAAGCAAGTTTCCGACTGTGTGACATCTACAGACCAGCAGCAAACGAAAAACTACCCCAAATTAAAGAAAAGAAGTCGAACAACAGTAAAAGATGGGCTACCCTTACGAAAAAGAAGTTTATTCAAGTGTGCTATTAGCCAAGTCAAGTCACCTTTATTTATATAATGCTTTTAACAATACAGATTATGACAAAGCAACTTTCCAATATCAAAATAGGAAAATAGTATGTCAATGTAATGTAAAATGACAAGATTAAACACTCAATTTACTTCTCAGAAATAGGCTTTATGTACTTCGCAGAAATATACTTAAAATTGCATTTAAGTATACTTGACTTGTACTTAGAAAAAGTCTAAATATATTTGAGCTATACTTGTGCTCCCAGAATCTGTATTTTCATTGTTATATGCTAGCACACATCTACTTTATAGAATTTCCAAAAAACACAAGTGAAGAAGAAACAGAAACAACAGATACTTCCACGTGTAATCTAACATGATCATCAGACATAAAACAGCATCAAAACTGTGTAATGTTATGGAATAAAATGTTGACCAATGAAGAGGTAATAGGGACTGTCAAGCTTTGGGTTGTTGATTGACTCCATCTACATTTTGATTATCATTCTGAATCCAATTCATAGTTTTTTTCAGCTTTTTGTTGAAAATGTTGTTTATTTATTTATTAAACTTACCCCATTCAACTGTTTAAAAAAAGAATGCATGAAGCTAGAATAACATATCTGCTTGTAAACAAAAATATCCTGTTCTTTCTTTTGATGTTTTGTATGTTCAGATATTCATAACAAAATATATACAAATTAATACCTAAATAGGGACATAGTAGTATACTTAAAGTATGATGTAAAGTTCACTTAAAGTTAAACTTACAAGTATACTTGCAGTATAAAACTACTAAATTAGTAGTTTACCGAGACTATACTTCAAAGTTTACTAAAAATGCTACTATTAAGTATTTAAACTGTCAGTGTACACTGTAAAAAAAAAAATACATTATGAAAAATGTGGAAAGTGACTAAATATTGGCTCAACAAATTGCTTCCCAATAATTGTCCCCAAACAAAAAAAATGCTTTGTAGTAATTTTAGTTGAAAGTCAGAAGTTAAAATTAAAAATATACATTCACCGAACATTAAATTGTGCTCAGCCAATCTATCAAGCAGAAGTGAAAAATCTGTGTTGGCTGAACAAAAAACGCGTACGCAGACGCCTGAGAGAAACCGTTGCTGTAGTGAATAATTCCTGAGAGCGAGAGAGCGGAGCCGATGTTGAAGGGCGACAGAACATCATTTACAGACGGATTTTCTATCATTAAAGTTATGGTGAGTATACTGAGTTTTGTATTTATTAAGTCATGTTTCACATACTACATTGTATTTTGCAGAATAACAGTGAATTCACGCCTTTACTGGTGTCAAGTTGGCATTTATAAACTAGTTTAGCCCATACTGATCTCTCGGTAGGGGTGTGCGATATATATTTTTCTGTGATATTGTAATTGTTGTTTTAACGATGTGGGATTTGCCATTTATCATGTATATCGCAAAAACCAAACAAAACACGCCTAATTTAAAGAGTGCACGAATACATTGTTACGTGATGAAGATTAGACTAGTGCGCGTGCGCATTTACAGTGCCTTTTTTTAACGGAATTATTCAGTCTTTAAAATGCATTTAGAATGATCACATATGATATGGGGGCAGAAAATGTAATTTATGTCATTTCATAATCAGTATCACACGAAGAGTGCCGTTTTCCCTCCAAAAAGCAGCACGATTACAAATATGATATTGATTTTATACAACAGTTCAATAAACAATGTTAATATTAAAGGGACACAGTATTGCCTGTTTTTGCTCTATTTCGCCAACAAAAATAATTCCAAACACAGCCACAGCACTGTTTTGCGTCTCTGAGCACCATGCTGCGTTTCGTTCCTGAATGAATCAATCAACTATTTAAATGATTCGGTTCAATAGCAATGTCTCACTTATTAACAATGACTTGCTGTCACCTACTGGTGGTTTTAATTTCACATTTATAGCATCTTTTAATTTTTTTAAATAATTGTAAATATCAGTACTCAACGTTTTATGTTTAAAATATCAAAACTTTGCATGTGTAACTGCAGGTTAAATGCATTCATGTTCTGTATTAAACAGTGTGTAAAAAAAAAAAAACACACTTTTAGACAAAAATGGTTTTACAAAGCTAAAAATAAAAGGTAAAAATCTATTTTAAACTTATTGGAAAATATTAATTTCTATCACTGCTGTGAACTGACCACACAGAATATGAAGTCAGCTGTCCACGGTAGTCCTTAATATACCAGCACAATAACACACTCAGCAAAATATTGTCTAATTATCATTATCGATAAAATCCCCAGAAAATATTTAGATATCATGTTTGTCAATATCGCACACCCCTATCTCTGTTACCTAAAGTTACTATTTATTGAACTAAATTATTTTTTATCTCACTTTATGATGAATATATGAAATGTATGAGACTCAAGGAATACGTTTCTGCTATAACTATTTTTTTTTGTTCCCATTAGTGTAACCCTCCATTGCTAGGTCTGAGCTCACGAGGCACCATTTGGTGTAGAAAAGTATTTAACAGTAGTTTTTATTGGATATATGTTTATTCCATATTAGTGTCAAATACTATTAGCTCTTAGATGTAATTTGTGAGGAGTTGCTTTATTGAGAGCTGCCATGAGACTCTGTGCCATGGCTCTGTGTAATGTAGGCTGCTAATTCTAATTTAGATTTAGAATTGAGATTATTATTTTTTTTACAGACTACAGAGCCATTGGAGAACCACACAACTGTAATGAAAGAGCAGCAGTTGCACTCCAAGGGCCCTGTCAAGTGTGCTGAATGTCTCCATTGTCCTGGAAGAGGAGGTGGTGCTTGACAATTTAGGATTACTGTATGCACTCATGCTGGAGTACAACAAGGATTTAAAGGGATGGTTTACCCAAAAATTAAAATTCTGTCATTAATTACTTACCCTCATGTTGTTCCAAACCCGTAAGACCTTTGTTCATCTTCAGGAAACAAATTAAGATATTTTTGATGAAATCCGATGATTAAATTTGTTTGATGAAACGATTGATGTGGAACGACATGAGGGTAATTAATGACAATTTTAACCTCAAAGTACCTCTTATGAGTTATTTTTTTGGCAAACATTTGAAGGGTAAGATGCCGTTTCATGAGCTCAAAGTACCTCTTGTGAGAATTGTAGAGTTCATGTGAAATTACTCTCAACACTGGGTGAAGTAACCTCCCCATTACTTAAATTTGGTGTTTTTGAAATTTTTAATATGTGAATGTATTTTATGTTTAATGTTTAAATGGTTAAGATGCAGTTTCATGAGCTCAGAGTACCTTTTGTGAGAATGGTATTCAGTGACATTAACCTAAACACTGGTTGAAGTAACCTCAGATAATTATTAAATTATTACTATTTTATGGTGTTTTCAAAATTTTTGTAAATGTATTATTGTATAAGGTGCAATTCATCAACTTTGTGTATCTTATGAGAATTAAAATGCATGATTTTGTAAAGTATACCGTGTAGAAAATTTAAATGTATTTGTAATTTTAAGGTATTTTCACAATATTGTATATTTCATTAAAAGTATTAAAATGTGGCAGTGTTTATCATCATTTAATTTTTTTTTTTCCTTTTCTTTTGGGAACACAGGGAATAAACAATTCAGTAAGGTTGCTTTAGCACTATACCAATATACATTTTTAAATTAGGTAAAACAAAAAAATGTATGCTACTACTATTTAAAATATTTAATTGGGCCAATAACTTGGTTTGGTAGACTTCTTTTTTTTCCCCAATTGGCTCAACATATTATTTCTCATTGAGCCAATGTTAACAGACTGTTGCCACAATTGATAAAATTCCGTTAGCAGAAATTCAGTTGGGCCAATGGAAAAATTTAGATGTAATCAGTCACTAGAAAATTTTGAGTTGGGGAGGTCTGAAATTTTTTACAGTGTACCTATAAGTTCACTTTTAGTATAGTTGCAGTACAAGCTAAAAACATTGATGTAAACTAGTTGTGTACTCAAAGTTTACAACTGGTATACTTTTATATACTAGAATGTGGGCCAATTTAGTCCCAAGCAGTACTGAAATAGTACACTTACAAGTATACTACTAGTACACTGATACATGTATACTTACTACATAAAGTATACTTAAAAATATACTTGAACTTTACTTAAGTATACTTTTAAAACAAACTTGAAGTATACTACTTTTTGGTAAGGGTACATACACGGAGCTCAGCTAATGTCATCTTGGCTCATGAAAGAGTCACGTGAGCCCTCTTATATAAACTTAATTTTGATTAGTAAAATGCATTAAGAACTTAATTTGGACAACTTTAAAGGTGATTTTCTCAATATTTTGATTTTTGTGCACCCTCAGATTCCAGAATTTCAAATAGTTGTATCTCGGCCAAATATTACCCTATCCTAACAAACCATACATAAATGGAAATCTTATTCAGCTTTCAGATGATGTATAAATGTGTAAAACAAAGTATGATGTATAAAAAAAAAAAACTGACCCTTATGACTGGTTTTGTGGTCCAGGGTCACATATAGAAAGTAAAGATATGTAAACAACATATAGCTAGTCATGGATTTGAAATGGATTTGAAATTTGAGATCAGAAGGTTTATTACTTTAGTATATTCCCAATACACTCCAATGCACCTGTACAAACACACTTTTTTCCATTAATGCTTCTTTAATGAACCATTTAATGAATGTCCCGTATGAACAATGACAACATTGCACTTGAAATGTGGACTGCAGCTCTCTGGGCTGTCAAAATATTTTGAATTGTTAAACGAATTATTAAAATAATCCTGATTAGCCCTCAAAACTAAACAAAAAGTTAAAATGTGAAATAAATTCAGAGACGTTAACTACATAAAAAGTAACAAAATGTAGTAATTAATTTGTCACGCATAAATCCGCAGCGTACTGAGACCTTAAAACCGCAAAAAGCATTTCATTGCATTTTACATTAACATTTGTGCAGTGCATTGAGAGTTGAAGGGTGCAGATGGTTTTATTCCTTCTGTATGCACTGAAACATAAGCAGTACGTTTACATTCTTCCACCAACTAACGGAACTATGTGTTTTAGTGCATGTACAAGAATAAAACTAATGTCATGCCGGTTTGTCCAATTGTTTCCTGCAGCATTAATGACTGATCATGTCAGGTAAAAGGGAAACAAAACATTCTGCAGATCATATTTAATGTTGTGCCCGATGACTTTAACAGCTTCAAGTTTAACACACTTTCATGTTCTATACAGGCCGTTTATGTCCATGCACCGCTTACTGCACCTATTAAGACTTTTCGGCGATTTGCAGTCTTTAAGTCCATATAATTTGTGCTGTCATTGATGGAAAAAAAACAGTTTACTTAGTATTTGTAACAGTATAGAAAGACTACATAGTAACTGTAGTTTATCACAGCACACGTCTGCTTTGGTGGCGCATCTGGTAAAGCGAGTGCACGTGTGTGGTAGCGACCGGGGTTCGAATCCAGTCCGCAGTGATTCTTTTAGTCCAAATGTCCAAATGTTTGTGTCCAATTTTCCACTGATGTTCTCTGGATAATTGAGTTGGCAGGTATGCTGGGGGTGTTAATAAATGGCAGTTTCTTAAGCTGTGCCATTATTTATAAAGGTTAATTTATTGCATTAAAAGCAGAATGAATCAGAATCAGAATGAGCTTTATTGGCCAAGTATGTTTACACATACAGTACAAGGAATTTGTTTTAGTGACAGAAGCTCCACAGTGCAACAGAGAGACAGCAACAGGACAGGAAACCGATAATAAAGAATAATACAAATATCCAAATAGGCAATGTACAAAACGGCAAAAAACACAATATATAATATAGACAATTATGTGTACAGGTCTGATATGTGCAAATTTGAAATGAAAAAAATTAGATAAAGTAAGCAAGTGTGGTGAATAAATAATAGAGTTGTGTGTAACGCGTTTTATTGTCAAGTGTTCATGAGATGGATTGCCTGAGGGAAGAAACTGTTTCTCTGTCTGGTCGTTCTGGTTCTCAGAGCTCTGTAGCATCGACCAGACGGTAACAGTTCAAAGAGGGAGTGTGCTGGATGTGAGGGGTCCAGAGTGATTTTACCAGCCCTTTTGCTCATTCTGGATAAGTACAGTTCGTGGAGAGTGGGGAGGGTTGTACCAATGATTCGCTCAGCAGTCCAGACTACTCTCCGTAGTCTTCGGAGGTCAGATTTGATAGCTGAGCTGAACCAGACAGTTATTGAAGTGCAGAGGACTGATTCAATGATGGCAGAGTAGAACGGTTTCAGCAAGTCCTGTGGCAGGTTGAACTTCCTCAGCTGGCGAAGGAAGTACAGCCTCTGCTGGGCCTTTTTCACAATAGAGTCAATGTGATTGTAAGCCAAAACGTGTCTGTCTAATGATTTCATGGCCACAGACGTCAGAGCCACAGGGGTCTGTAGTTATTAAGTCCAGTAATTTTGGGTTTCTTTGGGACGGGGATGATGGTAGAGCGTTTGAAGCATGAGGGGACTTCGCACAGCTCCAGTGATCTGTTGAAGATCTGTGTGAAAATGGGGGCCAGCTGATCAGCACAGGTTTTTAGGCAGGCTGGTGACACACTGTCTGGGCCTGGTGCTTTCCTTCTTTTGTTCTTTCTGAAGACCTGGCATACGTCATCTACACGGATTTGAATTGTAGGTGTGGGGGGGGGGGTTGCTGGGGGTGTTAATGGTTGTGTGGAGAGGTGTTCAGGGCGGGTGTGGGTTGTTTTTTCAAACCTACAGTAAAAGTCATTCAAATCGTCTGCCAGTTGTTGATTCTCCAGAGCGCTGGGGGATGGTGACTTGTAACTGGTGATATCCTTCATACCTTTCCACACTGAAGCAGGTTCACTGGAAGAGAATTTGTTCCTTAGCTTGTCAGAATAATTACTCTTTGCCACTCTGATCTCCTTTTCCAGTGTGTATTTGGCCTGTTTATACAAGACTTTATCCCCCTTTCTGTAAGCATCTTCTTTGGCCTGACGGAGCTGTCTGAGTTTTGCAGTGAACCATGGTTTGTCATTGTTGTAGGTTAAATGAGTCCTGGTAGGATGCACATTTCCTCACAGAAACTGATATATGATGTTACAGTCTCTGTGTGCTCGTCCAGATCGGTGGCAGCATTTTCAAAAACAGTCCAATCAGTGAGAGAGAAACAGGCTTGTAAATCCCGCTCTGTTTCATTAGAACAGGTCTTAATACAGGTTTTGCAGATTTAAGTTTCTGCCTGTAGGACGGAATAAGATGAACCAAACAGTGATCAGAGTCCTAAAGCTGCCCATGGGACAGAGTGATATGCGTCCTTTATCATTGTGTAACAGTGAACCAGTATATTACTCTCTCTGGTGGGACATGTAATATGCTGTCTGTATTTTGGCAGTGTGCGGGAGAGATTTTCTTTATTAAAGTCCCCGAGAATGATTAAAACAGAGTCCGGGTGTTGTTGTTCTGTGTCTGTGATCAGATCAGCGAGTTTCTGTAAAGCTGAGCTCGCGTGCGCTTGCGATGGAATGTAGACACTCACAAGAATGAACCAGCAGAACCCCCGCTGTGAATAGAACGGCTTGCAGTTAATGAAGAGCATTTGTAGATCTAAACAGCACATCTTCTTTAGCACAGTTACATCTGTACACCACCTCTCATTGATATAAAAGCACGTCCCGCCGCCGCGCGATTTCCCCGTTGATTCCACGTCCCGATCTGCTCTGATCAGCTGGAAATTAGGCTGAAGTAGTATGCTGTCCGGTATGTCACCATTTAGCCAGGTTTCCGTGAAACACAGAGCAGCAGAGTTAGAAAAATCCTTGTTTGTCCGGGAGAGCAGGAGGAGTTCATCCGTTTTATTGGGAAGAGAGCGGAGATTCGCCAGATGGATGCTAGTCAACGGCATTCGAAATCCAGCTGACGCAGCTTCACGAGCGCGCCGGCTCGCTTCCCCCGTCTGCGCGTCCTCCTGAAGCGTTTGACCAGAGCTATGGCTCCGCCAACTACAATGTCCAGCAAAGCGGCCGAGTAGTCAAAATCCGGTAAAAGATTTTGTGCTGTGTTCTGCCGAATGTTCAGCAGGTCATCCCTGGTAAAACTGATTGTATTTGAGTAACAAAAAACAGGAAAAACAAACAAAAACAGTACAAACACTGAAGAGCAATGCACAGTAGCTGCCATCTGCGGCACCATCTTGTATGTCTTGTATATGCACACAGTAATTGTACCATTAGTACACTTCAAGTTTACTTGGAATGCCATTGCAATGCATTTTTAAAGTCACTAAAAGTAAGGGATAGTATGACCTCAGTTTGTTATTAGTATAATATTAATGTATGTTCAACACTCTTACAGTGTAATCTAATTGCAATTGTAATGTCACCAAAATACATTTGAAGTTTATGCAGAATTCATTCTGAATTTCAAAAATTAAATAAAAGAGTGGGTATTTAAAGAGTACTTAATTATACTTGGAATAGTTCCACTTTAGCACAAACAAGTATATTTAATA
Source organism: Barbus barbus (assembly GCF_936440315.1). Lineage (NCBI taxonomy): Eukaryota > Metazoa > Chordata > Actinopteri > Cypriniformes > Cyprinidae > Barbus > Barbus barbus. Next base: position 7,705,170 of record NC_136722.1, read on the forward strand.
CAATTTTAGTTGAACTGCATCACTGCTTTTGCACAACTAAAATGCATTTAGTACAAAATTAGTTGTTCCAATTTAGCAGACTTTAAGTATATATATTTTTAGTGTGCCACAGATATATTTAGTTATACTAAAGTACATACAAATAAATTGTACTTAAGTATACTATTTTTTCACTAGGGTAATCACAACAATCTGCTGTGAAATGTTTTTTTTCTTTCTTTGATTGTTAGTGTCAAATGTGTTTTGTTGTTATAATTGTGATTGTTTTTTAAGCAAAGTGCATTTTTTCCCTCTTTTTTTATATTATTGTGTCTCATGAATAGATGCTAACTCTATATTGTATGTTATTTGTGTTTTTACAGGAGTTTTTTGAGCATGCAAAGCATCTGTGGGATGATGAGGGGGTGAAGGCCTGTTTCGAGCGCTCAAACGAGTATCAGCTAATCGACTGCGCACAGTAGTGAGTATCTGTTAATATGTGTCAGCTTTACTCCCACAGTAGTGCTGTCATCTCTCACAGCGTGTCTCCTGATCATCTATCATATTTGCTGAGTGAAGGTTTCTTGTCTGAGAGTTGCTACTGAACCCTTGTGCAGCACAACCTATTGGATAGTGCAGAGTGGATTTGTTTACTTGTGTGACCCACAGATGCAGTGTCGTGTCTTAAGTGTCTTTGTCTTCATTTCAGGTTTTGAGCATTTGGATTCCTATGCAGGTCATTACTCAGTATAATAATCTGTATGAGAATGAGGAAGGAATACTCTAAGAAATAGATGTTATTGACTTGACATTTCTAAAATTTCTCTCTTGACCATGGGTCTCCAACTCTGCTCCTGGAGAGTTACCTTCCTGCAGGGTTGGACCCCTCCTCTAGACATTTCTCTATCAATTCCTGTACTACTGATTTGCTTTGGTAATAATTGAACAGATTTTTGTCTTGGAAACTTAACAACAACAAAAAAATAAATTTTATGGCTCATTTCTCCTTCTACCATCTCTTATCATGAGTCGTGCATATATTTAACTTTTACAAATATTTCTCCCTGAATTCTTTGAGAGTTTTTCCATTTCATTTTTTTTTTTCATTTGTGTTTTAAAGCTCAATCCAAGTATTAACAGTCCAAGTAATCATTTTTCTGCATTCTGTTTTTCTTTTTTCCCATTTAAAATTCTCTGGATTCTGTTTTTTTTTTTTTTTTTTAAATGTAATGGCTAAATTAAATTTGAGTAAATCAAAAAACATTCATCAAAACACCATTAAAGGTTTAACAATAATTACATTTAAGGGCCCTATGATGTTTTTTTTTTTCATCAAATTCTGTTTTATTGTTTATCAAATTCAGTTTTTTGTTTTTTTACATAATAATAATAATAATACACCCTCAACAATTAGTGGTGCCAAATACAAATTATACAAATTCAATGTATAGAAAAATTATGTAGGAACTAGATTTTATATACTTATTAATGTTACTGAGTCCTTTCTGTGAGAAAATTGTACTTCTGCATCTGAAAAAACCCAAATGTGACGTAATGGGATGGAGCGAGGTCATTTTAAACAACAGGAAAGCAATGGATCTCAATGACAGTTCAGACACTTAGGAAATTATAAATGTGGAAATTGTCAGGTGGTCCCCTGACATTCATTTCTGTTAAATATGATGCGATCTGGCGCTGGTAATGTTATTAGTGGCAGAACGTTCTCTTGTGGCTCGTGCACAGTCTTCAGAGCTTCAATCTATCACTTAATGATGTTGTGGAGACTATCTATTCCTTCCGGTTAAATCACAAAACAAAATACATACTTGTCCCTGTTCTTGATATAGGATCACTGATGAACGTCTTTGTTAAAAAAAACATACGAGGGCAGATTAGAACCCAAAACCTCTGACATGCCAAAATACGACAAAAATGCTACCGCTAAACTGTTAATTCATATGAACGTTAATTGCGTATCTATGTATCACTGATGGAAAGAATCTCGGCCTTATAATACATTTTAGTATAGCCTAATGTATGAAAGAAAAATAAGTTTTATGTCCATACATTAACCCACACATACACAGTCACTCCTGTCCCACCCACTTTTTAAAACAAAGTTACGCAACTGATGACCAAACCACAGGCTGACGGCAGACCCGATGAAGGTGCTTTGTGCACAGAAGGAACCGCACCAGCTCTGAGCCTCACTTGGTTCTTGCTTAGGCATCCCATATTGAACTCCATCATTTAGCAGGGATGATAATCCTCCAATTTAAAGTGAACGCTATATACCACCGTAATCTTTGAAGCAGATGCGGAAGTGATGTCCTATCTCTTCACCTACACAAAACGCACCCAGGCACGGAAGAGCACCACGATTTTTCTTGTTAGGAAACCTGTGATATATTGAAATACGAAAACTACCAAAAACCACACTGAAAACATTAGTGGCACTTGTCCTTGAATTAATACACACACACACACCCCTATACTCTGAATGCAAGCATTAGTTTAAATTCACTGACATACTGGCAGGCCGAAAATATTTTTTAAAACCATTCATAAAAAACAATTATTTAAAACAATAATATTAGCCAATAATATTAATAAGGATAACCCGCGAACGTATACACAATGAATGAACAAGCTGTAAGCTGTCAGATAGTTATGTGTGTGTTATCATGCACTGCGCTCGTGCTATCGTGCTTTTTCATTTACCATCACTGTCTTCCACGTGTAGTTCTTCTGTGTGCTTGAAGGCATTTTTTTCTTCTTTGAGGAGCGACTGAAACACTTTCAGGCATATGCTCTGCCTGCCCCCATCAGTTCCGGAAGAATTGCAGCCTTGCTTGTTGCTACCTTTGGTACTTAAGCTACTGAAGAAAACCAAGTACCGGCAGGATTTTAAAATGTAAATACCGACTTGGTACGTAATATCGGTTCTCGTGACATTAATACCAACTCTGCCAATGCAGAGCCTGGCAAACAACTCCCTCTCATGATGTAAAATGATGCAATGTTTTTTTTAAAAAGCGGTTTTTGAAAACTGTCAATGAAACTGTGGCTTTTTCTACTAAATTTAAAATTTATAAAACATTTTAAATCTTGCATTCACTTTTCATGTGATATTTTCATACAAGGTTATATTCATTTTGTAAAAACATTTACCTGCAATATGCTCTTTAACTGGTGTGTCGTGGAGTGTACAGTGGCACTTTTCCACTGCATGGTACGGCACGGTTCGGTACGGTTCACTTTTGGGGGGTTTCCATTGGGTACAGAACCTGGAACCTGGTACCTTTTTCAGTACTGTCATGAGTCCGGGCTCGGCAGTTCTTCCCATTTCCACCAGAGGTCACCATCTCCCTTCCTCCCGGACTCCTCTCCCGTAATCAGATCACCTGCCACATCACATACACCTGCCACATCACACACACCTGTACACTTCACACTCCCAGCTGTTCTCCATTTGCCACAGACTATATAGTCTCCCCTCTCCCACCACTCTGTCTGGGTTCGTTAGTTGTTATTTGATGTGTTTTGTATTTCTAGTGTTGGGTCTGGTCTGGGATACATGCACTTTGTTGCCGTTTGTATCCCAGTCCTTTTCTGTTTTGCTTTTTTGTGCCGTGTTGGCCTTTTTATTTATTATTAAAAGCACCTTACCTGCATCTGGACCCTGACTACATCTTTTCACGCCACTCCCGAGGCGTCCCGTGACACAACGAACCCAGCAAACATGGGTCCAGCAGGGAGATGGTGACCTCTGGTGGAAACGGGAAGAACTGCCGAGCCCGGACTCATGACAAGTACCACCTTGGCTTAAGTTCCAAGCGAGCCGTACCGTTACCAAAATGTGACGTGTAAACCCTGCTGATCACTGATTGTCCGGAGAGAATTTTCACTTTCTGCATCATTGAACTTGCGACACGAGACACCAGACCCGCTAGATTTAAATCAGCACAACCAACCAGCGAAGGATCGAATACAACTTTTTTTTTTGAACAAACGCAACTGCCATGTTGTACCACGCAGTGGAAAAGCACCAACAACAAACATATGTTTTTCTAATGCGAGAGTTTTGTTTTGAAACATGTAGTCTATGTGAAAGCTGGCTCAGAAGTTGACTCTTCTGTCGGCTGTGCCAGAGAAAAACATGTTGTCCGAATTCAGTCACATGAGATGTTGCTGGGCTTATGTCACTGTCATTTTTCTATTTCTAACATTATTTTCGCATCTTTTTACAAAATAAAAGTCTCTCTCACCTCAGAAAAACGAACTTGCCTGTCCTGTCAGCCAATACTGTGCTCATTGCGTGTACTTTTCAATTGCACGCGCTAATGTGGCATCACACACTGTATATAATTTCATTATAAATAAAGCTCAAATTAAAGTAAGTGCGTGCAACTTCATTATGTTAAATTGAGATAAATTGAGATCATGTACCAATAAATTATGTAACTAGTAGGCCTACTAGCTGGGAAGGAATTGCATGCTGGTGTGATCTCTATTCTGTTAATCAGGAGAAGTTTCATTAACAGTATTGTGTATTTACCATGGTAACTGTTGTTTCCATAACACCAAATTATTATTCAGTTTGAATAAACAATATAATAGCGTTAATGGGAAGACTAATTTAAAAAAAGTTAGTGAACAACACACTAAGATATAACCACTTTGTTGCATCAAAATAAGACTTAAAATGGCATGAAAACATGATCTGTGGGAGTATGGCATGAAAACATGATCTGTTGGAGTATGGGTGTTGAATTCATTCATACTCAAAGTATGAGTATGGCGTTCTCGTGCAGAAAGTCCGAAACAGCCTTATAGAGACTTGTGATGTGCCAGGAAATCCTTAATATGGACAAAGGCATCCGGTTATCGCTGTAGCTAAGATGAATAATAAGCAGAAACATTTTGACTGGTGAAACGTGAAGATGATTGCGACAATATATGTTTTTGTTTTTTAATGTGTTTTACGAAGTCATCTCCAGGTAATAAATAAAGTATATGAATAATGCAGTGCTAATTTATTACAGTAGCCTTTAGAAACTTTTAAATATATTTTCCTCTTTATTCTGTGATAAAAATGGCAATGAAGTGTTTGTAGTATATTAATCAATCATAAAATTGTCATTAGGAATATATAGAAAAATATTATACAAATTATTGCTTATCCAGCAGCAATTGAAAGTGATAAGAAATAATAATGTAATAACTTTAGCTTTTAGGGAATCATTCTTAAGAGTCGATATTTATGATTAATTGATATTAATCAAAATGTCCAACATTAGGTAAGTTAATGTTGACATTAGGTAAAATTAGCATAGGTAAATTTTGAGCGTAGGTAAACGCGATCTTTGGCAAATAATTTCAGACTTGAAAAATCACATAGTAACAGACATGACATTTCTTAATAGAATCAAAGTTTATTTCACTACTCTAACACGATACTAAGCTACACAATCACGAACAGAAGACTTAAATACACAAACAGATACACAAATGGCAGGCAATGAATCGTTTTGATCAGAAGAGAATTTTAGGTTCTAATGCTCGTTTTCAAGAATGCTCTAACTTCAACCTGAGGGAAATCACACGCATGGAACTCTTCTATTTTTACTCTTAGCGATGAATACAACCAGTTTCCAGCAAATTTAGGAAATATTGTCTTACTTTCCTTGCTTTCAGTTGAGTTCAGTTCTTTCCCGGTTCAGGAAAGGCCGTGCGCGGATTGACGGCTTGGTAGGTCGTCATCACGAGAATACTCTTCAGTGCTTGGTTGGCTTCGTTCTGACTTGATGACGCTCCCAGGAAATTGGTTTCAGTTTCTGAGGCTGTAGATGTTAGTTTATTTGGAAGTTTGAGTCTTGATCTCTGTTCACTGCTTGATCATGATGTTAAATGACTGAAAGTGCCGAGCAAGCAGAGAGCAACGAGCGAGCTGAGCTTAAGCTTGAGCTTAAAACTTTTCTTCCCAACCAACTGAGACACACAGTTGGGTATCTGTCTTTAACGGGCTGATTTGGGATCCACCCACGGGCGACTGACCCAATCGGATTCTTCCTGTGGGGCGGAGCCCCGCCCTGCACAGCTTCTTTCCGTACATACATTATATTGTTCAGTTATTTTATCACATGAAGAAATTATTGACAGCAGATTTCTATTCGTATTGTAATCATACATTGATGAGAACAGACAATTTTCATCCACACCAGATTACTGCTAATGAAATCAGCTTTCATAACGAATCAAACACCAAGTATTTTTGCATAACCAAAGTACATATATCAATTGTGTCCATTACGCTGTTAAGCCATAGATGAAACAATCCTTAATTCTAAATAATCACACCACGGATGTGAAACTGAACAAATATTGATCAGGGAAATTATACATCAAAAGATTACAACAATACCATAAGTTCCAATAACACAGCAAGCTTATAAATGACATGAAAGCAACCTTAATATATGTTGTAAATATATTGTATATATTGTTTTCGAGTATATCGCTTCAATAGCAGAAACTAGTATAATTTGTCCCTTTTAAAATACTTGAGCGAAGCATTGCGTCTCTTGTGTCTGTTAGAGAGCAAAAAGGCGCATTCCTCTTTTCAAGAGAAACGCGAGGTCGCGGGAAGGTCACTTTCGTGGAGATCTGGTGTTTTGCTTAGTTCGGACGTCGGCTGTAAAACCGTCTTCCCTGCAGATAACTTAATTGAATTACTGCGTTAATGGTCAGGGAATCAGGGAGGGTTTGTGCCGGAGTTTCTCCAAATGACAAGGTCTTTGCCCTGTTCGACTTTATTTATAGTAAACCGATCGTGAACATTGACGGTGCTGTTCTTTAAAGGTGCCATAGAATGCATTGATACAGTATTTTAAATTGTTCTCTGATATCTACACAGAAGGTATGTGGCTTAAGTAAGGGCAAAAAATCTCCAGAAACGATTTTACATGTCCATTTACAACCCTAGGATTTCTCCCTAGAATGAAACGGTCTGTTATTGGCTTATTTGGCAGGGTCATGAATAATAATGAGCTCTGCTCTGATTGGCTGTTTCACAGTACGGCTCATCAGCAAGAAGGAAGCACAGGGAGGAAAATATATATTTAAATACTTTCTGTCGCAGTTATATCGTCGGGTAATTATACTGTATATAAAACGCGGGCATCAGGGAGCCGTTATTAATATGCGAGGCATTGAAACTGCTTTTGAACGATCCATCGATCGCGTTATAGTTTCACTTTCAAGAGACGCGATCACAAAAACTATGTTTACATTATGGAGCAACAGTACTTACCACGCATTTCACAAGATCAGATGCTTGTCAGTGGTGCTCAGGATCTGTAAGTCATTCGCCATCATCCTCATCTCTACTTACTGAGAGTGAAATCGTATGTACTGTAACAGGCTACCGCTAGCAAGGAGCTAACCATGTCCCTTTAGTGGCTCGCGTTATTTACTTTCTGTGCCTTTCTGAACAGACACCAACCCATCCCTGCACTTCACACCCCCTGCACGGCCTGGAACATAAAATTTATTTAGTTATTTTCGCTGTTGTCCGTGCTTGTTTATTTACAATACCTGCAGAGCTTCTGATGGTTCGGCCGGTGTTATGGATCAACTGGGGATCGTGTTAACTGGGGACATGCGCGTGCACGCTAATAGTTTTACCCGAGATTCCGGCAGATGTTGGACCTCTACAGATTCGTCACAGGGAATTTTAAACGGAACAGATTTATTTCAAAGCTTTCCACATTATTTGTGAATGTTTGTATCATTATTGCACTCTGTTGTTCCCCTGTCCATATTCCAATGTATCTGACGCGGTTTAAGGGAAGTTTTAATGCGTTTTCAAGTTGCGTCCCAGACCACGCCCAGATTAATTTGTTTAGACTAACTTGCATTCGTTTCTATATATATATATATAATTTTTTTTTTTTTTATGACAACTGGAAATGCATTAAATAAGGTGTTACTTTGTTTCTTTGCAACGCGTGTGTAGGCAGTTGTTCAAAAATATTACTTAATTTGTGTAAATGAATTTGAGCAGCAATATTGCTGTGGTCAAAGGAAAGTCAAGCATTTAATTTTCTTTCTTTTTTTATATTTTGCTAAAGAATGAGTGATAAACAAGCTATAGTTTTGCATTATGCATATAATTTTGAGTTGGTGACACAGATAAGATGCAGTGAATTATTCTGAATAGGGAATGTTCAACAAACGTATTAGGGGTCGACCGATTATCGACCTGGCCGATTATTGGCACCGATATTAAGCATTTTTATGATAATCGGCATCGGTCATTTTCAAAACCGATGTGCCGATAAAATTATTTAATTTTGAAACGCGCTATTTGGCTCTGATGCAGCCTGTCGGAACTCACCACTCTGTGGCCTAGAGCAGTCTCCGCCCACCGCGCATCTGATTTGTTGAGAGTCAGGAGTCCGACCAATCAACGTGGAAGACTAAAGGCGCTCTCACACGGAAAGCGCTTGCTAACTGGTGCTGCTTCACGCATCAGTTATCTCTCAAAGGCAGCAGCAGACCTTGCACAAGTTGCAATAAATTACAATCCACTACACTGAAGTTGTAAAAACCTCAATTTTATCTATTTATGGTTTCCGAGATGGGGGAAACGCAGGGGGAATCGCGGAATCCAGTCATATAAATAGCATTTACTGTATAACGCGGAGTCACGGAATTAGTCAACGTTTGGATGCATTAATCAAAAGTAGGTCAGTACACTTAAATCGACTCATGATATGGACTATCTGTAAACATTAAGCTGCAAAAAGACTATTTAAATATGAATTCTGCATGTTCGGCATGTCTCTGTATATGTGAAAGGCACAGACGCGCGGTTTTGACACACACACACACACACACTCTGAAGTGCGCGACGCTCGCGGTGTTTTCCGCATCTGCCATGTCACTAAATGAGGACATAAATACATGAACATCATCCCCAGAACTGCTCTGAGAGTTACTTCATGAGCATTTGACTGTTTCGTTTGAGTAAAACGATCGTCATATCATAGGCTACAGAAACTTAAGAGGTCCTCAAGGCAACCCGTCAAAATAAAAGTTCGGTTTATTTACTAATGCTACTACAATTATTACAACTTTTGTTTAAAAGAACAATCACACAATACGCTATTTCTTCCATGTTTTAATTTTAATAGTAAACACATTTGTTTAGCAAAAAATAGAGTTCAACTCTCATTTGATTAAAATATAAATTAAATTAATGTTTTATGCCTTAATTTGCACTGCTCTGTAAATGAAAACTAATGGAAATTACTGTCACATAGGCCAAGATTAAGATACTGTCACATAGGCCAAGATTAAGTTACTGTCACATAGGCCAAGATTATGATGACGGAAATTGGGACATTTCAATAGGCTATTGAACCAAGTGAGCCTATAACAGGCTATTAGTGTTATAGTTTCATTAAAATAGTTGCGGTCTTCTTCACAACTTCTACAATGGAGCTATGAAGACAATTAAATTATTTACACGTATTATATACATTGCGCTTTTTAAATTAATCAATTGATGTGCATTAGATGATGAATTGAATAGTCACCTCTTGTAGGTTATGATTTAGTCAACCGAAAATAATTAATGAAGAATTTTGAGAGGTTATGCTATTACACATACATTTCTAACATGTACATTATTGAAGCCAAATACTTACATTTCCCCAAGCTGTTTAGCTGTAGTATTTAGTATTCATAGGCTTAATCATGAAGCATACAGTGGCCCCACTTTTAACTCTCTCTTTATATATTACCCTTATTGTAGATGGATGCATGGGGGAAGACAAGAGTAAGAAGTGCAACCAACACTAGGGAAGGCCGTTTTTGTCAGAGCCCTTGTTATTCTTAATTTTGACATTCATTTTCATTTTTACACCAGACATATATATCGGTTCAATATATCGGTTATCGGTCTACTTGGTCTGTAATAATCGGTATCGACATCAGCCCTGAAAAACATCGACCCCTAAAACGTATATACATGGGTGTTGAAGCAAAATCACACACACACACAAACACTTTTAATAATATATAGCTGCAAAGCAGCTTTACATAAAATGCTTTTTCTTTTTTTTTCTTTTTTTAGTATGAAGAGAAGTCTGCTATGTTAGAAATGACTGTCGATGTAATGTCCATATTGCAGAAATGTACAATTTTATAATAGAGGTCTGTCAAGTCAAGTGAGGTCACCTTTATTTATACAGCACTTTATACAATAAAGATTGTGTCAAAGGAGCTTAACAGTGTTAAATACTGACATAGTGTGTCAATGCAAAGAAAGTTCAATTCAGCTGTAAAGTAGGTCTAATATGAGGACAATAGTAAACAGTCAGTTTATCAGTTAAAGTCAGGTCATCGTTGATTCAATGCTCAGTTTAGTTGTGCTGATGACTGTCGAGGTGAAGAGGTCTTCGCAGGGGATCTGTCTGTAGGGCACATCTACTTGACATGGTCTCCACTGACATTCAGAGATGTTGTGGTCTTCTAGGAGCTGATCCACCATCTGGACTGGAAACTGGCTGGATCTGGGTAGTGAACATCATTCAGTTAAGCACAAACATGTTTAGGTAATGATTGTGATCATAATGATTACAATATAAGGATAATTTTGCAGTTTTGTATGTTGATTCGGAGTTGGGATCATAAGTTTTTTGCAGGGGTTATCTCTTCACAGGTGTTAGGGTCATCTAAAATCTTCAGAAAGGCTGAATCTGAATGTTAGTGAGTTTGTTACCACTGAAATGAAGATAACTGGCATAATTCAAAGTTATATATATTTCTATATATATTTACCTCCCAAAGACACACAAAAACACTTTCACAGACTTTTTCATTAACTGTTCCCATCTGGTGGAATGACCCAAGCAGGAGTTATGAACTTAGAATTAACTTTAGACAAAGTGTTCTCTACATGTTCAGTGAAAGACATCTCTGTTTTATTTTTCTTCATCACCCCCCCCCCCCCCATCTATAATCATTCAGAAAATAAACAATTTGATTAAGATCAATAGTAAACTCAATGAACAGGCTTGTCAATAAAAAAAATTAAAGGACTTTGCAATTTTTCAATACATTTTTACTTCAGCTCGTGGTAGAGTTTGATCATCCATTGAAACAAATGTCCCATGTTAAAGTGGGCGTGGTTGTGAGCGTGACATTGGAGCATGGTAAACTTCCCTAAAACCGCGTGACATACACAGGCACAGACACCGCGGAATCAAAACGCTTTATTATGCTTGATGCCAATGTATACAACCGATGAAAAACGTTTTTTAATCTATGACCCGTGGAATATCGCAGTGACGAATCTGTCGCCGTGCTGGAAATCCAGGTAAACATATTAGCGTGCACGCGCACACCCCCAGTTAACACGATCCCCAGTTGATCCATAACACCAGCTTAGAACAAGGGCGGGTTTATGCAAATGTTGGGGGCGTAGTGATCCCGACTGTTGCGTCACAGTCGGTGTCATGTTCTGATTCGCCTGTTTTTCAGTGGTCTTTTTTAATCACGAGATTTACATATGAAGGAGAAAACTATGGTGTTTGAGGCTCACTGTATGTCATTTCCATGTACAGAACTGTTATTATTTAAATATGCCAGGGTAAAGACAGTTTTTAATTCTATGGCACCTTTAAAGATATCCAGATGTTCTTGTCAAATATATCATGGTTTTTAGAGGTCTCCTGAGATAAGAAGATTCAGGGCAGGAGATCGGCCAGCCAGTCACATGCTGGGAGTGGGGCTTTGATTCCTGTTCAGGAATGTGCCGTCTTGAAATTAGGTGTGTGTGTGTTCTTGTTCCGACCAGGGGGCTGTTCCATAAAAGACGCTAAGAAAAGCGGGGATTAAAGTCCAAAACCTGACTTGAAACAACATCCCAGGTATATTTTTTACATCTGTAAATGTCAGAAAGCCATGCAAATATATCCATTTAGCTGTCAGGAGTGGGCGAGGCTTATGCGAGAGAACGAGCGCTGCGGCGCGCATGCGCGCTACACAGACAGAGCAGAATAGAATACTAGCGCAAGAATTCTGAATAAAATATACATTCTGCTAAAATATTTGTTGTTGGACTAAATGTGACACATAGAATTTTAATTTCCTACATATAAGTGTATTTTTATGATAGCAGCAACTGTTAATCACTAGCTCAAATGAGTTAAATGTGTGTTCCTCTTATCAGTTAAAATGTACTCTGATTTCTATTATAAATTTACATTTTTAATTCAGTGATTTTAACTTTTGATTGTGTTTTTATGCTTTAATGCTTTAAAGAGCCATTTTAGATTGTAATGTTTTAATGTTCTAATAACCATAAAAGGTACAGCTGTCATAAATTCAAAGAGAAAGGCTGCATGGCTTCTGATCAACTGAATGCACAAGTAGCAACTATGTTAAAATGTCATTCGCCTACATTTTGGGCACAATACATTAAATACAGTTGGTTATAGCCTATTTTTTATTTATTTGATTATTTAAGGTGTATTTTCTGTATACTTTTATTTTTGGACCGATAATAAATTCAACTGACTGTATGTGAGAGAGTCAGTGGTAATATCGATGCGTTCCTATTGGTCAGAGTTAGAGGAGCTCAGCTTAGCCTGACAGTTAGCCTGCTCCGGACCAGGTTAGTTTGCCAGCATAAGTTGCCACAGTGACTGAGCTTGAGCTATGGTAATTTTGCTTTCAGAAACCAAATCAAGTGAAAATAAGTCAGAATTACTGAAATAAGCCTGGCTTATTTGGTAAACTTGTTTTATGGAACAGGCCCCAGGTTCTACATAATAATAATAATAATAATAATAATAATAGAATTTACTTACATTTCACTGCTGGTTATACTCTGTATAATGTGTATGTGACGAATAAAAATCTTGAATCTTGAGAACCTGTTAAAGATATAAGATGAGACTTGATGAGATTTTTACCTGGCTTTAATAAATAGAATATTGGTTACATTGTTAATGTAAAAATATTAAATAGATTTTTTTTTTTCTGCTAGTGATCAGTAATGTTTATTTATCCAAGAAAATGTGACTGGTACATGAATTTACATTTGATTAAAAAAAAAAAAAAAAAAAACTGAGGACTTTGCCTCTTCATTTCAGAACACCACCGCACACTAGGGATGTAACGGTATGAAAATTTCTCATCACATTATAGTGACCAAAATTATCACGGTTATCAGTATTATCACGGTATTGTTAAAATGAGCTGGAGATGTTCAAAAAGTACCGATACATAAATCACTTCACCAAGTTTTATACTTAAATCAACAAACAGCAATTAAAATAACTTTTTGTTTGCATAATCACTAAAACAATAACATTACCAGTAAATGACAACTTAGCATGCTCAAATAAATAATGTAAATGTTCAAATAAAGCTTTGAAAAAGTTTCATATAAAGGTAAACCTCACATTTCAGCCTTTAAAGAAAAGAGTTAAGTCAAAATGATAATTGATTAATAAGGGGAAGGGGAGGGGGGAAGTGGTGTGTGGCCATGTATGGTGACCCATACGCTGAATTTGTGCTCTGCATTTAACCCATCAAGTGTACACTCAGTAGTGAACACACACCCAGAGCAGTGGGCAGCTAATGCTGTGGCGCCCGGGGAGCAGTTGGGGGTTCGGTGCCTTGCTCAAGGGTCTCACCTCAGTCGTGGTATTGAGGGTGCAGAGAGTGTTGGTTATTCACTCCCCCCACCTACAATCCCTGCTGGACCTGAGACTCGAACCCACAACCTTCAGGTTACAAGTCCAACTCTCTATCCACTTATCTGCTCCATAAATAATTCTATATAGCTTATCTGAATTGTTTAAATGTGTAGAATCCACATAAGCTTGTTTTTCATCAACCGGTCAAAATTTACAGCAGGTCATGCAAATTTAGTCCGTTTTTTGGCCAGGCAGAAACTGCACACAGACTGAATGTAAATAAGTGTCTGTAAATCCACTCTCTGACAGCAGGTGGCGCTTTATACGGAAAAGCTGAATTAGAGCTGATTCCCGCGAACAAAGCAGTATTGTGTTTAAGAACACTTCCTTTAGGTATTACATGGAGCTAAGATGAAAACAAAATGCCATCGAATCGTTTCTGAAGACAGTCAGATCCTTCAGAGGTACATTCATATAATTAATTCACGGATATATTCATTTGTATAATTCCCTCAGCACTCCTTTAAAACCTCCCAGCTTTTCCGCCCTGTTTTCACTCAGAATGAAACTAACGTTACTCTGCTGCTGTGCACTCGTGACACTGTTACACTCTGCTTTATGCCGGACAGTATTTATTTATCGTGAGTTGTTCAAATCGTGGTAATCGAATACGGTTTTAATGATAATTAAAATATGAAACGGTAATACTAACCGTGGGGAATTTTATTATGATTTATCGTCAAACCGGTAATCGTTACATCCCTACCGCACACCACTGATATAGTATTCAGACATGGTCTGACTGAATACTCAATTCTGATTGGATGGCAGGTATGCATTAAAATCGGTTAATGCACAAGTAGTTCCAATTCAGTTTAACCCCTTAACTGTCACCCCCCCCCCCCCCCTTTTTGAAAACGTTTTGAAAGTGCACTATTTAAAGTTAAATTGTAATAATTCATGAATGCTTTTGAATACAGACCTAAGATTGGTCTCCTTTTAAAGAAGACAATCAGCAGATTATTGCAGAAGTGAAATAATTTCAAAAAACGAAAGTAAAAAAAGGTATAAAAGTTAAAATTTACTGTAAATAACATGTACGATACTATTATTATTATATATTATATAAAATAAATATTTTACAAAATATATTTTAATCCAAATTTGGCATAAAATTAAAGCCATATGTCTAAATATGTTGTGTTCCAAATTTGAAGTTGATATAAAAAAAATTGAGGTTACTATGCAATTTTGTTTAGGCGTTATACCACAAACAGCCACCGGGTGCCATTCAAACCCCATTGAAGTTTTTTTTATGCACTTTTCTGTAACAAATGGATCAATTTCTCTCTCACTCTTACTCCTATCACAAAATAACCACCAAATATGGAATCTTGAGACTCAGACCTTTCCGATGATATGTATTTTGTCAAGATTATAAAAAGTTTTGATTCTATAAGACCGTAATACATTTAGAATATGACACCTCCCACTAAGGGTGAGGAGCCCGCTAAAAGATTTTAAAGTACCATTTCTATGGTGACGCAATATCCGATTTCAAAACTGTTTTCACAGGATGAATTTTGAGATTTTAAGCTTTCAAATGATATATAATATATGATGATTACTAAAACATGATAGGAAAAAAAGGAAACGAATAGAATTTTTGTGTCAAAGGTCAGAGCTCCTATTATGGTGTATATGTTTTGAGGTGCACTCTTGTCATAAATCTCTTACTGCTCCTACATAATTTTTTATAACAAACAGCCCAGATAGCACACGTACGTCTGCAAGATGTCTGTTAAAGATCTCTTGATCTGGAAAGCATCTGCTGTCTACAAACGTCTGACAGATGTCTTTAAGATGTCAGTTTTACGTACATTCTAAATCGTAAACATCTTAAAGACATCTAATAGACATGTGTTTGACATCTAAAAGGAAACGTCCTATAGACGTATTGCAGATGAGCAAACGCCCTAAAAAAATATGTCTTGCAGATGTAAATGCAGATGTCAAATAGATGTCTCCGGGATGTATGTGTGCCATCACGGATGCTTCTTTTTTGCAAGTGCACTTAGTGCAAAAACTGCTTTAAACACAAAGGATGGTCACATCAAATGTTGATTTAATTTAGTTAATAGAAGTTAATTAATAAAAATCTGTTTATGACATTATTTTTGACAGCATCCTCATATTATCATATTATTTGCTTAAATATATAAGTGAAATTGAATGGAAATGCCAAAGTAATATTTAGGCCTACTTTGTGTTTTGTCATCTAATTGGTTGATGCAAAAAACAAAAAACAAAAAAAAAACTGACAAATGCAAGTAAAATGTTTGATACACAGACTGGTAATAGCTGTGCCAACACATTCTCACTCCCAACTCCTCACATATTGATGCTTGGTCAGGACCCTTTGGTGTCACTTTTTTTATACACAGGGTACCCCTTTAGCGTGATTTTCGACGTACAGTGTCCTCCATTGCTTTAATTAAGAAATCCTTGGCGCCAGTATGTTGACGTGGAAGGCACTGGGAATTTTATCATCATGATTAAATTATATTGGGTAATAATATTGCCATTATTGCATATATGTTGGGGTGTGATTTTTTTTTTTTCTTTCAATGTAAACATTCACAACAGTTTTATTTACATTGCACTATTTACACATTTATAAGCACTTAACCCAACCCCTGCCCCTAAACCTATCATTTGACAGTAAAACAAGATATAACAGGCAGATACAGCTACAGTCATAAATTATTAAAACAAATAATATTTATATATATTATAAATATAATCAAATATATATTCCAAATCTTCTGAGGCAAAACGATTGATTTGTGAGAGGAATAGACGCGATCACCGTCTCCGTCTGTCATAAAGCTCAGATCCTGTGTCCTCTAGGCAAAAAAAAAAAAATGCCGCCAGAAGAAGCCTTACGTCAGCCTTGGTTGTGAAATGTCATTGGTTCTTGTGTGTCTTGTGACAATTGCGTCATTCTATGGGAGTATCTTTTTGAATGAGATGTGAGTGCGTTAACTTTCCTGTAGCTCAAATAGTAGAGCATGGCGCTAGCAACGCCAAGGTCAAGTAAAGCAATGTAAGTCGCTTTGGATAAAAGCATCTGCTAAATGCATAAATGTAAATGTAATAAATGTTAACGGAGTGGGATCATTCTCAATGATTAAAACCTTATGTTTTACTCTCTTCATTGCATATTGTATGGCTTCAGAAGACATGGAATGCAACAGGACTTGTTTGTAATGCTTTTATACTGCTTTTTTTATTGTCAGTTTTTGCAATAAATATCTGTGACTGTACTTTTATTTGCCTGCAACGTGTTTTATATTGTTCAGAAGTGGGTAGGCTTAGGGAAGGGGTGGGGTTAGGTGCTCTAATGAAAGTATAAATTTAGATAAAATTATTTATATTTTTACAAATGCATGCAAACCATTAAATTAAGACAAACAACTGAAAACCATGGAGGACACTGTACGTCGAAAAGTGACGTTAAAACGATATGTGACGAGTTGGGAGTGAGAACGTGTTGGCTGCGCATGCGTTTTTCTGGACAGGCTTGTCCAACGGAAGTCTTTCTTCTGCAATTTAGGAGATTTCACTAATGGAAGGAGATTAAAATGTGATAGGGCATACAATATTGATAAAAAAAAAAAAAAAAAAATCACCCGAAAAAATAAAAAGTTGTCATTATTTCCGCCGTTCCAAACTTGTATGAGTTTCTTTCTTATGTTGAACAAAAAAGAGGATATTTTAAAGAATGAAGTGAAGTGACATACTGCCAAGTATAGGTGACCCATACTCGGAATTCGTGCTCTGCATTTAACCCATCCAACGTGCACACACACAGCAGTGAACACACACACACCGTGAACATACACCCGGAGCAGTGGGCAGCCATTTATGCAGCGGCGCCCGGGGAGCAGTTGGGGGTTCGGTGCCTTGCTCAAGGGCACCTCAGTCGTGGTATTGAGGGTGGAGAGAGCGCTGGACATTCACTCCCCCCACCTGCAATCCCTGCCGGCCCGAGACTCGAACCCGCAACCTTTGGATTACGAGTCCAACTCTCTAACCATTAGGCCACGACTTCCCCTATGCTGGTAAACAAACAGTTGCTGGTCCCCATTTAATTCCATAGTATTTCTTTCCCTGCTATAAAAGTCAGTGGGGACCAAACCAGTGGGGTTTGGTTCTTCAAAATGTCTTCTTTTGTGTTCAACATAAGAAAGAAACTTATACAGGTTTGGAACAACATGAGGGAGAGAAAAAAAATTTTTTTTTTGGAGATTATAGTCATGTTTGTGAATTTAAATCAGTAATGAAAATGATTAGCTTGTAAGTATATTTTCACATATAATATAGACATTAAACATAAATATGAAAAGTATAACAGGGTGAACTTTGTTTAAATATGTGCCTTTTACTTTGCACCTAAAATAGAACTTGATGGGGATGTCCCAAGATGATTTTCAAGCCGAAACTCTCTGTACATCCTTGTATATAGTGGTGGCCAAAATGATTAAGACACTAGTATTTACACCAGCTAAAAAATGGTTTTAATTCGGTTATTTCTATCTTTTGCTGTAGTGTGTCAGTAGGAAATATCAGTTTACATTTCCAAACATTCATTTTGCCATTAATTGTAATAATCCATTGCGATTTTGTTTGCACAAGGAGTCTGACAACAGCCAGTGCTCCACTCAGAGATCTGATCTCATCATCATCCAGTCTGTCTGGAATGACATGAAGAAACAGAACAAACTGAGACAGACTAAATCCAGAAGAACTGTGGCAACGTCTCCAAGATACTTTAAGAAACCTACTTGCAAATCTACAATACTGTTAAAAGTTTTAAGCACTTGTGTAAAATGCTGTAAACTGTTTCTTTATCAATTAACTTCCATTAACTAAATTAAATCAACATTTGGTGTGACCATCCTTTGCATTTAAAGCAGCTTTTGCCCTAGGTGCACTTGCACATAGTTTTTCAGGTAGCTTTGCAGGTAGGTGTCTTGAGGCATCTTTGGAGAACATCTCCTCCCTGAAGGAGGAAACAGAGACGTAACGTCAAACGAAAAGTCAAACGGGAAGTCATGGCCTAATGGTTAGAGTCGGACTCGTAATCCAAAGGTTGCGGGTTCGAGTCTCGGGCCGGCAGGGATTGTAGGTGGGGGGAGTGAATGTACAGCGTTCTCTCTCCACCCTCAGAGACTGCTAGGGTGTGTGTTCACGGTGTGTGTGTGTGTTCACTGCTGTGTGTGTGTGCACATTGGATGGGTTAAATGCAGAGCACGAATTCCGAGTATGGGTCACCATACTTGGCAGTATGTCACTTCACTAAACGTTGACTGACTGAAAGGGAACTGTATTTATAGTTACAGCCACTAGAGGGCCTATTTAAACCTATGGAGATTCTTAACTGAGCCCAACAAGTGAAAACTATAAAACTACACCAACTTGAGGCTTCATTTAGCTTTTAGATATATATCAAGGTTTTCAGATATATATATAAACATTTTAAAAACTATATTTTGTAAAAAAAAAAAAAAAAATTATACTGGATTTTAATCCAAACATATGCATATTCGTACATTTTCATAAATATGTAATAAATATAAAATATCAATTTAAAAATATAAATATATCAAATCATTGGTCTTCACCTCATCACTCAAATTTAACTGTGTTTGGTCCAAAAAAAAAGTCAAAATATTCATTTCCCAGCAGAAACATTATTTATGTTATAATGTATGTCTGTGATAGTGTATGTACCATGTGTGTGTATGGGTATGTGAGGTTTTTCTAGATTGGGGACATTCTGCAGTCTCAGCCCTTCGTTTGAGTATGCATCTTTTCTGGATTGTGTCAGATTTTGTATGGTAACCCCCCCCCACCCCCCCCCCCCCCCTCCCCCCCAAAAAATTATGTTTATTTTGGACATTCCATTGATTCCTATTGCTGGGTTTTTTTGTAACACCCACATAAAATCATCGAATAGACTAATTTTTTTGTGTGTGCTCCGTGCTCAACTGTGGCAAAATTCAATAAAAAAACCCCACAGTTTTTTCATAAATTCTATTATTTTTTGGGTCCGGGTCAAATTGACCCGCAAGGGACACTTTTGTTACTTTTTTTTTGTAACACCCACATAAACTCTTCGAATACACTCCATTTTTTTGTGTGCGTGTTCTTTTGCAAGTGTGGCACAAGTCAAGAAGTCTCGTAGCATAACGATCAACGCTTGATTTTTTTTTTAAATCTTTGAAAATCAATTTCGGGTCAAAACGACCTGAGGTGTGGATGAGTTAACAAGTGTCATGTTTGTGATTTTTTTTTTTTTTTTTTTTTTTTCCATGTAAGCTGTAGCTTCTGACCTTTAAATCAAAACGTACTCATTATTTTATGACATCAATTACTGCTTATTTAATCAGAAACACAGTCTAAATGTTATTTGTGTAGGCTATTTTATGTTTATTTAATTAGAAGTAGGCCAACAGGGCCCCCTACCAGAGTTTCCGCTAGAAAAAAATGGTGCCGGTCAAAGTGACCGGCAGAGGTTTTGTTTTCCGGACATTTTGGTGATGTGCCGGTCAAATATCGCCTCTTAATTAGTCAAGTTGAGGAAAACTGGAGGCAGGCTATGTAACTTAAAAAAATGACATAATCAGGCCGTATAGAATGCAACGTTTATTAGCCTAACTTTCAAATAGACAGAAAAAAACATGAACGTCCGATTGGCATCAATCAACGCCAATTGTTTTTACTATGGTTTCACATTCATAGTTTAACAAACCAATCCCCCTTCCCCACATAAAATATCTGAATAGTAGCCTATTGTTTTTACTCAAGCGAACTTAATTATACACTCTCAACATGTCTCATTTAACTGGTAACATTTAAATTGGCCACCGTGAAATGACTCCTTGTCAAATTAACTGGAACAAACAAATGACTAGGCCTATAACACTGTCATTTTAGGCTACTTTTTACTCTGTTTTGCAGTGCTGAATTGTGCAGCTGCCGACTTAAAATCAAAACTTCCCAGAATCTCTCCACAACTTGCAATGCGCATAAGGCGCGTAACCTTGTTCTCCACAAGGCGACTTCGCTGCTTCGTCTTGATCCGATTCTGCAGCGAGAACCCCCTCTCTGCAGGAACACTCGAGACAGGGATTACACAGGCTATCTTGGCGAGCTTGGTCCACTCTGGATACATTTAGTTGAAATCACATATGAGGACTTCGCAGGCTATGGAGAAATGCAATCCTCCATAGCCACGGAGCTCTGTCATAACAGCGAGGGCATCACGTCGCAGGCTTATGGCATCGATAAGAGGAGCGGTGTCCGCAGACTCAATGCTTGTAAAATGGCAAATAATCCTTCTGATCACTGGTTCTGCATATTATTGAAGAGCATAAGATAATATAATATAGGTGAGAACGATATTAGAATTATAGGCCTACAAAAGAATGCTGCGCTTATTATAAATAGACGTCTCAGGGGCCATTCACATATCGCGCCTAAAAACGCGTGGAAAATGCTAGGCGCGCCGCTTTCTCTTTTTTTCCAAAGCGCTCGAGTGGTTGCGCTCCGGAGGCGTCTGTCGTTGCTAAACAACCATCAGTTGCGCTCTCTTACAACAAGGACATTTCAGCAATGGATTTCCAACACCGAAAAACACTTGCTGTAACTCTGTTACAAGATTTATTTACTAAGAAAAGTAAAAAACGCCGCAGTGTTTGGGTGCACCCCATACTTCAAAAACGCTGCTGAGGTTTCAAAGTAACGGAAAAGGTGAGGAAGCTGATTGGTTGGTTCTTGTCGCATGACCTGAGGTGCGTTTGCGGCATTCTGAAAAGTTGAGATGATTTTATCTCGATGCGGCGCGCACGCGCCTGGAAAAAACGAGCGTGTCGCACCGCGACCGCGTCGCTTCCATTATGAACGTCTCCATTTGAAATAACGAACTTGAGCGCGCAAAAGACGCGATATGTGAGCGGCCCCTTAGGCGTGCCCTTTATTTTAAATGCAGCATGTGATGTTGTTTAATAACTTTCAAACGGTAGAGCCTGGTCCTTTATAACATAGCCAAAGGTCGGTGTATTTTTGCTTTATACATTTTAGCCTTATTCTCAAATTCAGATTGTGTTAGTGGGGCGGGATTATTAGGCCATTTTAATCGGACAATTTAACCGGAGAGATTTAATTTTGTCGGACATTTCATTTTTTTTCCGGCCAATGTCCGGCAATTACCGGACAACGGAAACCCTGCCCCCTACATATTAAAACTCTTTTGAGCGGGCGTTAGGACCCGGGGGAGGCTGCCACTGCTGCCACTACACGTGCTATTACTGTTTGCTCTTGTCAAACACCGAACGCGTCATTCTGTATGTGCTTTCACTGATTAAATACAGCTATCTAAAAGAATGAATCTAATCATCATTTAGAGAAAACATTGCTTCAAGAATGAGCCACACTGCTGACGTGATCTAATCGCTAGCACACCCTCAGCACATGTAAGTTAACGTATTCCTCTTATCGGCAAGACATCTGTATAATTTTTCATATCGGGCCGATGCCGATATTTACATTTAAAGCCATTATCGGTCAATTATGATATCTGTCCGATAATATCGTGCATCCCTAGTAATCATGCTGATTTTTGGAGAGAAAAAACTAATCAAACCTAATAGGATAATATGCTGTAATAGGACTAGTCCAATGAATCGTTCGGTTTATAATGCGTACCGAACCAAAAGCCTCGTACCGAACGGTTCAATATGAATACGTGTATCGTTACACAGTGAACAAAACGGAGGAAATCATCTTTTGAAAGTAATTTTCACTTCAAATACAATGTTGATTAAAAACTGTAAAAAAACATGCATTTGTCATTCATTGAATCATTCATTCTGCGGACACACAGCAAGGCATTGATTCGACAAGGTGGTGATAGGTCTCTTATGGGTTATCTGGTCCTATAATGTCAACAGTAGGTCCTCCAGTTCCTGTTGGTGATGTAGCATAAACCAGCTTTTCGAATGGGTTCATGTCAGGTGAATTTGGAGGCCAAGGCATTTTATTTATATTATGTATTATATAATGTATCCACATTATATTGCACATTGGCTACCCTGCTTTCTGTATATTGGTTTTGGATGTGGTCATCAAAACCAACGGTTGACTACAGAAACACCAAAGAAATTCATAGTATGGGTGTATGCGTTGTGGAAATCTGAAAATAAACAGAAGTAGAATTGAATATTACCACCATTCAGACCAAAAACAAAGATCTCGTTATCTAATTTTCTCATGTTTATTCTGATTTTTGCTCCTCTTGACTTTGTTTCTAAAACAATTCCTCTACATGTATTTTGATATCAAATCAAATCACTTTTATTGTCACATCACCACAGCACATGTGCCTTCGTGAGTGAAATTCTTGAGAGCGTGCTCCAGACAGTGCAGAAACAATTTACATATAGACATTACCATACATACGTACAGACTTATACAGATGACAATGTGTAATATACACATACGTATACTCAGTACGCACAGTGTACTATTTGACAGACATACAGTTACCGATACACATTATACACAGTATGTAGTACACATTCTACGTTATATACACACAGTAATATGCGAAGATGCAGCAGATATAAACCGGATGTGCAAATGTCATGGATGTGCATTGGATGGTATCCAGTGCTGGCAAAAAGATTGTTGTATTAGTGCAGTAGTGTACTGGTAGTCCAGTTTGAACTGTATTGGAATTAAAGTGCAGTGCGTGGTATACTGTAAAGTGGGAGTATGCTGTAGGGTGTATTAGTTTTGACTGTTCATTAGCCTGATAAAAGCTATCCCTCAGTCGGCTAGTGCGGGATCGGATCGGACGTCTTCCTGAGGGCAGCAGAGAGAGCAGTCTGTGGGACGGGTGGCTGGAGTCACTGATGATCCTCCAGGCTTTCTTTATACATCGCCTGGTGTAGATGTCCTGGAGGGAGGGAAGCTCACCTCCAACAATGTGACGGGCAGTTCGCCCGACCCTTTGCAGAGCTTTGCGGTTGCCAGCAGTGCTGTTTCCAAACCAGTCGGTGATGCAGCCTGTCAGGATGCTCTCCACAGTGCAGGTGTAGAATGTTCTGAGGATGCTGGGGCTCATTCCAAACTTCCTCAGCCGTCTCAGGAAGAAGAGGCGTTGGTGTGTCTTCTTCAGCACTGCATCTGTGTGAGCGGACCATGTGAGATCCTCATTGATGTGAACACCGAGGAATTTGAAGCTGTTTACTCGCTCCACAGGTGTCATGTCGATGGTGATGGGTGTGTGTTCTCTGCTCTGTCTCCTGAAATCCACCACCAGCTCCTTGGTCTTATCGATGTTGAGTGAGAGGTGGTTCTCTTGACACCATTTAGTCAGGGTTCTCACCTCCTCTCTGTAGGCCGTCTCATCGCTGTTAGTGATCAGGCCTATCACCGTTGTGTCGTCAGCAAATTTGACGATGACGTTGGAGCTGTGTGTTGTTGTACAGTCATGTGTGTATAGGGAGTACAGGAGTGGGCTGAGGACGCAGCCCTGAGGAGCACCAGTGTTGAGGGTCAGCGGGGATGAAGTGTTGTTGCCCATTCTGACCACCTGACATCTGCCTGTCAGGAAGTCCAGGATCCAGCTGCACAGAGATCCGTCTAGTCCCAGAGTCTGGAGCTTCTCAACCAGTGTGGCAGGCACTATGGTATTAAATGTTGAGCTGTAGTCCACAAACAGCATTCTCACATAGGTGTTCTTATTTTCCAGGTGGGAGAGAGCAGTGTGCAGGGTGAAGGCAATAGCATCGTCTGTGGAACGGTTTCTGCGATATGCAAATTGTAGGGGATCCAGTGAGTCAGGCAGCACAGAGCAGATGTAGTCTCTGATGAGTTTCTCAAAGCACTTGCTGAAGATGGGTGTCAGAGCAATGGGCCTCCAGTCATTCAAGCATGTGATTTTATTTTTCTTTGGTATGGGCACAATGGTGGATTTTTTGAAGCATGCGGGAACCACAGACAGAGAGAGGGAAAGGTTAAAAGTGTCTGTGAAAACCCCGGCTAGTTGGAATGCGCATGCTCGGAGCACACGGCCTGGGATGCCATCGGGACCCACAGCCTTGCGGATGTTCACCCGTCAGAAGGATCGGGTTACATCTGCGACAGAAAAGGAAAGTGCGCTCGCCTCTTCTGCTACAGCCGCGGGAGCGCGCTCTGTGTGGGCAGTGTTGTGAGCCTCGAAACGAGCATAAAAGTGATTAAGTTCGTCCGGTACAGAGGCGGCAATGTTCACAGTAGCTGGTTTATTCCCTCTGAAATCTGTGATGTTATTGATACCCTGCCACATGCTTCTTGCGTTGTTGGTTTTGAATTGTTCTTCAACTTTGTTTTTATATTGTCGTTTGGCAGCTTTGATTGATTTCCTGAGATCGTAACTGGCTTGTTTGTGATCGTCAGAGTTTCCGGATTTAAAGGCAGATGTCCGCGCTGACACGGCTGCTCGAACATCGCTGTTAATCCACGGTTTTTGGTTGGGGTAGATGCGGATTGTTTTTGTCAGTACTACATCCTCTACACACTTCCTGATGAAACAAGTTACAGTATCTGAGTGCGCCTCTATGTCGTCATCAGACGCTGCCCGGAACATGTCCCAGTCCACGTGATCAAAACAGTCCTGTAGTATAGCGTCTGATTGGTCCGACCAGCATTGAATTGTCCTGAGGGCGGGTGCTTCTCATTTCAGTTTCTGCCTATAAGCAGGCAGGAGCAGAACGGAAGTGTGATCTGATTTGCCGAAAGGTGGGCGGGGGAGCGATTTGTAGGCGTCCCGGAATGGAGAGTAGCAGTGGTCAAGTACACGATCACCACACGTGTTGATGGTGATGTGTTGGAAGTATTTTGGGGCTATTGTTCTGAAGTTGGCTTTGTTGAAGTCCCCCGTAACAATAAACGCCGCGTCTGGGTACGCGGTTTCCTGCTCGCTTATATTCCCATGCAGTTCTTTGAGTGCCTGGTCTGTGTTGGCTTGAGGGGGAATGTAAACAGCTGTGATTATGATCGCTGTAAATTCCCTCGGTAGCCAGAATGGTCGACACAGAAGCATATGAAATTCCAGATCAGGGGAGCAGGAGGATTTAATAGAGTGTAGGTTCCTTTCATCACACCACGAGTTGTTGATAAAGAAACAGACGCCCCCACCTCTGCTTTTCACTGTGAGCTCTTTCGTTCTGTCCGAGCGATGCACGGAGAACCCCGTAAGCTCGATGGCTGAGTCTGGAACCACTGCAGACATCCAGGTTTCTGTGAGGCAAATAATGCAGCAGTCCCTTGTTTCCCGTTGGTATGAGATGCGTGCCCGCAGTTCACAGAGTTTGTTGTCCAGTGACTGAACGTTAGCCAGCAAAATAGTTGGGAGAGGAGGTCGGAGGGGACGGCGTCTGAGTCTGACAAGGACGCCGGCTCTCTTCCCCCTTTTCCGGCGGCGTTTCCTCGGTCGCGATCGTGCAGCCCAGACAAAGGGCTCTGATGCGGTGTCTGTAAACAAGGCGCCGGCGTTCAGGAACTCAAAGTCCGGTTTGCGTTGCGCGACGAAGGAACCAATGTTTAAAAGCGTGTGTCTATCGTAGACAGTTATACTGACAACATCTAACACGTGAAACAACAAAATAACAAATAAAACATAAGAAACATAAGAAAAACTGCAGAGTTTTCTTGGAGCTCGCAACACGGCTGCCATGCTCGGCGCCATCTTGGATACTTATATTTATATTTTTATATATATATATATATATATATATATATATATATATATATATTTATATTTCCCCTCTTAATGCCTCTTTCTATGTTAGGGCATATACTGTATGTGTCTGTGTTTTAATTGATTGTGTCTATATTTGGCTGCACATTCAGGCGATTGGAACATGCAGAGCACAAAGTCAAATGTGCCATATAGAAACAATGTGGAGTATGAACTCAGAGAATGAGTGACCAGGGGCAATATCTGTCCCTTATGGATTTACCTCTCAGATTCAAATTACACAGTGATATTACCTCACACAATAACAACTCGCATCTTCAATCGTTTGAGAAAAAAAAGTGATCCGACTCACAGCTGTAAGTTAATGTATGCTCAGACTGCCAACAATGACTGCCATCATTTATCTATGAAAAAATTTATTTCCTGCAAGATTCATGTGAAATGATTTTGGACTAAAGGGCTGTCATTGCAAATGTCCGCTGCTTCAAATACTGCACCGTTACACTGAATATGTGTTAGTGACTGCTGTATGTGTGTTGTTTTGTGGTCGTTTGCAGGAGGAAGTTGAGCATGCAGATGGTTCAGGATGATAATAGGCAGAATGACAAAGAGTTCACTGTTATTTCTGCTGCTGCTTTCATGGATTGAACACTTTACTAACACTAAACATGACACACAGCAAGAACCCAGAGATACAAAGTGTTAAATCATATGTTTAATTTGTCATGCCATCATAGTTAGTATAAATTTTAGTCATGCTCAGACATGCTAAAGTGTGTGATTTCATGTATTGGTGTTTGTGTGTGTGTGTGTGTGTGTGTGTGTG